>NC_052514.1:19774848-20087348 GCF_014356525.2 Nilaparvata lugens | reverse complement strand
ATTATCATTTTTATATGGAAAACACTCGAATTTCAGCTTGACGACCGAATTTGTGTATCATTTTAAATATATTAGAAATAGAACCATATGCTACAATTAATTCTCCATCATTCTACTCTCTTTGTTCCCCGTGATACACTTATCACTTACATCCAAATTAGGGAATTTTTTTATTGGATTAGCTTATTTAGACAGTCTCCAGCTTAACAATATTTTTTTCATTATTATTCAAAACTATCCATTATTTCGAGCGCAGTAGTTCATTATTTCTTTCACGGGTAATGCATTACTGCCTGTTTCCGAACCTGTGTGCCTCTAAAATCAACGCGTCTCTTCCTGGAAAGTCCGCGATCTTCATTTTACCGGTCCTTTCCGGAGCTATTTGAGGTTTGTCAGTAGTAAGTTGGTTGTTCTTCCCCTGGCCGCATCACGAGCGCTGCGCAGGTTGAGTGGTGGGGGGGCCGCTACCTTGCTGCATCAGAACCAATAGTAGTTATTGTTGAACATAATAGTAGTTAGACATTAAAAAATTGTTAAACATTAATTGATAAACATAATTAATGATTTAATATTAATATAATATAATATTTAACAACAATTGTTAAACAGTAGTAGTTATTGTTAAACACAATAGTAGTTATTAGTAAACATAATTAATAACATATCATGAAAACATCATCATAGTAAATTGAGTGAAGCGTGAACAGACAGAATACTACTATGTATTATGTCCATTCATTCCAAGATATATATATATATATTATATATATATATATATATATATATATATATATATATATATATATATATATTGAGATATTCTCCAATCCTCCCCAACAGCATGCGACTGCTACTTCCTTTGGAAGAAGTAGTTTGGAAGGGTGACTGCTTGAGCCAACTCCTCTGAATATGATTCATGAATTGTAAAATCGCTTCCCAGTGGTTCGGATCCCACCTAAAACTGTAGGTCCATTCATCTCTCATTATCAACCGCCTCATTACCCATTCAAAAGCCTAGAGCTCATGTGGGCATCACCATCAGCAAAAAATGTCTACAAACTTGACTGGTATTGGGGAAAGTTGAAATAGCCAACTAGAAAAATAAATATTATTTTAGTTGAATAAGGTAGAACTCAAGCATGCACCACAACTAAAAGTGTGATGTGATAGCTAAAGTGATCAAATGATAATTTGGAAACTTCTTTTTTTCCAAATCCAAGAATCACTTAATTATTCTGAGTAGAGGAGATTAATCCCCTTAAATCCTGCGGTAGCTTAGCACTGGATGGATTAGGATAGTCTTCAGTAATTATATTTCCACATTGTTAGTTCGTCAGTTACACAAGCTATCTCGACTGGATCAGATCATCAAGAGTGTAAATAATGACATTGTTAACAGAAGCACTAACTAGACGGCTGGTGATGTCTAGAAAGTGAAATGGATGATGGGAATTGGAATGAATAAATTACCAATTAAAACCGAATGAGAAGTTGTAGCCTACTGTTCATGAACAACAGAATCTACAACTCCAGAAGTAATTATTTACTTGTATGTTGGAATTAAAGTATACAGTATAGTTGTATAGTTAAGATACCTATATAGACAAACCAATGAATCCATCTGCATATAGGTACTGCGACTGGGTAAGATTAAACTTGCTCATGACTTTTTCTCCTGGATATACGTATTATACTCTTTCATTTTAAATCATTCTGTTCTTGTCTGTCCTATGATGTTGGGAGATCTGTGTGTTTGTGTACATTCATGCTTCTTCGAGCACAAAATTATATTACTTAAAAGTTGCAGCCTTGCGTACAACTCATGAGTGTTGTCTATATAGAACTTTCTTGTCTCGTTATCCGCAAATATTCAAAATAATTGATTGTGCTAGAGAACTATCTCATTTTTCCTTATTCAATACCATCTCTAATTTTCAACAATTATTACCTATTCTATCGAAAAAGAATAAGAAACTGATGAAGAACTCATATATTATTCTGATAGAAAGATAGAACACCCATTTTCCTTTTCCCTTTGGCCTACTTGTTGGATTTCTATCTTTCCTTGAAAATTATTTTTTATTGTGTTTTTTCATTGCCATGTTAATAAAAAAGGAGTATTTCTTATTGGTGCTGTGGAATTAGACAGAGAGAAATATAGTTATACTATTGATAATAGAGTAATAATAATGGATAAAGCCAAATAATATGATGATTGGAACCCATATTATGATAATCCATCTCCTTTTTTTATAGCTTTTATCACAGTTTTATTTCGGAATTCTACCCTGGCCACAAAAATTTGAGGAATAGTTAACTAGTAGAATAAAAGAGCAATACTATTAATTATCATGCATCCCTCCATCTCTCCATTTTCTTTTATTACTTTAGAATTTTATTCTTGTTGTATCTGTCGAGTTCATTGTTACATTCAAATTTCCGGTATGCAATTTATTACTATGTATTGTAATATGTATGGTGTAGAGTGTTTAAAAATTCAATGGATCGCGAAGATAAGTCTGTAAACTGTAAAGGTGCGTACAGATTTACGCGCCGCGAACATGAGTAATTCACTTTTAATCAGCTGATGCCAAGCTTTTTTATATCTGTATCTTACCGTTTCTGTAAAAATACAGATATAATCAGCTGATTAAAAGTGAATTGCTCATGTTCGCGGCGCGTATATCTGTACGCACCTTCATACTTGCAATATTCTTGTGATCCTATATAGGAGATTGAACAAATTTCATGATTTTGGAAAAAAATTATAATCTTATGCTCAATCTATATACCGTACCTTATATACCCTATTATTCAACCTTTTAGATTATTATTTTATACTTTCCGTATGGTGCATGGTCAACCATATGCATTCCATGCGGTGACTATACTTTCCATTTCATTTCCCATATAACTTCGTACAGCAGCAGGCCTACCATAATTTTCTGTACCAGCCACATGTTATAGAAATCATAATCTATTGTTCTTAGCTGAAGATAGATTATTACATTCATGAAACAATCATCATAACTGCTACAGCCTAACTACTATTACATCTTTTCAACACTATTGTCCAAAGAGAGCTGACTGATATAGGATGTATTTTTATCTGATAAGAGACAATTTGAAATATTTAAATTCTATTGCTTATGCATAACTTACATAAAACTCTTGAAATCATTCTTATTCATGTTTTTAGATATTGGTCGAAGGTTGCATCCTTGCACAAATTGGTCTCAATAATCTGGGTTGAAAGGACCTCTCACAAAATTGAAACACAGCGTTTCTCAAAATTTGAAAAGATAAACAATAAAGATATATTAAAATTCATGCAAAATAGATTTACTGTTTCAAAATAATCTATTCGAAAATGATAATTAACAGAGAGACGGCCCGAGAATAAGCACGAGAATATGCATATAATTGTTTCGTTGTTCTTTGTCCGTTTCAAATAGTTATAATTTTGGATTTTTTGGCAATTTATCCCTTGCGGGAACGGGAAGGTCCCACCACCTGAATATATAATTTAAGCCGTCAATGGGCCTCACGACTGTCATACTTCAGCCGGGACCATCCGATAACACGGGAGTGATCTGGTTAAAAAACTTTTGGTAATGAGAGTGTTTGAACCCGGGATGATCTCTATGCTGCTACGCAAGCATTCTATCCACTAGACCACGGATCACTCCGTGATCATATATAACAATACATAACCAGATATCACATGTACAATGTGAAAGTATTTTCCGAATATGTGAAAAAGATATGGATTCATTGTTTTTAAACTTTATTTCTCACTTATACTCATCATACAGCAATTAAGTGCAGCGATTTTACGGTGGCTAAGAATAAAAATGAAATGTCTTATTGAAAAACAATATTGTCATAGCCATCTCAAATCCCAAGAATTAGCTCTTTTTTAACTAATCACAAACATCATAGTTTACTTTCTGATTTACTTAACATTTCTTAAATATTTTAAATTAATACAGTAGGCTAAATGCTAGTTTGGTGCTACAACAGCAATCTATAATATCATTTCCGTATCTATTGCATTAAATTCATTATTATGTTTCAAGAATGAAGTTAACAACCAAGTCCAACTTTTGAGTAGGTCATTCCGGATGTGGAGCTCCAATATGTGCTTTCGCTAGGTATAGTTGTTGCCGCTTCTGTGTCTGTACCATCACCATCAGTCTCCGTCCGTCCCGATTCAGGTTTAGCCCTACTACTTGTTGATTAGGTAAGTAGCCCAAGTGATCGGCTATCAAGATTTATTGTTAGTCGATAGCTTTTCTTCCTATGTTCACGATTGCCCATTTTTTATTATTTCCTCATTACATTCCAGACTGAAATATGTGAACATAAATTGGTAATTTAGCTGAGATCAACGTCGATTTATCGGAACTATTTTTACCTCTCACCTCGGTGTATAACAAGCGCTGAATTTCCCATATCACAGTGGAATAACAAGACATGCATTAGAAAGCAAATTGTTCGCTGAATGGTAGATAGTAGGTAGTCTGGCTAGCAATAACGTAACAAGAGCCGCGTTCTCACGAAGTTAAGATTCTAATGAGAATCTAACAGGCCGTCATACATTTTCCAGACGTCTGCCTGCAATAAGAAGATGTTCCCGGTTTGATTTTCTCATTAATCATCTGCTAGGAAGTTACTACATGCCGAAATCTCAGAGTAATTCTTCGTTCACTCGTGTTTAGTTGGAACAAATTCATGTGAATACTCTTAGGTACTATCCAAGAAGAACTTTCAAGGAAGTTTGAAAACGATTATTTCATTCATATAATTAATACCAGTTCCATGGAATTTTTGTAGATTTCCCATATTATGGACACTTTTTTGGGATATTTAATGGTTCATACATGTGAAATGTGATCCACAAAAGCTTCCCTGTTTACCTAGATGTACCGCTAGTCAGTTAAAAAACGTATGAGTTTAAAAATTTATAATTTTCTTATAATGAAGAAAACTCATAAATAAAATACAAAAATCATCTCTTATCACGTTTAAGCAGCCTTGAAGGAAGGTCTGACATTGTTGATGTCTATTCCTATTTAAATAACTAATTATTGGAAGCTTATTCTAGATAAAAATGTTCAGAGAACCATCTGTAGATTGGTCTGCAAAGTGTGTGTCCTGTTTGCTGTTGGAATGTGAAATATTGTTTATTCATCAATTAGAATATGAAATCATTTGTTTATTATTTTGGATGGACTACCGTAGATGGCAAGAATAGAAACTTCTTATCAGCTCTATGAAGGTGATAGCATGATACGGCATAGCTATGGAATCAAAAATGCTTTACACTACATTATAGGCAATTTCGAACGTCCGGCAGTTTCCTTTCATAATTTAGACTTTTCTCGACTTTCCATCACGTTTTAAGTTTGGGTAAAATTCAATTCTTATTCAAAGCAATATGATAAATCGAATGAGACATGTTTCAAACACCTACTTCCAAGTAAAAACCAATTGAGTGTCAAAAATAATGTAATTTGAGGTTTTTGGCGATTACTTAGAAAGTATCACAATTCTGTTTTTCAGACAAGCTTTGAACGACTCTTCGCACAATTCTACATTGTATGTGGAATTGTTTTTAGCTTAAGTTCTAGTAACAACCCCACAAAAAATAAAATAATAATTGTTTTTTTACAGCTTTGGCAGCTTGTAAGTCAGTAACGAATTATTTCCGGGTAAGGGGTTTATCATAGAATTCAATGAAGAATAATATATTGAATGATTTTGAAAGATTTGTTCTGAGAACTAGCTCCATTCGATTCCTTGACCAATTTCCCATGTAATGAAAACCTTCTGTGTGATCTTCCTTTCCCTTACAGAGTCAAGGAAAATTAAAAAATAATTTTTCCATAACTGATGAAAACATTTTTATCAGAATTTTATTCTTTCTAGAGCAAGTAAAGTGATTAATGATGTAAAAGTTATGATCAAATCTAGGACATGGACTGAGGAATCTAATAAGACTGGTTTGAATGATAAAATATCTGCAGTTTTTTTCTGTACTAAGTTGAAATTAGCGGAAAATTGTGCTTCCTTATTAACGTTATTTTGGGTTTTGACCATATGGTATGATAAACTACGGTATTATAGTTACAACCTATTGTAACCTGTCACAAACTATTCTTCATATCAATCCACCTAGCAGAATTAGGGCCAAGCCACACGAGGCATTTTTCGGACGATTCGGCAGGGCACGAAGCTTTCCGATTGGCTGATTTGGTTGGTGTTCTGGAATCAGCTGATAATCAGCCAATCGGAGAGCTTCCTGATCTGTCGACTCGCCTGAATAACGCCTCTTGTGGCTTGGCCCTATAAGACTGATTGAAATACTTGTTTCAATCTTGAAAAACTCAGATTTAGAAAAAAATTAAAAAGTTATTTTTCGCAACTTTGGCGATTTTTGCTCTATAACGGTGCATTTGCATTATCATCATATGTTCCTATCGTAACTTAGTGCAAAGAATAATGTCTGAGAATTCAAATCTGTTATCTCGAAGTAGCATAACTTTTTGGATGCCAAGGTAGATAGGGCCAGACAATACTAGCGGTTTTTGCATAGTTTTTGCACTGACGGCGGACGAGTCAGCAGGGCAGGATTGGCTGATTATCAGCTGATTCCCGAACGCCAACTCAATCAGGGGCCTGTTTCACAAAGCTACAAGTAGGTTACAAGTCTTGTTGCCAATCATGGTTTTGGAGAATTGTTCTTACAATGAATTTCCACTTGTTTACAAGTGATTTGCTTGTTACGAACAAGTGATTTTGCCTGTTTGTAAAAATCCCTTGTATGGTCACTGGACATTTGAATGAAATTATTTCATTTTTGATTTCCATGTTCTCATTATTATATTTTTTTATTGGTTCGAACTTCAATCTGAATTATCTTACTTATGTCTTTATTAATCTTCTGCGACTAACTTAGATGATTTGAATGAGCAATATTTCCAATTTTAGCAATATTCTTCATTATCAAAATGTACAAAATTGTAACTAATCAGGCGAGATGTTCTTGAAATGAAATAATTCAGAAAATTGGCTATAACAAATAACATTTATTCATGAATAATTTTACAATAATTTCAATCACAATATATCAAACATTACTCACAATAATGATATAATAATAAGACATTATTCCATGGCTGTGTAATGCATGGATAAAATTAATAAATTGGAAATAATTCCAATAATAATTCTTGAAATAAGTCTGACTATAAAAGCAATGAATCGTACATGCAATGAGTATCTACACATAAAAGTGCCATTATGTTTACAAACAACCGATCTATTCTATTTGAACCATAGCAAACCAATTAAAATATTATAACCATTCTTCATTTCAAAGTCTAATAAAATTTTGCTTTTATAGGAAGACGTGAATCAGAATATCAAGTATTATGATATACTGTAGTTTGTAACTCTTCTCTAATTTTGTTTATTTATTGATCATAGAACAAAAAATTCAATGACTGTATATTTCGCCACACAATAGTGTTAAGCAAGTCGATATATTAAAAAAATATAAAATTGAAAACCTAAAAATGTTTCAACAGATTTTGATTTTTATTAGTAATGAGGACAATATTAACGAAGCTATTTACTTCCAATCTATGGAACATTGTACGCATATTATGGCAATTCTTAAATCTAGCTTCAGTAGAAGCCTAGATAAAGTAACAATACTCTCAATCTTACTGGTATTTATCATACTATTTAGATTTCACAACATAGTTCCTTTAAAACTTGAATTTGAAAACACTTATGAAGTGAAAAATGTAGGACGACCAGGTCGAAACGATGGTCACTGTATTTTCACTCCATGAGTGTTTTCAAATTCAAGTTTTAAATTAATAGTGAAAAAGTATGAATATGCAACACAGTACTAGTTCCTATGATTAAGCTTACAGCTTTTAGTTTTTGAAGGCAATCAAATTTCGATATTATTGTGCGCTATTTTATGCTATTCATAAGTAAAATATGTATATCTATTCTTATAGTAGTAAAGGAAGCGAGACAACAACCATCTTGCGAAGTGAGAAATGCCTGAAAAATATAAATAATATTAGATGCAATCTATTTAAGGAAAGAATCGGTTTATACATACATGTGCGATATAGGAGATACACGAATGACACATCATCATCATTTACGAACTAATAAATTGATTATCTTGCAATTTTTACCATACAGATTTTCATTGATTTCAATTTCATTTACATTTTCTTTGTTATAATCAATTAATTCTAATTAAATAATTGAAACAAAAATATTCAATTTGTAATTCAAAGTTTACGTAACTATAATAGCCCAACCAAACAGAGCTTACTCCATGTGTTAGAGCACGCGTAACTCATGACTCAGGTTCCGAAACCAGTGAAAATCATTTTTTTGCTGGGAATTTTCAACTCTGAAGACTATGCACGTAATTTTAACAAAATAATTAAAAATAATGGTATTTTTTATGTTTCCTGAACTTGAGAACATTGCAACACAGTGCAAGCATGGGTTACCTGCTAGTATACAGAGTGGGTGAAAAGTCCGAGAACGGCTTAATATCTCATACACAAAGGTTATTTGACGGTGGGTGTGATTGGGGATCCTACTCAAATTGAAAATACTACTCTACTATGACTTCAAAAATCTGGTCCGCCATCTTGGATCCGTCATATTGAATGTAACTTTATTTTTTTAAATTGTAAGGCTGTCATGCGATACATGATTTCGATACGAAATTTTAAGAAAAAAAGAATGGCGAAAACCGCATATCGATATCTCAAACCGTTTAGAGGATATTCACATTATTAATCAATACTATTCAAAGCAGAAAGGAGAGAAAAAAGTCCGAGAACGGATTCATATCTCATACACAAAGGTAATTTGATGGTGGGTGTGATCGGGGATCCTACTCAAATTGAAAATACTACTTTACTATGACTTTAAAAATCTGGTCCACCATCTTGGATCCGCCATATTGAATGATAACAGCGATATCGATATTTTCGTTTTAGATTTACAGGTAATGTTGATGAGTTCCAGATTTTAAAAGAAGAAAGTATTTTTGATGGGTAACAATACTTGACTGACCTATTGGACTAGGACTAGAGCCATAACAGAGCGTGTCCCTGCGTTGAGCCTTCAGCCCTTCTGGGTGAGCGTGGTGATGACCCCTCCCGGCCCGGGCAGCGTCGTCTCCCCCATCAGGAAGGCATCCACCTCCCGCGCCGCCTGTCTGCCCTCCGAGATCGCCCACACCACCAGGCTCTGGCCTCGGCGACAATCTACAACAACCAAAATACAGCATTGTAAGGATCTTTTATTCAATTAAATTCAAATAATCTTTATTCACAAAAAAATACAGCAGCAGAGACAATAAATGTATAGTGAATATTCCCCACAAAGACAACAAGTCTGGGTGTGGGGAATGAGTTCTGTGAACTGTATTATTCATTAATTATCTACAATCATTTATATTTTTAGTAGCTATGGTGAACGTGATATTTTCGGGCTCAAAATTCATGTGATTTTATTCAATATTCTGTGAATTTGAAGTTGGTTTTCTGTTTAAGTTCTATTATCAAGCTATCTAAATTTGAAATTGGTTGTTTTGATTTGTAATTTTAATATTAATGATTTGGTTGTGTAATATGTACACAACCTACATAATAGTTGGGCGATTTGATAAAAAAATTAAGAAATAGAAGTTTTGGACAATAGCCAGTTCTTTTCTTTTCTGAATATTGCATTGTTTGGTCTATCCAATGAATAAAATGAATAACATTTATTCATTTATATGATAGTGGTACAGAACTATAAGAGCACAGAAGGGGGTTGGAATTTAAAATTCTATAAAATATTCTTTGGTTTGTTTAAGCAGGCCATTTTTTGTCCAACTTGAGGCCAAACACACCCTACATCCCAAGGTCAGTCGTCTAGTCAGAGTCGAGTGGTGAAAGATCCGACTATGTAGACCAACCAATCGGAGCAGAATACAAAAATAAAATGGAATAATTGCCTTTATTAAGGCCGGAGTTAGGACTCTAGGTCCTCTCTACCACACAGCCATTAAACAACAGAGTGAATGATGGTAGATTCGACTAGTTGGACAACCAGTCGGAGCGTGAGAGGTGGAAGATCCGACTAGTGGTCTTACTACTGGTCTAAGATTGTTGAATTACCAGTCACGAATAGTGAATGGCCCGCTTTGGAGATGTAAGATTTTTTTATCTCGATTTGAAGTGAAATTTCAAATATTTTTAGAACTGTGATAGATGTTTCTAGTTTGGTTTCGTGTTTGGAAGTAAATTAATTAGATAGATTAAACAGTTCAGGGCGAATGCCCTTGAACTTGTTTTCTCTTTGATTCTATCTATTCTCTACAAATAAATAAATAAGTTGGATAGAGGTCGATAAAATTCAACCGCCAATAATAATCAAATAAGGTAATAACGTTGAAATATTTTTTATGGAGATTTGAGTTGGATTAGATTTCTTTGGATTAACGACAATAAAATTGAGTGATTTTAAGAAAACGTTATCTCTTTGAATCTCACCTCCAGCAGCGAATACTTTTGGCACAGACGTGGCGTATTTGCCAGTGGGCGTCTGGTAGTTGGATCTGGGGTCCAAGTTCAGGTCCAACTCGGAGGCAATGTCTCTCTCCGGGCCGAGGAAGCCCATCGCCAGCAGCACCAGGTCACATTTGTACACCTGCCAACACCAATCACACAACATCTTAGATTAACAAAGCAAACAGTAATTGAAAAGATTTATTAGGAGTGAATTTTCAATACTATTAAATACAAAACAATAAAGCCAGTTAAAACAGATCGATTTTTGGACGAATAATGGTACCTTATCACAAAACACATTATCACATCATATGTTTGTCAAGTTATCAAATTTATTCCCAATAAATTCTGTCAGTTCCACGGTCAAATTATGTGGAATCTTATAAATTTCATCTTATAATAGAGCAATTACAGATCTCTTTGTCTAGTATAGTGGAACCTCGATGAAGAACACCAAGTTATAGTATGTTCCCTGTTAATGTATCCAACCTCATTCTACAGTCACTTGTAACGTCTGTTCTAGTAATTTTTTCGGATGGAAAAAAAGGATGCAAACCTTTTCAGAGTCAGGAACCTCATCCATCTTCCACCTTCCGGTGTCGTCTTTTGTCCACTTCACCAGAGCTGTTCTGATTCCAGCAACATTTCCATTACCATCGCTCAGGAATTCCTGCAAAATTTTCATTATAAATCATTACAGTAATACAGTAATGTTATTAAAAAATATATAATATTGAATAAGGAATTGAGATATAAAAAATGTGGAATTAAGAAATTAGGATATTTAATAATATTGAAATATATATGGATTAAGGGAATTGTAATTGGAAACTTGTAAATATAGGGTAAAAGGAGAAGTTTGAAAACGAATCAGAGAACAAATTAAATGAGAATAATTGAAGTAGACAACAAAATATCTTATCAATTAAAAAGCCAGATTGGTTCTATCAACTGACAATATTATGAACTTCACATACAGGTAATCTAAAACAAAGAGTTGTGTTGTTTTGTCGTAACTATAAATTTGAATGTGCAATATTATGAGATAATACCGGTAAACCGGGGTGACTTTGTCCCAATTTTGGGGAGTTGAGATTTTAAACAGCTTGCAATCAATACTTACGTTGAAACAAATCTCTTGCAATATTTTTATTGTATTCTGCAATGTTCGAAGAGTTGCAGATAATAAAAAGTTGACATTTTCTTTGCTTTAACAAAGATATATTTTTTTAATAAAAAGAGACAATGACAACCTGGGGTTGGGGGAACTTTGTCTTACTTTGTGAAATATATGGAAACAAGTTTATTTTCAAGAGTCAATGTGAAACCAACTGTAAACCTTCAAAATGAATAATTACATTAAAAACAAAAAAATCCACTTCAAGAAATCACAAATAATTTATTTAAAAATGTTTCAGTTTCTGCTGCATAGAGATATTTTGTAGCGTCGAGGCATGTTGGGATAGACACCCCAGGGTAGACAAAGTACTAATGAAGTTCATTCATTTTCCAATAACCATACCTCCTCCTTACACAGACATACAACTCGTTTTGTACACTATCATCAGTAAAAAGAAATGTAATCAGTCAAAACATATAAAAATGGAAATTATTTTAGTTACCTTGCTGAGAGTGTTGAACTGCCTGGGGTCGTTTCCGAACTTGAGCTTGACTTCCTCGTGGCCGTAGTCGACCTTGAAGACACGCGGGTACTGCGGCCAAGGGTTGTCGCGGCTCCTCTTCTCAGGCGGCTCAGGCAGGATTTCGAACGTCGTAATGCTCTTTGCGCCCTGCAAATCATTTTCATTTCTCAAAATGTCTCTAGGACGTTTTTATGGACAAAGTTCAACGCCATTTCTCACATGTCATTATTAGATTTTTTATTTTCATTTTTCTTAGAAATGACGCCATTCAAAGTAACAATAGCCTTCACTCTGGAAAAATTTGAGCTTCATTGGAAATACTATGTAACTATTATTCCAAATCAAGTAAATCAACCATACCTCCCAGCACAACCCTGTATTGCTAATGAAGTCTATTAATAGTGAAATTTATGTTATACAGTCAGTGGAGAGTGGAAAAGATAGGACTACAGAGTGGCCGATTCTCTGCGTTACCACTGCCTTCTATAGTAGATAGCTGATTCCGGAATATATCATCCTATTATATTAAGCGAGCAATTTCTGTATTTATATATCTGGCTATTTTTATATCTGGTTATTTATGTTTAACGGATCTTGAAAACGGCTCTAATGATTTTCACGAAATTTAGAACATAGTAGGTTTATGATTCGATTGCTCTAGGTCTCATCCTTGAGAAAACTCGCTGAACGACATTAAAAGGATAATCCTTGGCTAAAACAGCTGTGGATAGAAAAAAGTGAGTATGTGAAAAATCAAAATATCGCATCCCCGAAATTCATAAGATGACGTATAGCCAGCTGTGAAATATAAATACGATCATTTTAGAGAATTGTGTTCTGTTTATAAATAAGTAAAAGTAACGAGCGAAGCTCGGTGCCCCGATATTGGAATATTAATTGCTGATTATCAACTCAAATGATGATCAACTCTATCTCAAATAAATTTTATTCGTCTCAAAAAAATATTTGTCATGATTTAATGATTAATTTTTGATCATTATGGTGATTCATTCTTCACAGTCAAAAAAACAATTTGACAATATTACGGAGGTGGAAAAGGATGGACCTATCTGATTAGTCAAATGACAGCCAGAGATAGCAACACCAATCAGGAGTTGACTTTATAACGTCAAAGTCACTATTATAAGCGATTACCTGTCTGAGAGAAGTGGCAATACAGTCGCATCCGGTGTCACCGCCCCCAATAATGATAACATTCTTGTCCTTGGCGAGGAGGGGCGGCACATTGGTGGGACCCATCTGTCGCTTCTGCCACGACTCCAGGAAGCTCATGGCGTAGTGGATGCCCTGCAGCTCCCGCCCTGCGATCGGCAGGTCACGTGGCCACGTCGCCCCTGTGCACAGAGTCACTGCGTCGAATTCCTCGTACAATTCCTGGCACAAATCAACACCACACCACAATTAGGACATAATAAATACATTAATTGATAAGAAGGAAGATACATCTGATACACTTTGTTAGATACATTATATGAATGAAATAAATAAAAATATGATCCAGTTCCCTTTGATGTATTAGATTATTGTATTTTATTTACTCATGAGAGCCATATTCAAATAGCTTTTATTTGTATATCTTTCAATAGTTATAGCAATAGCCCTATATAGAAAAAAAGGAACATATGAACGATATTCGAATTCATTATTAGGCGGAGATAAGGCATGATTAGGACTCGAGTCTTCTCCATCACGCAAGCATAAACTTATAATTGTTTGTGTTCAAGCTTCCAACAATGAACTACTCTCTTCTAACTATTTTCAATTCTACCGCCTTTTACACCTTCACGGTCTTATACTCGACTCTACCCCTGGTTGGAGAAACACGTAAGTGCCAAACTTCCTTTCTTTACCCTCTCATTTTTCCTGTTTATAAATCTTTCATCGAAATCTAGCCGAAGCAGCTACTGTAAACAGATCTTACAATTTGTTTTCATTATGAAAAATATTGAATTTCAAATCATGATAAATTCTTTTTTGTGTTTCAATTTCAATAGATAAAATTCAGCATCAACGTACAATTATTAATTAATTGAACGAAATTCCAAATAAATGCTATTAAACTCTCTGAAGACTTTTGCACACAGCAAATATTGGCAAGAGGAAATAGCTGTAGGAAATATGAATGAATGCTATTGCTGTGTGCAAAAGTTTTCAGATAATCTATTTGCAATTTCTTATTCTTTTAGCAATGATTTAATAACGGAAGCGGTTGGCTCCGTGGTCGTACTGATAAGCTATCGATATGTTAGGATTCATGCACCCAATGGTGCAATTGGCTAATCCCAAAGTAAGGGTGATCACTAATCTTGTATATCCGACTCCTCTTAATATAATTTATGAGTTTAAAAATTGTTTCACAGTGGTTCGGATCCCACTTAAGGCTGTAAATTCACTCATATCTTGTTATCATCTGTCTCAATTAATTGACGGCTTGAATAAATCTCGACATCATCTGTGTCAATTAATTGACGGCTTGAATTATATATCCAGGCGAGGTGGGACCTTCCCACAAGGGACTCCCCATTTACAGAAATACATACGAATTCATTCTATTTATTTCTATGATTAGTCTCATTATCCACGCTCAAGCATAGAACTCATGTGGGAATCATCCCAAACGAAAAAATCCAATATCTCCAGATCCTTACATCAGAGAGCAGCTGAAACTACAAAGATAGAATATATTTGGCGGTGTCCCACCTTGGCAGTGATATCCTTTCCGACACTGATGTTGACCTTGAAGATGACACCCTCGTCGGCCAGCAGTTGCACCCTGCGCTGCACCACCTCCTTGCTCAGCTTCATGGTCGGGATGCCGTACTGCAGCAGCCCACCGATTCTGTCGTTGCGCTCGAACACAGTCACCTCGTGACCAGCCTACAAAACACACAAACGTTCCCATTGATTCAACGAGAAAACACAGAAGAATGAAATGAAATTAGTCACAAGAACCAATCAGAGGAGCATTTTTTGAAAGAAGGCTTCTCTGATTGATTCATATGATTAAATGCCACGAGAATCAATCTTATTTTTGATTATCATTTTTTAAGACTTATTTTTGATTAAAATTGATGTTACTATCCTTGTCTAGCATTAGAAAAAGCAAATAGCGCTATCCTTTTCTACCTCTACAACGTTACCTGATCGTTTTACAAAAATATAGAAATATAATATATCAGCTGTAAATTAATTAGTAAGTAGGTTTTTTCAAAATTTTCAAATTCCTTCAAAATTCAAAATTTTTAAATCATTATTCCTGGACCGAAAATCAAGTGATAATTTATTATTAAATCATTGATAAATTTATTGACAAGTAAAGTATAATTGATCATGTTTAACAAGATCCAACAGATAATATTTCATCATATAGACCGGTATCAGCTATCCTCTACAGAAGGCAGTGAATCGTCAATGCTGTTCTCCCATCTCTCTCCACGGCCATTATAGCGTGGACATCACTATGGCTTAATGGCATTTGGACAGAGAATTGGCAACATGTAATGTTCCTCCAGTACAATGCATAATCGCATGTAAATTGGTTAACTTCAACATTCACATCGGTTGTAATAATTGGTTTAGCAAAAGACTTTCAACCTATAGAGATTCTCTAAAATCATGAGTATTGTGAGGTGAGCCCGACCTTGTTGAGTTGGTGTGCGCAGGCAAGCCCGGCAGGGCCAGAGCCGACTACGGCGACCCGCTTGCCGGTGCGATGCGCGGGTGGCTCAGGTCGGATCCAGCCCTGCTCGAAGGCGTGGTCGATGATGGCGCACTCTATGTTCTTGATGGTCACTGGCGGCTCGTTGATGCCCAACACGCATGCGCCCTCGCACGGCGCCGGGCACACGCGACCTGTGAACTCTGAACACACACACAATCACCATTACAAACAAATAAATGTAGAGAAAATAAATGTGCAGACAAAACATAAGGAAAGAATAGATAACCTTCCTAACCTTCAAACATTGTAACACCACAACATTCAACAAATTCAAATCATTTATTTGCCATACAATAAATACATATTCAAAACATTATAAAAGAAAATATATAATTTTATAATCAAAGCTCATAAATTTTCAAAGCATGCTTTAAACTGAGCGTTACAGGAATATCATGGCCTGACAATAACACAAACACTGACAAAAGTAGCATGCTTTAAACTGAGCGTTACAGGAATATCATGGCCTGACAATAACACAAACACTGACAAAAGTACAATTTAGATATATAAAATGGGAAAATGGATGATTATCCAACCTGATTTTGACAGTTTCACAACATTTGCATGTTTGTTGTGGTGTAAGTGAAAATTTATTATATCCGAGTCAGAAATCATCATCATTTGGTGAACACTAAAATTATTTGAAATTCTATACAATTTATCTGTATATGATCTTCATTTTTCAATCATACATATTGGGTGAAATGTTTATAACAAATTATTGTCAACATAAGTTAGTCACATTTTAAGAATTTTTTGAGGAATTTTTGGCCAGCAAAGCTCTTATTTCCATAAGTACATCAAAATAAGGCGGATAAAATAAAACTTCCTATATCAAATGTTTACAAATCTGAGTGGTGATTTAGATGAAGTGTCGAAAGCGAACAAACGTAAAACTATAACAATAGTTTTTCTCTAGTACTGAGTACAGCAACAACAGCTGTGAAAAATTAATTAATACCTATGCTACTGTAAAAATCAACAGCTATGATACACTGCAAATCTCAAGGTTTTTGAAGTCTTCAAAACGTGTAGCTTATAAGGCTTCTGTCTTACATTTTCAGGTAAATCCACTGTTCACTGTGATATTAATATCAGAGTACTTAATCGACAAAAAATGATGAAAAGAAGCAAAATAAGAGAGTTTTGTATAATCATCACATCACATTGCCCTTAATTCAATTCAATGATTATAACCGAATTTAAAACAACCTCATACAGGCCAATTGGACAACACAGCTTAGTGAGTATAGTTCCAAAAATGTAAAATTATCCGAAACATGGACTTATTTTCATATTTATGAAACCAGCTTCCTAACCATCAATCGATCAATAACTTTATGCAACACAAACACTAAATATAAAAACAATCAAATTCCAAATTACTAATAAACATACAAAAAACAAGATTCATGGTGGGGGTGTGCTGGAATGAAAGAAAGGAGGGAAAATACGTAACTAACTATGGTTTCCCAAGTAGTAGGCTGGTAGAGGGTACAAAAGTTGAAGAGCAGTGAAAAAGGGAAGAATGGAAGAGGAAGAGAGGAAAAAGACAGCGAAATTTGTAACCTGATTTCTTACAAATATAGACTAAGGAAATGACTTTGCATTCAATAGTTTGAGCAGATATCTTGAGCCTCATACTCATAGGTCGATATGGATGAAAAAGTTACGGTAGGTCCAGTGTTTTATATCTAGTTTAACTTTTCTACTAATCTTAGAAACTGTAAGAAAGTACTTATATAGATCAACATACCTGGGAAGTTATTAGTTTGGAGGAGTTGATTGAGTGCCTCAGCCCAGTTGTTGAGGAAGACGAGGTCGTTCCACTTGGGGATGATGTTGCCGAGAGGACAGCCGTGCGACGACTGACAGAAGGGCACTCCACACTCCATGCAGCGTGCAGCCTGCACGCGCAGACCTTTGCGAACATGCGGGAAGTTGTAGATCTCGTCCCAGTCCTTCATGCGCTTCTCGGCTGAACGGTAGGGGGCTGTCTCACGCTGGTATTTCACGAAGCCCCTACAATTCAAATTATATTTCAGAAATTCTTAATTAGACGTATTACTTACTATCTGATAACCAGTAATTTAGACAAAATATTTAAAATTAAAAGATTCAATCTAATCAATAATTCTATTTTTTTTTCATTTTTCTACTCAATTGCTGTAACACAAACTCAACATTTTTTTTTAACTGAGGTTCATGTAAAAAAATATCAAAATATCAAAGTCTGCTTATTATACTGTTGTTGGTGAGATGTAGTGAGATGTATCCACTACATTATCCACTATATTTAAGAGTTTTCACACTGAAGATGAAACTGCAGGTGTTGAAACAAGTATGTAATTTTTCAATAAATTCGTAACAACATCCTCATTCTAGGCAACATTCCAGTGTTTCATTATTTATGCTTATTTTAGTAGATTGACTTATGAATCAAAAACGATGAGAATAAGCTTGGACAAACAACATTATATTGAACTATAACAAAGGCTACCACTGATTTCGATTTCACCTAAAATGAAATTCAGTTTTCTGGTCAGATATGTTAAAGAGAACAATTGAGTTGGTTCAAAACTTATTTCTACTCTGAAATAAATCATCTCTCTCTAGGATTTTGAATAGCAATTACAATTATTTGATAATCCCAACAATAACAATATCCCAACAATAAAGCAATAAAATTACAAAATTGAAAACTTTTTTCTTAGACTGGAGCTACTCAAGAGGTTTCTAATTATTATTTTTGTGAGATTATATTTTATGAATATGTCGCCAAAAAAGACGTAGGCTGGTGCATAGCGATGATGATGAGAGTTGAATGGACCTGGAATATAAAATAGATTCTGAACCACCGAGATGTGATTTTCACGTGCTTAACTTAGCGGATGTGAACTCAAGAGCCCTCACCGGAAATACCGAAAGACAGATGCTTAATCTAATTTGTGCAATTATAAACCGTTCTGCCTACGAGAACAACCAGTTTGTTGTCGTATGTACGTATATCGTATACCAGTTTGTTGATCATATTACTTTCATCCACCAAATCAAACTTGTTACTCAATTCTACAGCTTCATTGATTAAACTTTACTAATAAGGAAAAGAGAAATCAGGCTCTAGCGGTATTCTATTTTCCGAAATTTAGTCGATTATATCCTCTAAGAAATAAGGTTCTGTCCAAACATTTTTCATATCAAGTGCAAAGAGATCACCAGAGATTTCCTCATCATTTCAAGGAAGATAAGACTACAATATTGAATTTAAAATGATCAATAATCAAGTAGAGCTTGAAAAGAATACGTGCTAGTCTGGACACTAACGACAGGACCTTCATGATGAACATGTGTATCCAGGCCGGTTGGGCATGTTAAAAAACGTATAGAAAATTGGATCCGTGCCGATCTGAACTCTGTCATGTCGCTTATCAACTGAACTCTACATCTTGGCTTTTCCTATTCCCCCATTAGCTGCATCTTCATGTTTTTATATAAGGAGTCTTCTTTTTTATTTAATATCTTCATAATTGTCTCCTTTCCTACTACCACATAATTATAATGAATATTAAAGTTTTACAATGTTATACTGTGAAAATCTTTTAGTTATCTTTGATCTAACAATCTTTTATATTTCATGTTAATTTATAAAAAAAATCATCACTCGGCCTCTGCGCTCAGGTTTTTTAACCTTGCAGGGACCCTCCTTATATATTATATAATATTACTTATAATACTACCTACTGTATATCTAACTATTATGTTATGTATCTTATACTTCAAGTTTCAAACTTTGTAACTATCATTAAGGATAAATAAATCTGTTTTTTTTTTCATATGCGTACATAAATGTCGTCATTGTTTCGAACAAAATTTTTGGAGGTTAGGTTTTGTATATTTGATTTTTGTTATTATTGTTACTTCATACTATATTTGAGGTTAGATCATTTTTTATAATTAAAACTTGTAATTTTCCAGTGGTTATTCACTGTTATTAGTTGATAATTTTGTGTTAGAAGCCTCTCACTGATGACAACACATGCATGATGAACATGTGTGTGTACATGATGAACATCCATGTATGTACATATGTTCATCATGCATGTTAGTGACCAGTCTTAGGAAGCGGTGATTAGCTTTGAACTGACCTGGTTTTGTCGAGAATCTTCTCGAGTCGCTTCTTCTCGACGCCAGTGTCGGTGATGGTCTCCTCGATGTCTCTGACGGAGGACGCAGGTGGCACTGGCACTGACGCAGCCACCGCCGCACTCTTATTCGGCACAGTCGCATTCGCCTTCTCCTCAGCCATTTGTCGCAATGCCCTCTGATATTCATACGGGAACACCTGCAACAATTCATAGAGAACATGTAGTTATATCGCACTTTACTGACTAGATTAATGCGTTAATAACTAATAATATATCATGTACTTTGTTTTATATAAACACAAAAAAGTACTAGTAATTTCTATGATGATTAATGTGTTATATTAACACAAAATTCAAAGAATATAGTGTTCTATATCCCTCAAATAGCAAGAGGGATTTCATAATGTTATTTTGTCTCAAAAACACAATTATATAGATAATAGTTTCACCATTTTTCAACAGAACTCATTATTGATTAGATTGATCAAAAGAAAATATTCTTGAGTTTGATATTGGCTGAGCCTTGTTATCAATAAATAAAAACTCTCAAGCTGGATTCCCACACACCAATGGCAGTGGAAGTGATCGGCACAGTAAAAATATAATTTATATTCTTTGATTTCCATTTCATTTCTGATTGGACTGTTCCCTCTAAACTCGTCCTAGCGAGTATGAATAATTCCATTTGAACTAGTGAGAATAATAGTCTCATTGTACCGGCTACTTTCACTGAGATCAGAATTTTGTAGAATAGCTCATAGAAGTGGTGGTGTATATTCACTAGCAATGCTAAACATACCCAAACTTATGAACTGGATTTTGTTAAGAGATTTTCTGTTGAGATGGATTTAGAGGTGACGGGACTAAGGTTAAAAATTGATGATCGATTTGAGGTAGCAGTGTTAGGTATCTATAGGTCACCAAATGGAGACTGGCAAAAATTTTGTGAGCTGCTCCATACACTTTTGGAAATTACAACCGCTCGTTTCACAAATGTTATAGTAGTAGGAGATTTCAATACCGATTTTGCCAGGCAGGATAAAATGACAGAGGATATTAGAGATATTATTAATATGAATAATTTAGAAATTAAGGTCCACGAATATACAAGAGTAACTCGAACTTCACAGACAATTATTGATAATATCCTCACAAATATAGAAGGTTGTAATGTCAGGTTAGGTAGCTCAGATCTATCAGATCATAACTATCAAATTTTAGATGTTAAATTGCAGGGCCAGAATCCAAGCAGAAAAAAAACTTTTGTGAAAGAAATTCAGCAATATGAGCTAGGAAATATAAATTGTTGAAGCAGGAACTGCTTCAAGAAAATTGGAGTAGCCTAGTTTATAACAGTTGTAACCTAAATTACAAATATAAGCAATTCATTGATACTATAAGATTTCACATTAGTGTATGCTGTCCGATAAAAAAAGTCAAAGTAAAAAGTAAATTAAACAAAGTACATGAATGGATAACTGAAGATATTCTTACTCAAAGAAATATTGTTAGGAGCTTATGAGGAATTTAAATTAGTGAGGGATGTTCCGAGTGAAGTCAAATACAAATGTCTAAAGAAAAACTATGCAAAAGAAGTGAGGAAAGCTAAGTGTAAGAAAACAGCTGAAATATTAACAACTAGTACCAATTTTAACTCTGCTGTTTGGGAGGTAATTAATAGAAATAGGAGAGCAGCTCAAAAAGATACAGTTACTAATGTTCCTAGGATAATCGATGAACATGGAAATTATATGGATGATAGTATAGACATTTGTAACTTTTTCAATAAATATTATCAACAGGTTGC
This sequence comes from Nilaparvata lugens, assembly GCF_014356525.2. Lineage (NCBI taxonomy): Eukaryota > Metazoa > Arthropoda > Insecta > Hemiptera > Delphacidae > Nilaparvata > Nilaparvata lugens. The sequence continues at coordinate 20,065,401 of NC_052514.1, read as the reverse complement.
ATATAATCTCCAAAAGTCACTGAACACTAATACTTATAATACAACCACATTAAATGCTGAGTCAATTGAAGAGGTATTTAAATTGCATTCATTATCAAGAGATGAGTTGTCAAGAATAATAAAAAATTTGAATAACAAAAAAACAGTGGGATTGGATGGGTCTCAAGCAAAATTTTAAAAGAATGTGAAAATGAATTACTGGACCCTTTATTGCATCTCCTTAATACTTCACTAGAGCAGGGTATTTTCCCTGATGATCTGAAACAAGGAAAAATTTGCCATTTTCAAGAGCGGTGATTCTGAAAGAGTTGAAAATTATAGACCCATAAGTATTCTAAATGTAATAAGTAAAATTTTGAAAGAGTAGTTTTAAATAGGTTATTGATGCACCTGGAAGAAATTAATTCATATGTGATGAACAGCATGGGTTCCAGAAAGGGAAATCTACTAAGACTGCAAAGTATCCCTTGTTGAAAGACTAATAGATATAATAGATTCAGGTGAGAAGGCAGCCGCAATATTTCTTGATTTATCAAAGCTTTTGATTGTGTGAACCATAGAATATAATTGGAAATGCTAAAAACTGTAGGTGTGAATGGTATAGAACTAAAAGGTTTGAATCATATCTCATAGGTAGAAACCAGTGTGTTGAGCTTACCAAGGTGGATGGGAATGAAATAGTAAAAATTAAATCTCAAAAACTGAGGTCCAGGCTGGAGTACCTCAAGGCTCAATTCTGGGTCCCTTACTGTTCTGTTGTATGTGAACCAATTACCAAAAGAGTTAAAAGATCACAGAGCTCTGTTGTTTGCTGATGACACATCGCTTATCTTTAACAATTATTTATTAGATAGTCTAGAAATAAATGCTTTTACTGGAGTACAGTCAATTGTCCAATTCTTGAAGCAAAGGCAATTGACAATAAATAGTAAGAAATGTCAATTCCTACAATTCAAAAGTAATATAATTCAGTAGAGGATAGAGAAATAGATGTGTTTGTAGAGGAAAATGAATTAGACCAAGAAGAGAAAGTAGCATTCTTGGGAATTTTATTGGACAGGAAATTAACATGGCATCCTTACATTGAGAGGATATGTAATAAGATATCATCTGGGGTATTTGTCCTGCGGCAGCTTGCTAGGCTGAATGATAAAAATTACTGTTAACTGCTTACCATGGACTTATACTATCTCATATTAGGTATGCTATTTTAGTATGGGGTAATTCATCTTAACAAAATATGGACAGAGGTTTAAGATTCAAAAGAAGGCACTCAGATGTATAGAGAAAGTGAATAGGTTAGACTCTTGTAGGCCTTTATTTAAAAAGCTTGGTCTATTAACTGTGCATCTTTGTATGTATATGAAGTTGTAATGCATGTGAAAACGAGTGGTGTGATCCAGAATTCAGATGTTCATGAATATAATACGCGAAACAGAGCAGATTATCATATAATGGGTCACAATAGTAGGTTATTTGAACAAAAACCAGATTATATTGGTAGGAAATTTATAACAAGCTACCTCAAATCTTGAAAAGTAATGATGATTTGAAGATTTTCAAAAAACAAATGAAAAAATATTTAGTGATAGAGCTTTTTATAGTGTACAAGAATTCCTTTCAAACCTAAACTAGGTTGAACTACTTAGTGTTAGAATTATTATGTAATAACATGACTTGTCTTGACTGGAGTCATGGAGAAAAAAAAATATATATATATATATAAATATATATATATATATATATATATATATATATATATATATATATATATATATTATATATAAATGAATGCCTGTTTGTGTGTTTGTTCCCCATGACTTGAAAAATACTTGGCATAACGGCATGAAACTTTGGGAATATGTTATGTGAATATTGGGAATGGTTTCTGACCAGAAATTTTAATAGGATGATAAATTGTGTAGGCTACTGGCATTACAACAGTAGTTTGGAGTTGAAGTGTAGTTGACTGATACAAGCTGTAGATAATGGTTCCTTGGTTCTATACAAATAATAATTATCACTCCCCTATCATATAGTAACCGGAAAATGTTAGAAAAAAATTATTCACCTCATGGAAGAGAGTTGTTCATATTGCATTCATTAAGGCAGAATAATTTACTATTTTTTAAATTAGCTTAGCTTATATTTCATCCTAAAATGAAGATGGAAAGAAAAAAATGTAATTCTGTGTGATTCATCGTACATCGCATATTTCCGGACCATCTACTGACAATCAACAACTATGAAAACATTGAATTCATCTTAAAACACTGATTTATCCTATCTATTTTTTTTTAAATTCAACACTTTACTGTTAGATATTACTACCAATTGAGACGTAGGCTGGTGCATAGCGATGATGATGAGAGTTGAATGGACCTGGAATATAAAATAGATTCTGAACCACCGAGATGTGATTTTCACGTGCTTAACTTAGCGGATGTGAACTCAAGAGCCCTCACCGGAAATACCGAAAGACAGATGCTTAATCTAATTTGTGCAATTATAAACCGTTCTGCCTACGAGAACAACCAGTTTGTTGTCGTATGTACGTATATCGTATACCAGTTTGTTGATCATATTACTTTCATCCACCAAATCAACTTGTTACTCAATTCTACAGCTTCATTGATTAAACTTTACTAATAAGGAAAAGAGAAATCAGGCTCTAGCGGTATTCTATTTTCCGAAATTTAGTCGATTATATCCTCTAAGAAATAAGGTTCTGTCCAAACATTTTTCATATCAAGTGCAAAGAGATCACCAGAGATTTCCTCATCATTTCAAGGAAGATAAGACTACAATATTGAATTTAAAATGATCAATAATCAAGTAGAGCTTGAAAAGAATACGTGCTAGTCTGGACACTAACGACAGGACCTTCATGATGAACATGTGTATCCAGGCCGGTTGGGCATGTTAAAAAACGTATAGAAAATTGGATCCGTGCCGATCTGAACTCTGTCATGTCGCTTATCAACTGAACTCTACATCTTGGCTTTTCCTATTCCCCCATTAGCTGCATCTTCATGTTTTTATATAAGGAGTCTTCTTTTTTTTGAATATCTTCATAATTGTCTCCTTTCCTACTACCACATAATTATAATGAATATTAAAGTTTTACAATGTTATACTGTGAAAATCTTTTAGTTATCTTTGATCTAACAATCTTTTATATTTCATGTTAATTTATAAAAAAAATCATCACTCGGCCTCTGCGCTCAGGTTTTTTTAACCTTGCAGGGACCCTCCTTATATATTATATAATATTACTTATAATACTACCTACTGTATATCTAACTATTATGTTATGTATCTTATACTTCAAGTTTCAAACTTTGTAACTATCATTAAGGATAAATAAATCTGTTTTTTTTTCATATGCGTACATAAATGTCGTCATTGTTTCGAACAAAATTTTTGGAGGTTAGGTTTTGTATATTTGATTTTTGTTATTATTGTTACTTCACTACTATATTTGAGGTTAGATCATTTTTTATAATTAAAACTTGTAATTTTCCAGTGGTTTATTCACTGTTATTAGTTGATAATTTTGTGTTAGAAGCCTCTCACTGATGACAACACATGCATGATGAACATGTGTGTGTACATGATGAACATCCATGTATGTACATATGTTCATCATGCATGTTAGTGACCAGTCTTAGGAAGCGGTGATTAGCTTTGAACTGACCTGGTTTTGTCGAGAATCTTCTCGAGTCGCTTCTTCTCGACGCCAGTGTCGGTGATGGTCTCCTCGATGTCTCTGACGGAGGACGCAGGTGGCACTGGCACTGACGCAGCCACCGCCGCACTCTTATTCGGCACAGTCGCATTCGCCTTCTCCTCAGCCATTTGTCGCAATGCCCTCTGATATTCATACGGGAACACCTGCAACAATTCATAGAGAACATGTAGTTATATCGCACTTTACTGACTAGATTAATGCGTTAATAACTAATAATATATCATGTACTTTGTTTTATATAAACACAAAAAAGTACTAGTAATTTCTATGATGATTAATGTGTTATATTAAAGAATATAGTGTTCTATATCCCTCAAATAGCAAGAGGGATTTCATAATGTTATTTTGTCTCAAAAACACAATTTATATAGATAATAGTTTCACCATTTTTCAACAGAACTCATTATTGATTAGATTGATCAAAAGAAAATATTCTTGAGTTTGATATTGGCTGAGCCTTGTTATCAATAAATAAAAACTCTCAAGCTGGATTCCCACACACCAATGGCAGTGGAAGTGATCGGCACAGTAAAAATATAATTTATATTCTTTGATTTCCATTTCATTTCTGATTGGACTGTTCCCTCTAAACTCGTCCTAGCGAGTATGAATAATTCCATTTGAACTAGTGAGAATAATAGTCTCATTGTACCGGCTACTTTCACTGAAACTAGTGTCACAATTCAGACTTCACATTTTCACTTCACTCCAGATTTTAACAAAATCATCTCATCAAACATAATGATTATTTTGAATTATCACTTATTTTTATCTCACCTTGATAAATTGCTTTGCAGCTTCAGGCCAATTGCCCAGTAGACCTTTGGCGATTTCGGAGCCAGTCTTCGTTTGGAATTCTTCAAGTAGTTGTTTCACATAATCAAGATCTTCAGCTTGATCCAATGCGAGAAGTTCGACCATTTCCATGTTACATTTGCTGCAAAAAATAAAAGCAGAATCATCATTCAATTGATATTAATGCTTTGTTATGAAATCCAACAAACAGACTTAGATACAGGACAATAGTTTTTATTATTTAATAATTTTTTTTACTGTGTTGAAACATAACATATTTGGTTGAACTATATTAATTGCGTGTTAAGGTCCAATTCCTAAGCGACAACTATAGCCACACTATACTGTATTAACGGCTGTATTCTATTACTGTATATTATTGTAGGCTATAGTCGACATGGACTACAATAATATAAATTAATAGACTACAGTCATTAAAAAAGTGCGGCTCGAGTCGACGCTTAGGAATTGGACCTTTAGATTTCTACAAAAACATGATCCAGTAACTGAAATTGTTTGTATGGTGGAATTTACAGAATCTCAGTACCAAACAGTGGCGGCTCGTCCTATGTGTTCAATGGTTCATTGAACCCCCAGAATTGAATCAACTTCCTATACAATGATGAATTTGCAACTCAAATAATTATATTTTTATTTTATTCTCATTAAATTACATCACAACATTTTTCATCTACGTAAACTTAACGTTGATGTTTTGCTGCCGGTGCCTGAGGTCCCGGAGTGGCTTGCTTGATACAGCACCGAATGGGATGACGAGACGCGTGGAGGTGGAAAGCAGTGTTCATTCCCCGATGTGAACCCAAAAACAGGGCTGGGTGAGGTAGTGGAACGGAGGAGGGGAATCGGTTTGCTAGCACGGATTTGGTTCACAATCCTGTCTGAACCAATTTTGCACGAGTTCATCCGAGAGTAGCCGAACCTAGCCGAGGCAAGTGAAGCATTCGGTAAACCTCGGAATGAATTGTGAATATTCGTGATACGGATTCAGTTGCAGTGCCATCTTGAACATAACCAATAAATTCAAATTTGGTGGCAGTAAACAGTAAAAAGCGGTAAACAAGAAGTAGAAACCGTGACAGTTTTGAGGTTATACGATATGATTTCGGGTATATAATTATATTATACTGTATACAGTTGTGATAGATTTCACTGCATTTTTCGTTGTATAAATTGTTTTTGCTTGTAGAAGAATATAGTAATTTCTAGTGTGTTTCGTGTATTCGTGAGTATTTCGAGTGTGTCCATTTTCTTTTAGTGAGAGTGTGAATATAATTTATTGTGTTACCGTAACAGCATTTTAATGAAGAAATATGAATAAGGTTCAGTATTTGTTAAATACAAACAATATTGATATTGAGGGTAGGTGTAAAATAAAACATAATGGTGACCAACTCCCGAAGTAAAAATCAAACAAAAAAAATATTAACAGGACAAAAAATTTATATTTGTAGAAAATATGCTCAATCTTTGGGGTGTAATTCCTTAAAATTATTATTGATCACCTTTACACTTGATTATGCTCAATACTCTATATCCTCTTGACCTTTCTCTCCAATAGATCATGAGGTTGAACCCCCAAGCTAGAAGATCACGAGCCGCTACTGGTACCAAATTGTTTCAATTCTAATATTACGGCAATGAGAGAATTAATAAAAGAATCAAAGTCATTACTTACAAAATTGAATAAGATGACATCTATAGTTATTATGAATTGAAAAATTATGTAATAAAAAAGTAAAGAGACTGGCCCTCCTCCATCATAAATCATCCATCACTTGGGTTTATTAAAAAAATTTAGTAAGTTCAAGTTGCTTTCAATGTTTCAAGATTATTATTGGAAATGTTATGTTATAAGAGTGTAATATCTACCTTCTAAAGGATCCATCCACATCCAGAACATAGGCGATTCCTCCGGACATTCCAGCTGCAAAATTACGTCCAGTCAGACCCAAGATTACAGCACAACCGCCTGTCATATACTCGCATCCATGGTCACCTACTCCCTAAAATCAATCAATCAATTATTAATAAATACTCAAACTGCTGATCGTATACAGTGAAACTGACAGTATTAGGAAAAATATCAAACAAATTAAATAAGGAACAATTGCTAACTGTCAAAATTTCGAACTGAAAGCAGCGAATTACGCAGCTGTTTTCATTTTCCAACCGATATCAACCATGAACAGCGAAAGGCTTTTAGCAAATTTTTTTGAGATTAGGTTTTTGTATCTCCGATTTTTTGTTTTTTATTTTTTAAACACTGCTCTATATAAGGATGAATTATTTTTCCATCATTATAATTTGTAATTTTCCAGTGGTTTATTTATTGGTTGTTTATTTTATGTTAGAAGTCTCTCGCTGATGTCAAACCATGCTTGATGAACATGTGTGTGTACATGTATATGCATGTTCATCATTCATGTCCTACCGTTAATGACTAGCCTAAGAAAAAAGCAAATCAAATGAGTCATTCCAAAGTTTATAAAGTTGAAGCTGGGACACATTAGATGATAAAATCTCTATGAATAGCATCAAATTACATAGTGACAAGCCTGATGTGGCAAGAGATTCCTTGATTATACAATCTACTAGTAGAACAGTAGGCCTAATGTCTGGAAAATACGGTGCAACATAAATGACTCGGGGAATAACATTTAATAGTAGGTAGTGTAATGTTGATTACTTCGACAACAGCGACGGCTCCCGAGTTGCGCACAGAGAAGCGTTCGGCAGCAATGCCCCTGAAGAAGGCCTTGCCACTGGTGGCGCCGTACAGGCACACGTTGCCCACTATCACGTTGCCGTCAGACTGGAACGGAGAGCACTTGGGCGGGTAGATCACCACCTCGCCTCCCGACAGACCCTGTTAACCAACACAATAACACTAATTCATCACAACTTTTTAAAATAATTGAGATGAAATTGAAATTCTCTAGAGTAAGTTTGGAGAGTCAAAACCTCAATCCTAGTCAGGAGGTTAAACAAGAAATCGAAACGCTAAACGAAGTAGTTTAAATATAATGCTATCAAAAGATAATGCTACATGATATTCTCAAAAAATATGAATATTGTGTAGATTAAAATAATTCTTAATGCAGAATATTTTTTGTATTAATGCTATTAGAATAATTATTATTAAATAAATTTAGAATAAAAACCAATTAATTCTATAAAATCAATAAGAAATAGTGAAAATAGAACTGAAGTTTGCAGGAGACACCTGATTCGTGTTGATATGCACATTATCGAGCTATATCATTGGATGACTTCATGGAAGAAGTCTCTGTCATGGCTCGATAATGTGGACCTACCTGTAGAAACAATAATTATTATTGTCACCCACAAAACGTGAGCGCTATTTAAAGTTCAGTATATTTTGATCAATATTGCAGTAAGTTGAGTTTCAGATTAAATTGATTTATTATTATTATTTAGTTCCAGATCAAGAAATGCTATGAGAATAAATAAATCTAGTATTCATTACACCGCGATAATCTTGTGATGACTACTACTATACAGTATTTCAAAATACTAATTTTTATCGAATTACGTCATGAAAACTCATGGTGAGTCTAACACAATCACTTTGATTTTTCAAGCTAATTGATTAAATTTAAGAGTGATCGTTTCATCATAGAGGAGCCCTTGTATATACTATAGTAGAAGAGTTAGGCTATGTAAAGTATTATAAACTAAGTTTTCTTCAATTGATATCATAAGTAAAACGAAGTATCTGGAAATAAAAAATCAAGTATTATTCTTTGGAACTTAACTTTATCAAATCAGCTGGAAATAGGTTACTCGGATTTTTTAATTTCCAGATACTTTCTTTTACTTATGATATCAATTGAAGAAAACGTAGTCAATAATACTGTACATAGCCTACCTCTTTCACTATAAAAGGCTTCCTTTATGATAAAACTAACACTCTTAAATTTGAACAATTAACTTGACAATTAATAACTGAGAATAGCCCTAACAAAAAAGTTAATATCAGTAAAAAGAAGTAATATAAATATCTATGAGAAACTAATTTACATCAACCTCCAGTTTATGATTAGACATACTACACTTTCTACGAGTAATTAGATACCATGTCTGCAGTAACAGTAATACTAGTGTTTAGAACTCTTATCTTAAGAACTTTGATTCAAAAATACAGTTTATGATTGAATAAATTACCTTGCCGACATAATCATTAGCGTCACCTTCCAAAGTGACATGCACACCTCTGGCCAGAAAGGCACAAAAGCTCTGCCCAGCCGAGCCTTTCAATGCAATATTGATGCTATGCTCAGGCAGGCCTTCATCTCCGTACTTCATTGAAATGGCATAGCTGAGAGTCGACCCGAATGCACGACACTCGTTGTTGATAATCAACTCCACGTCGATACTTTTCTGCTCCCCGTTGATCACAGGGGTGGCGGCAGCAATCAGTTGATTGTCGAGGCGCTTTTCCAGCTGGAAATCCTGTAAAAGTGGAAGATGGTTAATTTGAATGATTACTATTGAACGAAAATTCAAAGTTAAATGCTGAAAACTTTTGCTACTGCAAATATTGACAACATGGTGAACAGCTAGAAGGAAATTCTATGAGAGGTACTGTCCAAAAATTATTTTCCAGCCACGGAAGACCTGGTACCTCTTCTAATTGCGAGTCAGGTATGCTTACCCTTATACCAAACTGACAATCTCTGGATAGCAGTGCTCATTTCATACTAGGCTCAGCGAAAACACAAATGCAATTTCTCATTAATTCCATCTGTTAATTTAAATCTTTTTAGAGCGATTATAATCAGATATCAACTATTTATGATAATGGAAATCTTGGGTTAGTAAAGAGGTTCGAAAGTATATCTTACAGAAGCAGATAATAATTAACAGATGTTGCTCCTACAAAACAAGTGAACTATACAAATTCGTCAACAGTTTATAAGAGCTTACAAGATTGCATACATTTAATGAGTAGGCTACTAATCTTATAGTTTACAGAGATTGGTATTTTTCTAAAACACACATCTTTGATAAAAATAAAAACTGTAAATTTTAATTATAAAATAAATGTAGCACAGTAATTATACAATGTATTATAGAAAAGACAAAAGAGATTATAGTGAATGAATTGACTTGTTGCACTGTCAAGTCGCGTGTTGGCTGTGGGTAGAAAGCTGCAGAAGTTACTCGATATTTCATTCATTTACCAGTCTAAAAGGTATTTTATTCTTCATTTGACGAATGAATAATTTTGGAAAGATCAATCCAAAGATCAATGTTAATACCATATTAGCTGTATACTGATTACCTTGATGACTGACATTCGGTAAAATATTTTCTGCATTGAAAAAATCAATTATTTATTGTGTCATTTACTTTCTAATCTAAACTCTCACTAATAGTTAAATCATTCAATATTTTTTCCGATTTTTATAAAACTTTTAAATTCAAGTGGTTTATATTACTTGTTTCTCGGATCCTCCCACAATGTTCACTCCGGGCCGCATGTGGAGAGCGTTCCTCAGGATGGGGCTGAAGTTCAGAGTCTTGGCTTTGAAGTTCTTCACGTTCTCAGCCGGTCTCAGCAGGTCAGTTCTGCCGACCAGGTCTTGGAACTTTCTGATTCCCAACGATGCCATGTGCTCTCTCACCTAACATGAAAACAAACTAAATTTATCTCTCTCCAATACCTGAATTCGTCTAAAGAAGTATATGATATCTGAAAAGTCTCATGAACTTGCTTACTGCATGAAACTCACTAGATAACTTGCACCTACTTGCACTATTCAAGTTGCACCTACTAATACTTTAAAGAAATATATTGAATTTCATAATCAATAATCTCGCTCACATAAGTTAGCGTTTTTATGATAATCACTGGCAAACAAATAAAAATGTGGATATCTATTCATCAATAGCTCTAAAAAAACTTTAAAAATAAGAGATTATTATCTCTATTAAAAAAAATATTAATACAACCATTTTAGTATAGATCTATCAAGTGGCAGTCATTATTCTAAATAAACCTTATTTTATTGATCCAATTTTACTATTTTTGTCATTTTGACAGCAATGAAATATGAATGCATTCAAGTTAATTGAAGAAATTAGATTATTGTTAGTTCAACAATAGAAAAAAATGAAAAAATATTTACAGCTGAATTACTTAAGTAAATTTACGAATATTGCTTAAAGTTTACGCAATTATAATAAAGCACATTACGTAAATTGCTGAATAACTGTAAATAAACTAAATTAATATGCATTAAATCAATTCAATAATCTATTGTAATAACAATAATTATTGGTATGGTATTGGTCAATTGCAGGTGCAGTGTAGAAATTCACAAAGGAAGGCTGTGCTTCTTCTTCTCACAGCTTTATTTTTTCATGAAGTTCAACAGTGTCATATTTTAATTCATTCGGAAGTTTCCAAGATTTTAAACATTTCTTTTTTCAATCATTACCAGGACAACGACAAAACCTGTCATCTTGAACTCGTTACAGATTCATACTCCAGTTCATAGATCAGTATTAACAAGATAAGTTCTGGCCAACCAGACGTATTTTATATCGATCTATCAATCTGATAATAAGAAACTTCAACTTCATTTTTTCATAGTTGAAAATTTGTAATATATAGTGAAAAATAAGAATGATTGTTCTACTTGCCTCTTCGGCGAGCATGAATAGATAGTTGATGACATGCTCTGGCTTGCCGGCGAACTTCTCCCTGAGCACAGGGTCCTGGGTGGCGATGCCCACCGGACACACGTTCAGGTGGCATTTGCGCATCATGGTGCAGCCCATCACAATCAGCGGTGCAGTGCTCATGCCGAACTCATCCGCACCCAGCAGCGCTGCCACCACCACGTCGAAACCTGCAACAACATTCAATTTTATATTACACTCAACATTGGAATATATGAAAATATTGTAAAAAAAAGTGTATCGTTGGATAGCAAGAATGAACAATTTTAATAGGAAGCTGATCATTACCAATTTAATCTATCTATATCTATAATATAATAAATAAAATAATTGGCTTATACATGTAGGATAGGGATAGGAAAAATACGAATGACGCATCATCACGTCTGAACTACTGAACTAACTTGAAATTTTGCATATACTGTAGATCCTTAATTTACCGAGGATGATTATAGGCCTATTTTCAGTTCTTCAAGATTTCAGTACATCAAGTTCTAAGTACGTCAGGTTTTCAGTTTGTCAAGTTTTCAGTACGTCAAATTTTTAGTCTGTCAAGTTACTTTACTTGAAATGTCATACTTCTATATATCTATAATATAGGAGATACACGAATGAAGCATTATCACCTATAAACTCTGAACTGATTAACTTGCAATTTTACATGAAGATACTGAATTTACCGAGGATGGAAAAAGGCTTATTTTCATTGCTATTATTCAATTGATTATAATTTAATAATTAAAGCAAATTCATTCAATTTGTGAGTTAAAGATTACGTTCTATGAAAGCCCAACCAAATAGAGTTTTCTAAAAGTGATAGATAGTAGTTTATTATTGGAAGCACGCACGACTCATGACTAAGGTTGGAGTGCGAAATCAAACAAACTCTTTTTTTGCAGAGAATTTTCAACTCTAGTTAAGATTAAGATTATTCACGTAATTTTGAGAAAATAATGAATAATTGTTCTATTATTCATGTTTTCTGAACATAATATAGCCTAAGGAGATTGTGTTTTTCAACACACAAGTGCAAAGCACGGGTTAAGAATAAAATTAGAGTCGCAGAACTGAATAAATTCATGTTAAACCTGATTTGATAGAAATAGAAAGTATTATTTTAAAATTTCTTATCAATTCAAACTATATTGTTAAGTTAAAGCTTGAAATTAGTAATGGAACGGGTACTAGAATGTTTCATTCATTTTTTCACATCAAAAAAACCATTATTAATAGAACTTTCCAGAAAAAATATAATATTGAATAAATAATTATACTAAAAACAAGTAGAAATAATCAAAGTTTCATAATAATACGCAACAATCATAGGTTATGTATAAGTTTCTAGAAAATTCTAGCGTTTGATAGATTCAAACTTTGGCGCCGGAAGAAGAAGGGAGTTATCGACCAATAGAAGGCATGTTCGAGAACCTTCGAAGCGCTATGATTGGTCGAACGCATTCTAGATCTTTCTACGGTGTTCGCGAGACTTTTGCCGGGCTATATAAACGCTGAGCTCACTTCAGTCGCCATCAAACAGAAACGAAAACTTGAAACTATATCTTGTGAAATTTGTGAAGTGTTGTGTGAAGTTCAGCATTATGTCTCTGCTACCGTACGTGATGCGTGATTTTGTGGACGACTTCTATCAGCCGGCCTTTTTTGGCGATCATTTCGGCCTTCGTCCATCCACAGTTCTGAGCAGCGTTCCACTGCAGGCCGGTTATCTGCGACCGTGGAGGCTCCTCGAATCTCAAGACAGCGGAATCTCCAACATCGAAGAAGACCCCGACAATTTCAAAGTGAATCTTGACGTGCAACAGTTCAAGCCCGAAGAAATCTCCGTCAAATTGTCGGACGACAACATTGTGATCGAGGGCAAACACGAGGAGCGCAAAGACCAGCACGGATTTATTTCTCGCCAGTTTTGTCGCCGATACAAGTTGCCCGAAAATGTCGACCTGCAGAGGTTGGAGTCTCGCCTGTCGTCGGACGGAGTGCTGCAACTGATAGCTCCCAAAATAATTGACGACTCCGTATCGAACAACGAGCGTCGAATTCCCATCAAGCACACCAACCAGCCAGCCATCAAACACAAACAACCATCTTCCAACGAAAAACAGCAGTCAAAGGAAAATATGCAACCATAAACTCGAATCCAACAGGTATTTTACAGTTAGCAACAATCAGTAAAACATTTGAAAACCGAATACAGTATAAATAACAGTACAACAGTATTTTCCCGTATTCATTTGAAGACTGAATATAATAACTCGGTACCTCAGAAGACTGTATTTATATTTCTGTTCCTATACTGAAATACCAAATAATGTTGTATAATTGATATATTATTGTATTGTTGATGTTTCAATCATTTGTTTTTATACAATAATAAATATTTGTGAAATTCAATTAATTGTGTCTCATTTCTAAAAATCCTTCAATCAATTAAAGTTGAATGACTTGAATAGGATTGAGTTAGTGTCAAGCTTGGTAGATTAACATTTATCTGCAAACTAGCTTTTTGTGAAGTATTGTTTGATGAGATGACTCATTCATGTACAATATACATTGTATGTCTTGAATAAAGAGATTGATTGATTGATTGAGCTTTTTATCATAGAAAATTAACGTGGTTTATTACTGGGCTTTTATAAATGGAAACATATTTTTTTCTAATTTGATAAACTAGTACAGTTTGTGGACAGAGCTAGTATGAGAATAATCTGATTTGAGATCAGAATATTATGGAATCTAACTATTAATTGAATAACTTAAATTTGGAGTTATAAGAGCGCATATTAAAATTATGTTATACAAATTTATTATATTAGAGTTGATCCTAAAATTATTGGACACAAAAAATCAACAATGAATTCATGCTCAAACATAAATATGGGTTTTTATATACTTCGCTCCTATAATTTACGTGTTAAATTGTGACCTAATTAACAAATTAAATTCCGATGATTATTTGACAGTGTGCAGAAAAGTAGATGCTTATAGACAATAGTCAACCGCAAGAAAATAGCCCGTTGAGAGTACAACCATGCATCCAGGACTTCCTATATACCGGACCTGCGCCTACAAAAAAATGGCCGCCGTATGTGGTGGCCGGCATTAATATTTTGAACGGGAACTAGACGAACTGAGATTTTGACAAACTGAGACGCTCTCTAACAGCTGATTAGTGATTTTTTTCTCAGTAGGAATTTCTATAAGACCACCACATACAGCGGCCATTTTTTTCTAGGCTCAGGTCCGTTAGTATATTATAGGAGGTCCTGATGCAACGTTTCCAAGTAAGAGTTGATAAACGTTGTCCACAGCTGATCATATAATTCAATTCAAAATTCTTTATTCTTTAAAATGCACTATACAATAAAATTTAAAAGTATTATTATTACAAGAATACCCCTACAAGACTATACGTATGTGTGTAGGGGTGAAAATTATATTGATATTTGTATAATGCACCTGACGAACTGACAACGTCTATGGATACGGGGGGGGGGGTGTGATTTGGTACTCAGCTGTATCAATTTTGCATAGGATATTTTCGTGAGGTTGTATGTTCTAATCAAATGATTAATTAAGGAACAATATGACACCAAGAAAATGAATTAATTTTCATTACAAATACGCTTCTTGGTCGCGCTGATTAGTATCGCTCAGATAAGTTATGATACATTCGCTTACTACTCCTGTTGGGCGGGTGACAAATTGTGGAGCCAACTTGTTAAACTTGTTATACTTTATGAATTAAAAAATTTCTTCCGGTGGTTCGGAACCCACCTAAAACTGTAGGCCCACTCTTTCATCATCACTCTTCCCATTACCCTCACACATATAAGCTTTAAGCTTCACTCTCAGCAAAAAACTCATCTCTTTATTGAAATATAATTTAAATAAAATCACCTAAATAAATCATTGTTTTATAGAAACAATTATAACTCATTATATTTTGAAAATGTTATCCATCAATCACTTATTTCAATAGGACTACTTGGAAGTTTAAATACATAGAATTACCGGTACACTTTTCGTTTTATTTTAGATACATACGACTAGTTTCGACCAATCATGCCAATATCAAGTGTCATTATTAGTGTTATTATTCAATCAAGTTTTAACAAAATTTCAATTTAAAGATACGGTAATGATTTTTAAAAATTTTCCACTCATTCCTACCCAATATTTCGAAGAGGTAACATCTTCTCTATGATGAATAAGATTCTAATTCAGAAATAGTGAATAATACTTTAGATATCATGGAAGATTTAATAACAGCTCTCCGGTTTACTCTAGTTTTAGTAATGCCTACTTATTTATTCATTTATTAATTCGTAGACGAAATATAAAATTCATGTAAAAGCAACAGGCATTCGCAAAACCGCTTCAGGGCCAAGATACTCGAGATGGTTTTTCATTAGGTGGCACAACAGAGCAGGAAGATCTCCAATTGACTGATTAGGTTAGCATATCGAGTGAGCTTTCTGTCCAGCCAAACCAAGAGCTTCCTGTTCTGTCGGGCCGACTGAGAAACACGCCTTGTGTGGCTTGACCCTTAAACCCTATTTTGAAATATATAGTAAATAGGTTATTTACAGTTGATGTTTCGTTTCACACCAATTAAGAGTTTATTTACAGTTGATATTTTGTTTCATACCAATATTTCAAGTTCGGAAAAATACTTCATCAACCGCAATAAAACTATATGTTTTCTATTCAATAACCAAAACTTCTCACATATTAATAATAACAATTCTGCAATTAGTTTCAATTTGAGGACTGACCAGTTCTGATCTGGCCATCAGCCTGCAGCACAATGCGGGATCGCAGGTTGTTGAGCACGAGCACCTGATGGGTCTCGGCCACACCCAACTCCCAGGGCAGACCCGCGTTCTTCACTCCGGTCCATGAGCTGGCGCCCGTGCCTCCGTCGTGGCCTGATATCACTATGTGCTCCGCTTTGCCCTGAACAAACCACACATTCCAACATTCAATATTGACAGTTTATTCTACAAAAACAGATACATGCAATACAAAGATATCGCAGACAACCAATCCTCGATTCAAGTAATTGCTAAAATGAATTGATTATAAATAGGTTTTGGTTTTTATCAGTTAACTCTTTGAAATCATCCTATTCGATTTTGTTTATTCATTTTCAAAGCGTTTCTTATATCTGCATGATGTTCATAGGACTAGAATATTGAATATTCAAGATTGAATATCCCGTGTAACGGATGACAATATACCGCGCAATTTAAGGAGCTCTTGTATTCTTGTATTGAAGGGGGTTCATAGTAGGAGAATGTAGGAGAGGTAGGAGAACTACTCTACCAATTCCGAATCTAGTTCCGCAGTTTTTGAACTGGCGAGAAACATTGGTTTTTCAATAGCACGTAAAGGTTGTACTGTATTTTTCAAATTCATTATAAAAGTCATGTACTTATGTAAACGACTTACAATATTTTCGTTCTTAAAAATTTGGCCTTTTCGAACTGATTGTTATAATTTCAAATTATTGTTCTTCAATTTATAATTTCAAGTGTTTAATGAAATTTTGAATATTTCTAATTGTTCGTGATTTGTTTGATTTTAGATTCTTACTGAGTTTAATAATTGTAAAATGAAAGAGTGGTTTATTAGAGGCTGAATATCGTTCAACGTTAGATTATATTTGACTGTTGTATAGATAAGATACAATACAGTTTAAAAGCTGACTGTTAGAAAATACAGTTTTGGATGTGAGTCTGATGTGCCTTTCTGGCACAATTATTGGAAATAAATGAATCAATAATATTAAAGAACACTTTTTGGAGATTTTTGAAAAAAAAAAACAAATAAATGAATAGGCCTAAGATCTTAATATTTATTGTCAAATAAATTTAAAATGAAAAAATCTTCATTTGCCGGAGTTGGGACTTTCAAGTCCTCTCTACCACTCAACATCAAATGATTATATGAAATTCATAAAATATTTTTTCATTCGCCAATGCCTGGTAATATATTCTAGCTTGATTAGAGTAGTAACTCGTTCATGCGACCATATTTCCATATCATTAAATTTTATAAATTAAATTATGCACATTTTACATCCCTATAAGCTCAAAAAGTACACATGAATCTAATATGATTGTGATATTTTTGGGAAATATCACAAAGTACTGACCTTAGCGACGCCGGACGCGACGACACCCACACCAACCTCGGATACGAGTTTGACGGAGATGCGCGCATTGGGATTGGCGCACTTGAGGTCGTAGATCAGCTCGGCCAAGTCCTCGATGGAATAGATGTCGTGATGCGGCGGTGGTGAGATCAGACCCACGCCAGCGACTGAGTGCCGTGTCGCCGCTATGTCTTTCGTCACCTAGATACATAGATAATTACTTTTATTCATCACACTTTAAAATATTACAAGTGTTGTGGGTGAAGTTGAGACAATAGGAGCCCCCTCTTCCACTTAACCCAAAAAGGTGGGCAGACACAAAACAAACTCTCAATCGTCCAATTCCTTCAGTATTTGTTTTCTTTCAACAGTCATTGTGAATCATTCTGACGTATGACAATGTACATACATTTAAATCTAAGCATAGACCAAAGACTAGGCATGACGTGGTTACACCACAGATTAAATAAGTAATACTAATTAAAATAAAATATAACTAACTCCTCTCTGGTTACACCTAAGGCTGGCCACTAACATGTTCATCATGCACACACAAATGGTCATCAACGACAGGCTTCTAACATAAAATATTCAAGCAATAACAATAAATAAACTCCGGGAAGATTACAAATTTTAATAATGAAATAGTTCAACTTCAAATAGAGTAACGTAGAAAAATAAACAATAAAAATAATTTTGCTCAAAGACTTTCGCTGTGATGAAACAACAATTTATGACCACATGTTTATCATGCATGTCCTACCGTTAGTGGCCAGCCTAATTTAAGACTTACGAAATTATTGAAAAAAAGGTTTTATATTTGGTTGGGGAGATGTTTGCAAGTGAAATTTGATTTTAATATTGTTGAATCGCAGAAATTATAATAAGTGTTTACAGCAGCGTGCATACTGACTGTGTAGAAAACTACCTATGTAAAAAATGATCATAGGTTGCTAGCCTATGATGTGCTACTAGTTTCTGTGCTCGTAGCAACAATTTTTATGACTATAAATATTTCTGACTCTGCCTTGTTATACAATTTGTATTGTTGACAGTGAATAATTTGAATTTGAGATGTACCTTGTACCCAGGCAGCTCACCACCCTCGCCAGGCTTGGCTCCCTGTGCCATTTTGATCTGCAGGTCGTCGGCATGTGCCAGGTAGGAGCTGGTGACGCCGAAGCGACCCGACGCCACCTGCTTGATGGCAGACCGCTTGCTGTTCTCTGCATCGGTGACCAGGTAGCGTTCTGCGTTCTCACCTAGTAATTGTTAAGTATTAATTAGTTTATCATTGTGGGTTAAATGGAAGAGGGGGGCTCATATTGCCTCAACATCGCCCACAACACTTGAAATATTTTAAAGTGAAAGAATGAATTCAATTATCTATCTATCCATCCATCTAGCATACATTCCAAGTGCTTAATAAGTGTTCACCCAAAAATAGTTTGGTTGTTGGTCATCGGTTATTAATAATTAAAACGAAAATCCAAATTGATTCACTTCTAGCTGTTTTTTAATATCTGCAGTTGTAGAAATTGGGTAGTTGATAGAATAGAAATAGAAATTGATATGTTTTCAACTACCCTCTTACCTGATAACACATTGGAGTTGTATCTCCATAATATATTATTTATTTGTAAATAAATAAGTAAGCGTGAATATGTAGACTAACCAATTTGAAAATTTTCAAGTTTCTAAATCATTCTTATTCTATCGGCTGTATGAATGTATTCTTCCTTAACTACAGACTTAAGGAACATAAATGAATCGCTAATTGCAGAAAGGAAACATGCCCAACTTTATCAAAAAATCAACTATTTGATGTAAGATACATCGTTTACTGTAGGAAGGATACATGTCCAACTGAATGCATTGTGATGACGACGTTTTGAATATATCGTTTACTACAGGTTTAGGTTCAGGTTTAAATAAGTTTTTTGTCTCTCCTGTAAAATTATGAAAACCGGACATGTTGCCTTTCTGCAATTAGCGATTCAATTGTAATATTTTATTTTCTGATAATTAATTGAAATTGAAATTTGAAATTTATTGCCAAAACAAAATTACAATATTACAATATATTAAGTTACAAAGTGTTAAACAAATAAGCAAAACATAACTTAATTATTAGATCAAAACTTAATTTATCTTTATTTTGGCGACTGCTGGCATAAGTAAGAACTTGAGAGCCAGCAGTGAGTTTACATTATTAGATTTAACAAGTTGCCGTGCTACCAATTTCTCCTAAATCGGTTGGATAGCAAATTTTCATCTATTAACCTATAAGGATAGTTATCGGCTCCAACGTAATAGATTCTTGATAAACTATGAATGGATCTATCGCCTATGAATGAGAAATCCAGTTTTCAGAGCAAACCAACTTATAATCTTCAGAAGGATTTTGGCAATATACAAAACAATATACAACACACTTAAGCATCTAAAACCATTACGAGCTAAATACTTATCCAGTTATATAGTTGAAAAACAATGGCTATAGGCTTGTAGACACACAAATCAATTAATTATAGACAAAATAAAACACTATAAACTGTTCAAAACTCAATTTAAAACATTAATAATTCACTTAAACAGAAAAATATTCAGAGAGCACAAAATTAGAACACACGCAGCCAGCCATCATTTTTAGAGAAAAAAGGAAGCCTGGCAGGCACAAAGGTACAGAGCAAACCAACTTCAAACAGTGTCGATGTCATGGACACGTCACCAAAAAAATTATAAATTACAAGTTTAGAATTCACATTTTATATTTGTTCTCAATAAAACTTTATTTTGAAACTATTATTTTAAATTTTTATATATCATCTCTATTTAAATAATCCATTTATCTGTTAATTCTGTCAACTCAGCCTTGGTGACACCATGGAACATGCAACACAATCATTTACGATAAATTCTCAGTCAAAAAGTTGTCCGTATATCGATTACTCTGATATTTACTATAAAGTTTTATAGATCTCGAATTGAAGATTCGATTCCAATCGAGAAAAAATGTAATATTACAAATACCCCCCTCTTGACATAAAAAATTTTACTGTTTGAAAATTTAAAGAAAAAAAATTACATTGACCCAATGGAAATTGTTGAATTGTAAATTCGAGAACAGTAACAATTTTTCTATAAAAACATTACATGTTGTCCTATAATATTGAAAATTATTATAAAAATTCATCAATAGCATTTGTTATATGTTTCCAAACAATATTTCAAAGTATAGAATATCAAAATTACTTTTGATTTAGCTTTATAATTTAAAGGAAAATATCTCAACAGAAAGTTTAATATATAAAGAATAGTTTTTTTTTTTTTTTTTTTGAAATTGCACATAAACTTAATAGATAGAAAAATTCAATTTTTATTGCAAAAAAAAATTTAGTATGTTGAATAAAAAATTTATTATTATTTTTTTTTAAATGAATTGATGAATTGTTACATTTAATTTTCACATAAAATTTCAATAAATCAAAAAATGTTCATTTCTTTCACTATTGACGCGGTTGATTTTATCGATGCAAATTTTGGAAAAAGTCCGTTAAGGCACTCAGTATGATTTTCAGTTAAGTGTGACTCCAGTGTGATGACGTTAGTGTTGGGCTGATCCGAATACTCGTAGTGTTGGGCTGATCTGGATGCACGTAGTGTTGGGTTGATACTTGTAGTCGACTGATGCATATCAAACTTGATACAGGTGACATCTCAGTTAGCATTGCCTCATGCTTGTAGTAGACGGCTGCATACCAAACTCGATACAGGTGACATCTCAATTAGCATTGCCTCATGCTTGTAGTAGACGGCTGCATACCAAACTCGATACAGGTGACATCTCAATTAGCATTGCCTCATGCTTGTAGTAGACGGCTGCATACCAAACTCGATACAGGTGACATCTCAATTTTGTATCATATTTGTAATTATACAATGTACATTTCAGGCTTGAAATGACAATGTAATTTGTTTTTCGGAAAAGAGATAGATGCTGCATACAGGATTAATTTAGGTAAGGTTTGGTTTTTTGATATTTTCAGCTTTCAAGGTTTAGAGTTCTGCATACAGGAATAATTTAGGAGAGGATTTTTGAATCAATTCTTTCATGATACTGTGACTGTTATTTTGAATTCAAAGTTGCAAACGTGAATATGGATGGCAATTACCTCCAGGTAATGTGGTAGTGTTGAAGTTTGAGATACAAGGTCAGCAATAAGCGTTGGCGTTGTCATTGGCGTATGCTTTGGTGTCGGCATTGGCATTAGCATTGTCGTAGGCATTGGCATCAACATTGGCGCAGGCATTGGCATCGGCACAGGCATCGGCGTAGATATTGGCATTGGCATCAGCACAGGCATCGGCATAGTTATTGGTGTAGATATTGACATCAGAGCAGATATTGGCGTTGATATTGGCATAGGCATCAGTGTAGATATTGGCGTAGTTATTGGTGTAGATATTAGTGTAGATATTGGCATTGATATTGGCGTAGATATTGGTGTAGATATTAGTGTAGATATTAGCGTTGATATTGGCATAGGCATCAGTGTAGATATTGGCGTAGTTATTGGTGTAGATATTAATGTAGATATTAGTGTTGACATTGGTGTAGGCATCAGCGTAGATATTGGTGTAGATATTGGCGTAGTTATTGGTGTAGGCATCAGTGTAGATATTGGCGTAGTTATTGGTGTAGATATTGGTGTAGATATTAGTGTAGATATTAGCGTTGATATTATTGGCGTTGATGAGTCACACTAGTTCGAAAATCACCCAAATGTTCTTAACACTCTTCATGGCGTTCACTTGTTGCCGATTTCGAGATTCACGTGATAATTATTTCAATGTTAATGTCCATGCTGTACCTGTTATCTTAAAATGCTTATAAACTAAAAGGAAAAATTTTGATTAGGCTATCAATACAATCTAATACACATGAAAATTATTTCTAAGTATATAATCAATATGAAATGAAATTTGTTAACATCTTATTATACAGTCAGCAATACATATATTGTGAAATTTGGAGACATCAATTACAAAATTTCAATAGAAAAAATAATTTCATTTTCATTTATTCATTGTTCAAATATTTTATAAAAAGCAAATTATTCAATATTATTAATCATCGTTTGTTGGATACTATAGTTTATTTCGACTTTTCAATGTTCTAAACACAAACTACATTTCATGACAAAACTTTACTATCAATCATTAAACAAGAAATCATTCAAAACATCAATAATATTTTGCTTCAAAGGCAATCAATATTCATAAGTAATCATCGGAATCTATGGCAATCAACATTATTAATCATTATTTTGCATCTATGGCAATCAACATAAGTAATCAACACAAAAAATATTATCTCATTTCTGCCTCTCTAAGTCATAACCTCTGTTATTCCTTCTTTAGGCAATAATGGGTTTCCATCTCAAAAAACAATCACATACCAGCAAAATTCTAATCAACAAACCCCACTAAAAATTCTACATACACTCCAGCATCCATTTCAAACGATAATCAATCATATCAAAATTTATAGAATAAACAGTTTTTTAAAAAATTTAGAAAAAGACATCAATTACAAAAACTTTAGAGAAATTTTAATCTTTAACTCATTTCAATTAATAATATGACAAGACGTTTTTATTTAATGAAAACATTATTCAAGTTAACTTTCATTTATATTGAACATCTCATATATATGGCGACACAATTCATTAATACTTTCAAATTTTGAAGTTTTATTATTACAACAAAAGAATTTATACATAAGATTAAATTTCAGCATGTTCTAAATTGAACAATTTATTTTTTAAATAATTTCAGAATTTGAAAACTGTATAATAAGTACAAACATTTCAATATTACAATACAAAGATGATCAAGATGGATAATGGGTAAATAAGTTCCCTAAAAAAACAAACAAGAGAAAAAGAAAAATGGGTAAATAAATTTCCTAAATAATACAAGGAAGAGAAAGATTAATTAGAGCCTATCCTACATGTCAGTACTGAACTTTCATAAGGAAGTATATTTAATAAAAATATACTGAAAATGAGAAAATGGGACATAACTTGCTCTGAAAAAACCTAATTACCTAATATGATACTTGACAAAAAAATAGACATAATTAAAATATATAATACATGATGAAAAAATATACCGCAAGCAAACAATTATACTACAATAGATAGATTTTAGAAAAGTTAAGTTTTATCAACAATTTAAAGATTAGGAAAATAAGCTACTATTTTAACTTCCAAAATTATTTCAGAAAAATACAAATTTAAATGACTATGGACAAGATTGGTTAAGATATGCATCATAGAAGAATTTTACTGAACATTACACAAAGACAGGAAAGAATCGAAATTTGAAAAGATTAAGGGCCAAGAAAAATAGGCTACAGGAAAGAAAAAAGACACAATTATGGACTCTTACCATACACTGCGTAGCGATTATGCTATTCTGAATCCTGGCATAACACAGGATTCCTAATCATTGTGTGCTGGGGAATACCCTTTCATCATGTGATTCACTGTCATCATCTTGTAAGTAAGCAACTTGAAACAACCTTTGAATACTAACACATCAATGGAGACTTTGTGCTTTGTTTTCTTCAAGAACAAGATTTTATTCATGGGTTCATTTGTTTCAACAAAGCCGTTTTGCCTACAAAAGTTAGTCATGTTCACTTGAGAATGCATAGCATACACCTTTTCAATTCTCAGTTGAAAGTTGAACTCATCAACTTGACTCAACGCAACATTCATTTTGTTTACATTGTTCCTAACCTCCACAGAAACCTGTCTCATGTAATCATTCACTTTGTTTATAGTTTTCCTGGGTTCATTTGTTTCAACAAAACCATTTTGCTTACAAAAGTCAGTCATGTTCACTAGATAATGCTTTGCATACACCTTTTCAATTTTCAGTTGAAAGTTGAATTCATCAACTTGATTCAAAGCAAGATTCATTTTGTTTACACTGTTCCTAACCTCTACAGAAACCTGTCTCATGTAAACATTCACTTTACTTACTGTTTTCCTAACTATCAATTTGGCAATACTACTTTCTTTACTGTTGACTTTCAATAAAGACAACTCCCTACCTACTACATTACTCAATTCTACTATCTCACTACGATTTACTTTTTCAATAACATTAACTAGGCCTACATTATCTGAAACTTGAACTAATTGATCTTGTATCTCAACACTACTATCATCCTGCTTCAATTCGTTTTCATCTTCATGATTATCAATCAATGTTTCATGTGCATCTTTCAATAGAAAGTTTATACTAACCTGCTCTAGTCTTATACTAGTAAATTCTTGCTTCATATCATCAAACCTAGCATTTTGATCTTGTTTCAAATTATCAATCTTAGCATTTTGCTCATCAATCTTAGCATTTTGCTCATCAAACCTAGCATTTTGCTCATCAAACCTAGCATTTTGCTCATCAAACCTTTGTGTTAGGAATGCTATAAGATTTATATCATTTTTAGCTCCTACCATACTTGTTTCATTTGATATTTCTACTACTTTTTCATGAATTGTTACATTTGAAACGTTTTCACTTACAGCTACACTATCGTTTGAGTCATTGTTTAAGGTTAGGTCTAAATCTTGTGATTCTTCATCTAAGTTTTGAATGTTTTCACTGGATAAAACTTCATTATTTTTATTGTTCTCCATCTTGCTACTGCGTAAAAAATATTTACTCATTAGAACCTGAACTTTCTCGAACCGATTTCCCACTCAGCAGCATCTCCCATTCATAATTCATCAAGATATCTATCCTACCAATAATTTTTTATAACCAGGGATATATTTTGTAGTTTGAGTCCCACACCAGGGCGTAACATTTGCCGTGCTACCAATTTCTCCTAAATCGGTTGGATAGCAAATTTTCACCTATTAACCTAAGGATAGTTATCGGCTCCAACGTAATAGATTCTTGATAAACTATGAATGGATCTATCGCCTATGAATGAGAAATCCAGTTTTCAGAGCAAACCAACTTATAATCTTCAGAAGGATTTAGGCAATATACAAAACAATATACAACACACTTAAGCATCTAAAACCATTACGAGCTAAATACTTATCCAGTTATATAGTTGAAAAACAATGGCTATAGGCTTGTAGACACACAAATCAATTAATTATAGACAAAATAGAACACTATAAACTGTTCAAAACTCAATTTAAAACATTAATAATTCACTTAAACAGAAAAATATTCAGAGAGCACAAAATTAGAACACACGCAGCCAGCCATCATTTTTAGAGAAAAAAGGAAGCCTGGCAGGCACAAAGGTACAGAGCAAACCAACTTCAAACAGTGTCGATGTCATGGACACGTCACCAAAAAAATTATAAATTACAAGTTTAGAATTCACATTTTATATTTGTTCTCAATAAAACTTTATTTTGAAACTATTATTTTAAATTTTTATATATCATCTCTATTTAAATAATCCATTTATCTGTTAATTCTGTCAACTCAGCCTCGGTGACACCATGGAACATGCAACACAATCATTTACGATAAATTCTCAGTCAAAAAGTTGTCCGTATATCGATTACTCTGATATTTACTATAAAGTTTTATAGATCTCGAATTGAAGATTCGATTCCAATCGAGAAGAAATGTAATATTACAAAGTTTAGCGCTTAACTAAAATGTGTAGAATACTTATTCTATTTGGCTTTTTAAATAATTATATATATATGATTGAACATCATCAAAAACTTACGAATAACTAAAGAATACTTAAGAGTAACTAAATCTATTGTAGCATTAATTTAAAAAAGAAATTCCTGTTTATCCACTCTTCCACAGTTTTGTGATATTTAGGCCTACCAGTTGGTTTTTCTATAATGAAATTTGACGGAACTAAGTTGATTAAAAGATTACAGTAATAAAAGAATTGATGCCTACATGTAGTGAGCTTGATCAAAAGCATATTGTATCTATTGAAATGATTTACTCGCATATTGTAAGGGGTAGTGCGAGCTGAAAATAGAGAGTGATTCTTGTTTATGTAGAGTATTACGGTTTTCATGAACGTTTGCCTCAATGTTGGTACATCAAATTCAATAAAAATATCTCGGCTTGGGTACAAACGTGGTCTCTCTAGAGCTGCTCTTATAATATGTTTTTGGAGGACAAACAGTTTTCTCAAGTGCGTATCAAAAGCTCCACCCCACACCTCAATGATATATTGGAATAAGGAATGTGCATATGCAAAATAAATTTTTCTTATTATCTCCCTGTTTTTAATTTTATTTATTTTATAGAAAATATAGATGAGGTATTTCAATTTTGAGCAGAGGTACTCTAGGTGAATGTTCCATTTGATATGGCGATCTACAAAAATACCAAGATATTTTATAGATTGCACTCTTTCTAAAGGTATATTTTCGTGGGCGACCTCATTCATTATTTGGGTGCCATTGTTATTTTTCTTTGATTTTTTTATAGAAAGTTCAAGATCTATCGATGGTTGACCAATTACGGTGGGTGAGAAAGTTATATATTTAGTTTTCTTTGCATTTAGGGTTAGTATATGATCTTCAAGCCATTGTTGAACTATTTTCAAACCATTATTTGCAACTTTGAACGTTTCTTCCCATGTGTCTCCGCTAAAAATCAAAGTTGTATCGTCGGCGAAAGATAAAATAGTACAATTTTCAAGGTTTAATTTTAACAGGTCGTTTACATAGATGAGAAACAAAATCGGGGATAGTACTGTCCCTTGAGGAGTACCGAACTGAGAGGTGTAACTGATGTCTGTCTGTCCATTTAAAGTGAGATACTGTTTCCTATTCGACAAGTAACTTGAGAATAACTTATTCACAGAACCTCTTACACCCACCCTGTCCAGTTTATAGAGGAGTATGTTGTGAGGAACTGTATCAAAGATGGATTAATAATAATTAACTCTACTTAATGTAAATGAAACACAGAGACAAACATACAAACAGGTTGAACTTATAGATAAACTTAAATGGATAATATATGAAAACAAACAAATTGATATTGTCAAATCAAATTTTTAGATACTAGTTTCAGTTGTTACCGTACATGTCATTTAATATGGATATTTACTGCAACAACACAAGGTAAATTGATAACACTTCTAAGAACATTTACTGATTATGTTTCTACTATCCTATTCAAAACTATTTACATTTTACTATCGCAGATGAAAAGTACGAATCAATTGTTATGAATAGATTACCTCCTTCTCCAGTGTTTGACTTTCCTCCGATTCTGTTCATAGCAATAGCGAGCGTAGTGTGCGCTTCCAATGAAATACTTCCAAAACTCATAGCACCTATTGGGAACAAAAAAAATATTGAAAAATACATAGAATATAAACAAAACATGAATTAAGCCAATATTGAAGTAGAACAGGACCCAAGTAGTTTCATCTGATTGTAATTCAAACAGCAAGAACATTTGCTAAACAACAACACGAAACCATATATAATCTAAATAAAAGATGTTGAATTGAAGTAGAACTGACATGAAGTAGTCTCATAAGATAATATTTCAAACAAAACGATTTGCTAGGATTTATTTATTCAATCATTCAGAATTACACAACTCACAGGAAAGTACCACAGGCTTACGCCCAAAACGGTTCCAATTCTAATTTATACAACAGTCAAAATGTAGCTAGGTTATGTGTCATTTCAAATTTTTTCAAATAATTATACACTCAATTCGGCCAGCCGGTAAAGTCTAGTGGTCTGGAAAGTAGCAACTACAGTCTGCTATCACTACACCGATCAAGGGTTCAATTTAAATTCTATCAGACCTTTATTTCTATCATCCTAACTTATTGCCCACACACAAATCATAAAATTGTGTAAGGAAATAAATGCAGTATAAGAAAGAGTCAAGCCATAATATATTGAACACTGATAAAAATTATACAATATTATTAATCATTTTGATAACTGGAATGGAAACTTACAACGTTAAAAGGAACCTCTATGATAATAGTCATAGTCAATTCGACTTTTTCATTAGAGTACTTGACCGCGGTTTCTTAGCTTCAATAGTCACATTAAGAAAAAAACTAAACCCATGACAATATACAGACTAGCTTGAAAGCCACTACCCATACAGCTTGGATTACATATGAGATAGATATATTACATAGTAGATTAGAGTAATCATTATACTAAGAACATTAAACTAATTTATTACGGTTACATTAAAAAATTGTACATTGTAGAATTCTGTCTATTTGTATTGGAACTTTTGGCAAATAAATTTGATTTGATTTGATCACATAACTTCATGCGCAATGACTTTTAGGAGACTCCGTATGTTAGTGGGTTGAGTAGTGAAGGGAGCTTTTAATGCCTCAACTCCATCCACAATGCTAGTCATGCATAAAGGCTTGTAAAATAAAAGGAATTCGTCTATTTTAGGTATTTCCATTAGGGTATGGTTGCACAAAAGCCTGTTAAATTCAAATCATGATTCACCATGAGAATCAATCACAGAACACTTCATTGGAAAGGAAACTTCTCTGATTGGTTAAGCATTGAATCGCGGTTAAAATTCAACAGCTTTTTGGGAACCGAGCCTAAGGATTTCCACAATATCAACAGAGGTCCTACTGTATTTGTTGAATTTTTGTAATATTCATTTTTATATTAATTTACCAGTGGCAAATCGCTTGACAATTTCCTTGGCAGGCTCGACCTCGGAGATGTCGATGGGACTCTCGCTGGTGGCCAACTCGAGCTGGCCTCGGATGGTGCACGAGCGCACACTGTCCAGTGTCGACTCCTTGAATCGGTCGTACGCGTTCTTGCTCTTACTAGATGCTGCCTCCTGAATACAATAGAATAGGTTTTATTGATCAACAAGTATATAACATATACAGAACATGGATCTTGTCAAGTAGGTCAGGTACAATGGAAAGTTATACACATTTATAAAGATGAAATAACGCAGAGATGACATGGAACAATGTCAGACAAAATAACACAGATATAATAAAACAACATCAGATAACATGAAACAGCATAAGATAACATGAAATAATACTGGCATATCAAGACTAGATTACAAATTGACTCATTATGTGGTTCAAATTCGTTGTCAACGTACTCCTCCAAGGTATAGAACACCCTAGTTTTCAATAGCTCCTTCACTTTTTTCTTGAAAATTTCTTTTGGAAGGTTTTCTAATTACCGAGGGCCATACCATTCCAGTTATCAGCATCACGACTGTAATAATGTAAGCTATTTAAATTATTTACCCATCAAAGAGAATTGATATATTATAATTGAAGACTTTTTCATGATTGATTGAGCTTTAGTTTTTACATTTTTTGCAAGTCGCACCTGATGAATTTCAAGGCGTCTGACTTGACGAGTGGTTTTAGATAGGCGTGACTGACGACTTAACAAGAGTTGTCTAAAAGTCGAAAGTTGTCAACAAAAGTTGTCCATTCAAAACACTGAATTGGCCCGAGGAAACTATCTTACCCGATAGAAAAAAGTACCACTAATGGTATTGAAATAATAAGAGTTAAATATTATTTGAGTAAATAGTGACAACTACTGTTGATGAGTGGTGGTGAAGTTTCAACTCCACCTAATGAAGAGGATTTTTATTTAATTTCCAACTAACTGGAAACCTTCAGAGCCACATGACAATAATCCAATAATAAGAATTATTATCATAAATGTTCTTGAATTAAAATCTCAATTTGTTGGAAATGACACGTGGTAATGTAATCAACATGACATGGCATTGAAAAATAATTAATTTTAATCAACATTATATATAAGTAGATTATTGAGACAATGAGAATCAGAAGGTGAATTCTTAATAATGAATCAGAAGGTAGGTGTTTCAGATTATAGAGAATATGAAGTTGAATCAATCTCTATTAAAGTAGAATGATAAAAGATAAGTTGAATTCCGAACCTGCAGATTGGCGATACTGAGAGGGTCATTGATGTGATTCTCTCCACCACTTCTCCAATGATATTGGCCAGGATTCCTTAGCACCAGGGTGTCCTTATCGGTGTAGGCTAGATGATGTCTCTCGTAAGTTTCTTTGGCCAATATCTCAAAAGTCACTCCTTCGATTCTGGATTGTGTACCCTGGAAGAATAAATAAACATTGATGGTAAAGAGGTTGTAACACTGTAAAAGCAGATGCAATACGTCTTTGACGATTTTCTTCACTTTCATTCCTAATAAGAAGAGAAAAAATGGAGAATATTCTTCAAATTGTGAAAAATTTAATAATGTCACAATTCTAATTCAGATATTGATTATAAAGACACTCTTGATTGAAAATCGAGATTTGTACTTGAGGCTTGGAGAAGAAGAATTTTATTTGATATCTGAGAACACATATACACACAATAATAATACACCTTTTTTATCTGTAAACAATATACGTATATTGTATTCAGCACTAACCTTGAAACATTTTTCAATCACTTCTTCAGAAATTCCAACGGCTTCAAAAATTTGAGCTCCTTTGTAGGATTGCAGTGTGGAAATTCCCATCTTGGCCATCACCTTTGCTATTCCTCTTTCCATTGCCTCACAATAATTCTGAAAATGAATGGAAAAATATCAGGTTTACATCAAATAATATATGCAATATAAAACACGTACAACTGATAAGTTGTTTCAATAGGAATTGAATCAACACATCGATAAGGTGTATTACAAAACATCGAGCATAGATATGCACTATGAAATTCAAATATTTATGAGACCTTCAATACTCCAGGTAGAATGATGTAGCCTATATAAGTTACAGTAACAGATTCATGATACATTGAATTCCAAACAGTAATGGAATGATAATAAATTGTATCAAAAGTAAAGAAAAATTACTATGCTTATTCAATTTATTATCATTACTTATTTATTTTCCTTCTAAACTGAGATTGATTTTACATCCTGAAAAAGCTTTTAGACATCTTGAATTTTGTATTATTGATTTATTGGATAAATTCACCACTATAGAGGCTGTATAAGCTAGCATGATAATAATGATTTCTTACTTCATAGAGCATCTTATCGGTGATGTTTGAATCAAGCAGTCCTTCGTTTCTGAGGCTGCTGGCCATCTCAAAAACAATGTAAGGACAGATAGCATCGGCACCATACCCGAGTAACACACACATGTGATGAACTTCTCTGCAACAATCATGAAAAATGTTCTGCATTTTCGAGAATAAAGATAGTGTAAGTTCTAATACTTAACCTCAGAAGATACACTTTTCTCGGGGATTAAGAGTGACAAGTACAAGTATTATTAATTCAGATTTGATATTCTTATCAGGAACAGTTTATTTAATGGATCAGTGATCTAGTGGATCACCATGTATATTTTATTCATTAATTTATTCATTAACACATAAGCTTACACTATAATATTCAGAGAAGGAAAAACATGCAATTAGTCTCAAAAATTCTTCGATGTTAACATAAATTCGGACAAATTAAATAATTTATGAAAAACATAAAGATATTATCTTATTATATTTCTTCATTCTGTCCCATTAATAGACCACAATAGAGTGCTTACGTAGCAGCCTACAGATCCTTGGTTCAAACCCGCTCATATCCAAAAGATTTTGATCAGGTCACTCCCGTGTTATCGGATGGGCACGTTAAACTGTCGGTCCCGACTGAATTATGACAGTCGTAAGACCCATTGACGGCTTGAATGATATATTCAGACTAGGTGGAACTTTCGTTAGGGACTCACCACCAATAAAAAAGCCATACGAATATTATTATTATTATTATAGAAAAAATTCTAATTTACAAAATTTTCTTATTTATCTAGATGAAAAATTCTAGAACAAAGTTACCTTGCTTCTCCTGTTTCCAAGATGAGTCCAACCTTCATTCTTTGTCTCTCTTCGATGAGGTGATGGTGAGTAGCTCCTAGAGCTAGCAAGGTTCCAGTTGGCACTCTACAAATAAAAAAGAAACAATTTTTATTTTTTGTAAAAAAAACAATTTCTTTTTATAATATTGTCGATTAAATTGTAAACTGAAGGTAACAGTACAAAATAATTATATCAAAGCATATTCTGCATTATATTATTAGAAACGATTTATAGTTTTCTTCGTGAAATCTTCTTACAATCTTCAAGATATTTCAATACATCCTACTGTGCCAGGTCAGATGAAACCTATGGTAGAATATAACAATTGGATGAAGCTGTATTTATTGAGGGAATAGTGTTCAATTGTAACAATGCTCAAATTAAACTCAAACACCGATGATAAAATATGGGGTCTCCTGTACAAATTGCTAGTTTGAGAATCAATTTTGGTTACATAAATTAAAAAATTACTAATTTGGTTATCAATAACTAATCGTGTCATCAGTTTCAACTATTAAATCATCTTGAATCGACCAGAAAATTGCTGCTGGATGATCATTGTCATTGGAAATTGTTATGAAATAAAAAATGTTGTTATGGGATACCAATATTATCTATTGAGTATTTTTACTATATATTATTTTAAACATCCTATGAAAGCTTTATAAATAGAACTATGTACTTCTTCTACTGTAAATATTTATATAGCTTTCATTGGAAGTTTGAAATAATTATTATACTTCAATAATATTCCAGCAGTTGGTTACCGGTTAACTTCAAATAAAATATTTCTTCTTTTTTTACTATTTATTGCCAACATTTATCTATCTACTTATTTATTTAATGTTCTATTATATCCTTAATTAATTTATTCATACATATGTTGATTGATTCATTATGATTTGTCAATAGTTGACTTAACACACCTGTCGACGCCGGTTCGCCTGTCGGAGAGCACAATGAGCTGGTAGCCGTCCTGGGCAGCAGTAGCTGCCTCCTCGCAGATCCTGTTGAGCGACCTGAGCAGTCCATCGGGGCCCTCACTCTTGTCGAAGGTGATGTCGATCACGTGTGTCCGCCAGCCACGGTGCGTGTTGCCCTGCAAATAATCGGCTTCATTACAACAGACAGATATACTAGTCATTTAACTCTTGTAGGAAGTAAAAGGACATTTGAACGAAATATTATTTGAGCCTTTTTTCTAAATTTGTCAACATTTTAGATAAGCATTAACTGTATTTCCTTCGCATGTAGTGAGTCTTTTTCTCAAAAATGCCAGTCTGTGTCTCTCTGTGATTCTCCCAAATCTAATTGACCGAGCGAAGTGAGGTTTTCGACGGTTTTGCATTTCTCTTTATGTTTAAATGTTTATATGTTGCGCATTTACGGCGAAACGCAGCAATAGATTTTCATGAAATTTGAAAGGTATATTCCTTTTATATGCGCGTCGACGTATGTACAAGGTTTTTGGAAATTTTGAATTTCAAGGATAATATAAAAGGAAAAGGAGCCTCCTTCATACGCCAATATTAGAGTAAAAATCAGACTATAGAATTATTCATCATAAATCGGCTGTCGAGTTGATTATAAATTGCATGCCATGACGCATGCAATTCAATATCTCAATGTAACTTGGTGAAAAATCAGCTGCTGTGTGGACTATTAATTGCATGCCTCATTGAATGCAATTTTTATGCACTATTAAATTAACTATTGATTGCATGCAATAACGCATGAAATTAATAACTAAAATAACATAGTATTGTCTCTCGACCTTTCTCTACTTTGAACTCGGGCTGACCTGTTGCCAGTATGTCTTGAAGGAGATTAGCTTATGATGTTTGCATGTTTGATACACCAACCCCAACAGCCATTAGCCGTTTTCACACCGATATCTCGCCGACACGACATACAGACAGGATTTACTCTGATGGACAGTATAAGAGGAGGCTGTGGTTTATAACTGCGCGAGGTCTACTGTTCACAGAGCTAATAGTATAATAATCGTAAGTCCCATATATTTATTTCCTAACCTGCAAAACTATATTAAATATGGAAGGTGCAACAGCCAACAATCAAAGATTTTACACGAAATTTACAACAACAAATGTCCAGTAAAATTTTCTTAGATCGATCTTAGTTTTCTAGATATATCGATTGTACTAATTCTTGTAATTTCAATAATATGGTTGAAAAGAGGACGAAATTTCCAATAAGATTCATATAATTTGTTCCTTAGGTTGACGTTTTTGAACTTTTTATAAGAGTTCAAACTGTTAGATATGTTTCTATGAACTCAACGAATGTACTTTTACAACTTTGAGTGCTCACAAAGAGTTCAAAAACGCCAAACAAACTAACAAATTTTATGAATCTTTATTGGAAATTTCTTCCTCATTCCAACCATATCCTTGGAATGAAATTTTGACTATTGTTTTCTAGTTATTGACGTTTTTCAAAAATATCGAAAAATCTATAAAATATCTCGAAAACTAAGGTTGATATGAGAAAATTTTACTGGACATTTCTTGTAGCAAATTTCATGTGGATTCTATTGTCTTCGGCTGTTAAACCTATTCTGGAACACCCTGAATATTGTTACCTTGAGCACTGCGAGGTCGGCCAGCGATATGATGGGGTTGTGCAAGAAGAGACGGTGGCACTGCTTGGCTGATGGCATCAGGATGTTGGCCTCGGGTCCAATGGGGCACATCATCGACATCACGATTTTCTCGCGGAACGGGTCTATCGGCGGGTTCGTCACCTAAAACACAATAATTATTTGAATAAATCAATGTACAAAGTGACCAGCTTATTTCCTTCAAAACAAAACATATGTAAAAAAATGCACACATACAAAGTCAGAAATAAATACACAGATAATAGAAAAGGACAGAATAACTTTTTTATTTGATGACGTTGCGAAGTTTGGAGAGTAATGTCCACTCAACCACTTAACCACGAAATAGAAGCTTACAGTACAAACACAATAATATTTTTTTTTTTTTGGAAATTTACCTACTTGAATATGGTCGCACATGAACTAGTCTAGAGTAAGTGTAGTTTTAGTAGGTGAGTTTTAGTAATACAACTCAACACTGGATTTTAATATACAAAACTCATCAACCTACAAGATATGAGACAATAATTATTTTAATTACAACATACACAATAATTGTGTATGCTCACAATCCTTAATACAAATGAAGCAACAATTCAGCACACTATTACCTAACTGAATGCATCAAATAAATTATACAAATGGACTTTGATGGCAACTCCCAAAATAGAATTTTTCTCGGGAGTGTCTTCTCAATAGAATAATAACTATTTCTAGTAGTAATGTTGTGTTTGTAATGAATGCTTATTGAGAAATAAAATTATTATTATTATTATTATTATTAATCATACCCTTTTACCGTTTCGATAACATCTTCTTGTCTAACTTCTTCATGGTCTCTCAGATTCTGCAGTTCAAGCGCACCTGTGAGCCCCTTCCTTGATTTTACACATTATTTGATAATCACAAAATAAAGTTATTATAAATCCTGATTACCTGAGCGAATAGCTGTTTGAAATAATCGTACAGCAAAGGCTGGAATTGTGAAAGACAAGCGAGAGGTGCATCGTTTCCCATCGAACCAAGAGCTTCTTTCCTAAAAAAAGTATAATCTATTAATAAAACGTCTACAAGCTTTGTATATTCTAAAACCAACTAAGTGAGCATTCATTACAATAGCAAAGCTGTAAATATTGAAATTTGGCTTCATTCTTAGTAAAATCATCATTGAATATCATAATAAAGCATACATATTAAAAGGGCTTATTACTGTAACTTTTTGGTGAGGGCTACTACTCTCATTTATCTGAAAATTAAAAAATAGTATATGTACCTTTTTCAAAAAGCTTTTATTCACAACATATTTATATTAATAATGTTGAAACATTTTGTGATGTTTTCAAGAAAACGGTATATGGATTTTTAATTTCCAGATATGAAGGAATTCTTTGTCCGAGGGCAATAATTTCTGTAAAGTACGAAGAAATGCGAAGAAAAGGATAAAGTTTACAAGTTGCAAATTTTATATGTAAATAGTATAAAATTATATTATAAATTTTTAATTAGTTATATTGTGCGTGGATTTAGAAGTAGGCTACAGTCTATCAATTTATCAAATTTCAACCACCAATTCAGATTATCTAATGTAATATATTATTAGCATTAATTTGCAATTCAACAGTTTTACAACCATAGTTATACACGTCACAGAGTATTGATAATGACCGAGCATTGTTTTATTATCAAACTGTTCAACAGAGTTGAGCAACATCAGAAGTTTAACATGAGAGGAAATTCAAATTAAATAAATTAAATAAATTAAATAAATTATTAAGTTGTAATGTACATGCATTAGGTATGTATATGTATTATTACTTTGTTCGAAACCTATGAAGAATAAGTTAACAGCCGAACATGTATAAAGCCTCAAGAATCTCCGGAAGAAATTTCAAATGAATTATCAATGTCATAAGATGATAAGACGAATAAGGATAAAACCTCAAAAACATCCAGAAGAAATTAAATTGCCAATATCATAAGATAATAATGAGATCTACAATGTAAGCGTACTTACTTTGTGCGAATCATAGGAAGGATGAGCATGTTGATTGTTTCGATGGTGTAGCCGAACACAGAGAGACGATGGTCGCCAATCCACGGTTTGCCCGACTCTTTGCTTTTCATCTCATTCATCAGGTTGTTCTGCACAACATCCCCTCCGCCGTTCTCAGACAATTTCTTCTGGTAAGCCTCTCTCAGCTCATCCATTGTTATCTGCATCCAATTGAACATTTAAAATATATAAATTACAGTGTTACAGCTGTGATAAGTTCTAAATAGTGTGTTTGTCTTTTCGGTCTCAAAATTTCATAGTTTTTCCAAAGTTTGGAATTTTCTAACTAATTGTGATTGATTTAATTCAATTTTGAAGTATTCTCAATTTAGGAATAATTTTTGTGTGTTTTGAATTGTAAATTGAGTGTGTAATAGGAGAATGAGTGACACATAACCTAGCTACATTTAGACTGTTGTATAAATTAGAATTGGAACCGTTTTGGGCGTAAGCCTGTGGTACTCTAAGTTGTGTAATTCTGAATGATTGAATAAATAAATATATTTATGATCTTGACTTCGAGTTGAATATTGTGAATTTCAAATAGATTCCGCAAAGTTTCAAAATTATCGTATTCCAAACTGAACGTTTTCATTTCACATTTTCTAGTATACACACTACCTACACCTGTAACTATACTGATACCTCTACATTTGTCCTAGATCAAAATATATAATATGGGCATCTAGCGCAAAAAAACGTACATTGTGCAGATTATCTGGACAATTGAGATTATATCACATGAAAAGTTTGACTTATGTTACATCATTTCAAAGGTCTTGAAACGAGCTACAACATTTATTCTCGAAAAACGGAAGCGTAAACTTTTATTAGACAAAATATAAAATTATGAGGTGAAAACTTCCTAATTTTCTGGCTTTGTATGGGAATAACTTCCTGAAAAATAGATACACAATGGAATGTTATATGACATCAATTGTGAATCTATTTATCCTTGAAAGGACTTAATCAATACAAGTCACATTGATATCTTGATTTGGAGCCGAGATATACTTGTTGCAGTTTCGAACTTCGGGAGGTCCTGAGGGGGCGGGAATCAAACGGTTTAACGATGGGAATTCTTCGGTTCCAGGCTATGTGTAGTGTAGTATTGCGTTTATAGTTCGGTTGATAGAATTGAAATCCATTTAATTTATTAATTTTACAATTTATATATTATTGTAATGGTATAAGAGCCTTTTCGTATACTTACCAAGGAAACTGAGAAAAGTTTCAACATTTTAGACTTGAAACATGTTCATTTTGATTTTGCAGAGCATAATACTATTGTGATCCCAACACCTCAATAAATTGTGCTCTCATAAAAATGTGTTGTTTATTATACAAGTAATTGTGAATATTCTTTCAATTTTCATGCATATTATAATGAAAAATTCACCTATAAAAAGAACTAATTAAAAATATTAACACACGTGCAAAACCAATAAAAGAGAATAGAAGATCGAAGAAAACTTTTAATACAGTAATAACGTTCCTTGAAGAGTTTCAGAGTCCCATATTGAAAGTATGTTTTGATAGAGATTCCTCGTACCCCACTAAATAAAATTCTCTGTGAATAGTCTCAGAAAAGCCAAGAAAAAGAAAGCAAAAGTAATAAGGAAATAAGCACTGAGTATCTTCTTTATGAGAAGCGTGCTGAACACAAGAATGGAATAAAATATAATTTTATCAAGATTTTACGCGTAATTCAATTTGTAAATCAATTATAGAATACCAGTAACGATACCATAACTTCACTCCATGACTAACTAATGCAGAAGTATAGAGGAATAATTATATAAATATTATTACATAGAGAAATACTGCAAGTGTTAACTATAGAATAAGTAACTCGAGAAAATTCAACTCAATATAATAGAGAATAAGCTTGAAGCGTGAGAATTAGAGTCTGGAGCTACTACCAATATTGATAAGAAGCTAAGAAACTAAGAGAAAGATTTAGCAAAGATGAAGTCAGTATTATTTGGAAACACTTGGAAGGAGCACACTTGAAACCATAAATACAAAACCTACTGTAAAAAGCGATATAGGTCAAAAGCTCACTAAGAATAAATACAAGTGCAACTAAGAAAAATATAGAAAGGTGAAAATAATTATACAAAAGAAGGCAGGTACGAAAAACCTAATAAAAACCACCAAACCACTCAAAATGGAAAATTAAGAAATCTGAATAGACCACTTGCAACCAGTCCTGTATCAATTCAACTCACCGCCTGAAGATCATTATTGTATTATATTTCATCAGCCGAAATTCCAATTCAACATCAAATCAATCATTATCATGATTTGGTAAGCGAGCATAAGGGAAATACAAAAAGGCACATGAATTAGAATAATGTACATGAATGAAATGGGAAATGCAAAATTCAAGAATAATTTACAAAAGATAAAAGTATATTGACAGATACTGGTCGTAAGAAACCTACCTTTTACTGTAATATTATTTTACCATGACAGTAAAAAGGAGTAATCCGCTATTATTACATCCATCATAGTATCATGCTTTTTTATTCTTAAAGGTAGATTACAATTTTTTATACAGTAGTCATAATTCATACGAATGATTATTTATCACCTTTGAACATTTTTTAAAAATATTTATTAGAGCTTAAATGTGCAATGTTTAAGGTACAAAAATAATATCTTGAATAATATAATTTCCATGATGCATACAATATGCAATCGTGCAAACACTAGTTAGTTGGATAAATCTATGTACTCATCTTACAATTTGATCACAAATCACAATGCATATACTATAAAAGTTTTCAAGCTCAACTCATACAGAGGGACAAAAACCCTAGCCAACAGATTCATTGTTTATTTTACTTGATCCTATTACTACAGCAATTATAGTTTGAATATACTAACAGATCAACACTTATTATTTCTGGATGATAAGCCAGGTTAATAACTACTAATGTAAATTAATGTCATTCCTTATAAGATTATATATCCCATTTACAAATTGCAATTCAATTCAATTTACGATGGAAATTTTAATTCAAGTATGAATACAAGTAGTATGATCCTTAAATATTGAGTTATTCTACACCTTTGTTTAAAACAAAAATCCCATTCCTTGCAATATGAAGTCCTCAAATACTAATTTGATGAATAATTTTTTACTTTTACAGTCACTAGTTCAATGCTAATGGATTCTAATTATAAAACTTTCATCAAAATAATGTTGCTAGTGATATTGATTGATATAAGTTGAGTTTCATGTTCTCTCAGATGTTTCAAATAATTAGTTAGGGATCTATACAATTAAAGAGTTTCTCATTTATTCAAATGATGTAGAATTATTGGGATAATTATATTGGGTTTCAACTTGAATAAATTATGAAGAAAATTATAGGGATGCTCAGAAACTAATTGATTTATTTGATTTATAACAATTATTCATTACTCATTCATTGATTAAAGTCAACGGTTATGGGGAAGAGGATACAGGCTTTAGACCGCAACATCCTCCATGAATATATTTAATACTGGTTGAACTGAATTAGGCTGTTAGTTAACTGACCTCTTCCTTGAGCCACTGAGAGTGAGGTCGGCTCAAAGCCAACTGAGACTTCAGCTCGAAATCCTGGATCATCGACTTCTTCTGAGTGTCAACAAGAAGCATACGACCCGGTTTTAAACGGCTCTGGAATAAAACAAAAATGTTAAAGAGTTACATCTAAATTGCTAACAAACGATAGCAGTTGGAAAACATAAATCGTTGGAGTGAATACCAAGTGAGATAGTGATTAGAATGAGGAATTGTTTTTTCATGAATAATATTTCTGTGTTTTAGTGAACGTGATAATATAATAGATGAAACCCCATAAATAAACCACAAATACTTGGAATTGTTAAACCACAATTTATGGAACCATATTAAGAAACTAGTTTCTATTGTTACGCCATTATCAGTCTCAAGTGAACTGCTCTAGTCACACTTCTCTGTCCACTAAAGATTGGTAATGGTATAACAACCATTATTTCCTCAATGTTTCCATCAATAAGTAGTTGTGACAATTTCAAGTAGTCTCATTCATCATGATTAGAGTAGTGATTCGTGTTTTTAGGCTTTCAGTGAATCAGAGTGGGGTTTAATTGTATGAGAACCACAATGAATATGTGTCATATCGATAAAAGGAAATATCAATGCTCCACTTCCAAAACGGACTGTGAGGAACATTACTATAGTGAACCGCACGACAATAGTCCGATGAAAATTGGAAGTGCTGAGTTCCTCCTCTCATAGACGTTGCCAATTCATCAGGTGTATTATAAAAAATATTAATTAATTTTTCATTATAATCACCTGTGGACAACGCTGATCAACTCTTATTAGGCAACGTTGCATCAACTCTCTCATCGGACTATTTTCGTGCTTTTCACTTATAGAGAGATTTAAACTACTTATAACACTTACTTTGACGGTAGACAATCAATCACAAATCATAATTATAATATAATATGACAATACAATAATTATTAGTGTATGCATGTGTGTATAAAATTATAGCATTCATAATTAATTTTTCTGTAATGAACTATACTTCCTAATTGAGTCTTCTGTCTTCATAAATAGATAACTTGATAGTAACTTCTCTCCAAGATTACACTAATGGATGTAATAAGTATGAGTAAATATGATGTTTTTACTTTCCTTGCCATAGGTTAGGGAAAGTATTGCTTTCCGAAAAAAATTAAGGCACCCAATTTCTAAATTTCTATATGTTTCAAGGTCCCTGAGTCCAAAAAGTGGTTTTTGGCGAAAATGTTGGCAAAAACGGGGTTATTCGCGATTTTCTCGAAAACGGCTCCAACGATTTTGATCAAATTTATACCTAGAATAGTCATTGATAAGCTCTATCAACTGCCACAAGTCCCATATCTGTAAAAATTTCAGGAGCTCC
This sequence comes from Nilaparvata lugens, assembly GCF_014356525.2. Taxonomy (NCBI): domain Eukaryota; kingdom Metazoa; phylum Arthropoda; class Insecta; order Hemiptera; family Delphacidae; genus Nilaparvata; species Nilaparvata lugens. Next base: position 20,023,423 of record NC_052514.1, on the reverse strand, counting down.
GCCCTATCTATACAAATTTGGATTTTAAATTCCCAATTATCAGGCTTCAGATATAACTTAAACAAAAAATTTCAAGTGGAAAAGATTGAGCATGAAAGTCTCTACAGTCCAGTAACATTTCGAAATTCGAGAAAATGTGATTAATGTGTGAAAATGTGTTGGCATTTGTTGATTCTATTAAATCATTCACTATGAAGAGATAGCAGACCTCGTGCGTCTCAAGCGTTATTGTCCTGTCACCAGCTAGCTCAGATCTTTGAATAGTAGACTTGAGATGCGCGTGAACACTAGCGTCAGGTAATCAACGGCAAGGAAAGTTGTGTGAGTACGCCACACCAGATATTTTTTCAATGTTCTGAGTAAAAATAGGATAACTGACCTTGAGCTTGACGTGAGCAGGATCAGTGTCGTAGACACCGACTTCTGACGCCATCACCATGACGTTGTCGTCCATCACATAGAATCTGGATGGTCTCAGACCGTTCCTAAGCAACAAATAGAAGGATTACAATAGAAGAACTTACCACACACATTTTTGACTAATAGAATGAAGCATATAGCATGAGAAGAAATCGTTTGGTGCTGGATTGTAAGTTGAATGATACAGTCAAGTGAAAGCAAATCTTTTCCTCAAGTACTTTGTTTTATAAACTTCAAAAAATGATAAAAGAATGGTTCATTTTCTTAATACGGTACTTGAAAAGGTATTTATTGATGACTAACAGAATACTCTAACATTAAAATGTGCAACAAATGTTCTTTATTTATCAAGCATTTTAAGATTTTAGATAGAAAACATACTACGTGGAACTAATCAAGATTATCCGAACACTAAAAACAGCCACGGTAGTATGATATTTGCAGCATTGACATTTACAATTAGAATCGTATAAAGCATGTTGAGATAATTAGAACATTCCAGTTATCCTTCAATAATAGTACAACATTAAAATTTGCAATAAGGTATGCAAGGTGATTCTTAATTATGGTAGAATAATTCATTACGTGATAGTAGAGGTAAAAATAAGAAAAAAGTTCTTATAAACATATATCCATAAACGCTTCATTTGCGAGCTATACAGAGTGAAAGATTTCGCCCGGAATTCAGTTCCTCTGGTGAAATACACCGATGCTGAATTGTATGGGAACTAGTTTCTGAAAAACTTATGCTGGATTCATATGGAAAAATATCTGAAAAATTGAATAAAACCAGTCTGGAAGCTGTAGTGTGAGTAGTTTTTGAGAAAAAAGTTGAAATATGAAAAAAATCCAAGTAGAAAAACACAGACTTCTACGTTTGATGCCCAATAACTTTCTTTAATGGCCAGTAAACAAATGAAACAAATGATTTTTCGCAATAAAAATTGTAAAGAATTATTTAAGCTGTGTAAACTAAATTTGAACAGTTAAATAAAATGTATTCTTATGTAGTACATTACACCACAAAAATTTGCTGTTTTATGAGTAGAAAACTTATAACTCATAGGTTGTAGCTGATTGCAAATAAAATATTTGGTTTTTTATGAAAAGTTTTATTTTTATATGAAAGTAGCATATCTAAATTACATTAATCTTTTACCTAAAGACTAAAGATTATGTTCAAAGTGACCTCCGTTGTTCTTAATGCATTTTATGTTCAGACGTCTTCTCATCGATTTTCGGACCCGTTCAAATATTCCAGGAGTCTGCTTCATCATTTCTATTCCGTTCAAAATCCTTGATTGGAGTTCTTCAATGATATCAATCGAAGTATTATATACTAAGGTTTTCAAGTATCCCCAAAGATAAAAATTCAAAGGATTTATGTCTGGTGACCTAGCTGGCCATGGTACTGGCCCACCGCGGCCTATCCATTAATTTGGAAAGCTGTTATTCAGGTGTTCATGAACAGCAACACTGAAGTGTGCTGGAGCTCCATCATGCACAAACCAAATGTTTAGGCGCAACTGAAGAGGTACATCTTCAAGTAAGATAAATAGCTCCCCTCTCAAGAAGTTTAAGTAGATTATGCTATTAAGCCTGGAAGGAAGCTCGAACAGTAGATGATCTCCTATGATTCCTGCCCAAATGTTTACTGAAAACTGATGTTGTGGACGATTAAGATTGATGGCATGAGGATTCTCATCTGCCCAAATATGTTGGTTGTAGACGTTAACGATAGCCGTTCTTGTAAAGTGTGCATCATCGGTAAATAAAACGGTTGTTAAAAGGTTTAGGTTAACAAGTTTTTCTAAAAACTATCGGCAAATACCAGAACGGGGAATACAGTCTCGTGGCAATAGAGTATAAACTTTCTGGAGGTGGTATGGATGTAATTGTTGCTCTTTTAGTATCCTCCAAATAATAGATTGATTGACATTAAACTGCACTGACAATTCTCTCGTGCTCTTCTCTGGATGTTCATAAATTTCATTAAGAACTTGTTCTTCTAACTCAACAGTCCTAGTAGATCGGGGTCTGCCTGCATAAATGTGTTCTTTGGACATCAAAGAACCTGTTTCAGACAGACGTTGATGAATAGGGGCAAAAACCTTGAACTTGGACATACACGGTAAGGAAAGTTCTCTTGATACAAACGTCTTGCTTCAGTACTATTACAGTGTCCTATCCCATACATTAAATGCATGTCAGCTAATTCGGAGTATAAATAATGTCTAAAATTACCTTCATTTTTTAAAAAGTTAACATTTAACACAAAAGGAAAGGGAAATGAATACAAATAACTGGTTAATAGATTAAACAAAAAACACAGCGCGGTTACAGTAGGTTTAACTTACATTTTGTTGTTTTGTTCAACAGTGATCTAAAATATTTCTGAAAATAATTTTCAGCTGATAATTTATTTTAAATATTTTCTTATTTAAAACAAAATAAATAAGCCGTTTTGGAACAGCTGTTATTTAAATACATGCTTTATTTACAATTTGCAATTAAATTCTCTACAATTTTTAATGCGAAAAATTATTTGTTTACTGGTCATTAAAGAAAGTTATTGGGCATCAAACGTAGAAGTCTGTGTTTTTCTACTTGGATTTTTTGCATATTTTACTTTTTTCTCAAAAACTACTCACAATACAGCTTCCAGACTATTTTTATTCAATTTTTCCATATGAATCCAGCATAAGTTTTTCAGAAACTAGTTCCCATACAATTCAGCATCGGTGTATTTCACCAGAGGAACTGAATTCCGGGCGAAATCTTTCACTCTGTATAGCTCGCTAATAAAGCGTTCATGGATATATGTTTATAAGAACTTTTTTCTTATTTTTACCTCTACTATCACGTATTAAATTATTTTACCTTAACTAAGAATCACTCTGCATAATTGACTTTTATAAAGTGAGATTACAAAATATTATTGACTTGTATAAAGTGAGAAGATTGTTGAAACATCCTAGATAAAACTTTTGAGTTATACACAACATTGACATTTCTAATGAAGAGGAGTCCATAGTTAGGTAAACAGTAATTGAATATTTTATATGAAAAGTAGGTTTATTTCCCTACAATGACCAAAGTTCAATAAAATTATGTGTCAACAATACTCTGCTATGAAATGAAATAGAAATATCCTTTATTAGAAGATCCACTGACTTTAAAACATGAATCTCACTATTTGCCCTCCTCTGATTTAATTTTAGATAAGTGTTTTAGATAATTCTAGATAAAAAACCCTGCAAATATGAATAGCGGATTTGCAAAAAACATTATTTGTGATGTTTAGAAAGCGTAGAAGAACGTTCTAGATAAAACCTGTCAAGTATAGCACCAATGTATCGTCCGTCGGTGAATGTGAGAAGGGCCGGTCCGTCCCAGGGCTCCATGGCGCAGGCGGCCCAGTGGTAGAAGTCGCGCTTCTCCGCCGACATTGTCGCGTCGTTCTGCCACGCCTCAGGCACCATTGTCATCACCGCCTACCACAACAAACAATACCAATTCAAACTATAATAATTCAAATTACAATAAGCATGCTTATGGAGAAGATAAAAGTGTTAAGCCCGGTACACACTTGTCTTGCAGCGTTCAGATCCGTGGGGTGGAGGGCTGGTGGTTGATGATCCATATATGACGGACATGTGTGCCATGTACGCCATTCTGGGTCGTTGTCAACCGTGATCGAATCGGAGTGGAACCAGAAAGTAGCATGATAAGTGTGTTATGGGCTTTGATCATGAGTTGATATCATGGATGATAATTGACTCAACAAGTGAGCATCAACTATCTATTGATTTGCATAAATTAACACAGAAGCACGGCTATTTTATTCAAACTAAAATGAATGAGTTTAATGAGAGTTTGTGATGGTCATCATTACATCTCAGCCTTTTCTGTAGTGAACGTGATACAGCCTCAGTTGGCCGATGGCTACTATGCAAGAGAGAGCTAAGGTTTTACAAAAGCAAATTGCTTATAACTGTTGAATGACATTTCTCAGAGGATCATAGTGATCCTAGTCGCTACCTCAAGCAACACATTGTGACGAGGACTCAGACTTTTTTGGAAATGTTGTTGAAAAATAAAAATGGGCTTACACCTAAGACTCTCTCCAATGATAACATTTTCTCAGAATCTGGATCCTCATCACAGAAATATTTCAGCGATATATTGCAACAAATTAGAAGAACATAACATAAGAGCTTTTAAGAGTGGTATCTATCTCCAGTGTTCAAGTGGAGTTTAAACACTGGGAAATAGGGAGGTAACAAAAATCAAATCACAAATTGACACAATGCCTGAGATTAATATTTACATAGGAGCCAAGTCAGGAGAATATCATTTTCCAATCATTTTATAATGAATCGTGAAGTTTGATATAAAAGTTGGAATCTCTAACCTAAAAGTGAAAATTGGAAACAACTATCAATGTTACCATCAAAACTATTTTATAACCTTTTAATAAATTAAGGTTAACTTTAATTGAATAAATACAAAAATTTTAATTAATTTTTGTTTTAATTAAAAAAATCTTTAATTAAAACTTATTAATTTTTGCTTTTTAATTAAAAAAGCCTATTTTATAAGTGAGTAAATAAGTGAATGTGACCTCTGGCAATGACCTTCCGCCGGCATTGACCAGAAACTCGAGCACACAATCGAGCGAGCCAGAGTCGGACAGATTGGGCTCGACCACCGGATACAGCTTCTTTAGCTCTTCATTCTCGATGTAGGGACTCTTCATCACCCCCTCTCTGGCTTTCATGAAGTTCACATTTCCTCTCAACGTGTTGATCTCCCCGTTGTGGGCCAAGTACCTGTCACATAGGATTTTCAATATGAAATTTTCCAATAAATTGAACGAAAAAGTAACAATAAGCTAGCTTACTATTTCAATAACGTTTTCAGAATTTCTCTGTTACATCAACCACAAACAAAAGTGTATGAATTTTTCAACATTAATTTTTAGTGAGATTTTAAATACTGTTTATTTTTAACACAATTTATGCTATTATATTATACCATCCACAATCACGTATGGTTAACATCTATGGATTCTTCAGAACTGAACATTTTGTTAGTAACATATATTATTATACAGGTTAATACAAATTAATAGATTACTATGGAAAAGTAAAATGAAAATTGATTTATGAATATAAAAAACAGTACTTTTCAAGTACTCAAAGCACAATATTTGATTTCTGATACTTGCTTTATATCCACTAGAAAATGAGAAAAACAGTCATTTAAATCATCAATGTGTATCATGACTTGTGTATTAAATACTTATTGGAAATTCGTCATTTTTTTCAAACACCTTTTCTATTTTTAAAATACTATTCAATTAATACGATTAATAGTGAGAATAATTTTTTAGTCGATTTTTGTATGAGCTATGTTCGATTTGTAATGTTTCAAAACAATAACGCTGCAAAACCTAGTAGTCAAACAATTTAAATGTGAATCATTCAACAAAACTAGTATGGAAAAGATAAATCAATAGTGGATTGATGAAATACTTGAATTCAAAACTTTAGAGAACAGAAAATTGAAAACATGTTACATGTCACGATGCATAATTGAAATATATTTTTAGTTAAAGAAAGTATCTATTAACTTTACAAACCTCAAAGGATGAGCTCGTTCCCAGCTAGGGAAAGTGTTGGTGGAGAATCTGGTGTGGACGAGGGCCAAGTATGTTTCAAACTGTGGCGACTGACAAACAAAAAAACAGTACAATGTAAATAATGCCAATTTCCAACATTTTACAAGATGGCCAATCCAGGTTGACGTTTAATTGCTGAGCGTTAACTGATAAGCTTAATAGATGAGGCAGTTTATATCCAATTCATCAGATACATTGAATAAAATACACACTATACTATTCTACACAATTCTTAATCCATTCATCCCAGTTTTTACATTCTTCATTCAAATTTCAACGGATTGAGTTTTCAATGCATTTATGCTCTTATTTTTCAGAGCGACAAGACTATTAAAAAAAAGGTTGAGAGCCTATAAGAATGATAGATTTGGCTATAAATATTCAAAAAATTATTTCATACCAGCATGAATTCCACCTTTTTCAATATTAATTAGAGATATGTTCAATAATGTTTACCAGAATAGACAAAGAAACTGTAAGATTGACTACAAATAGAGGCTCACAACAAGCAGCGTTCTAGTTAAGAAAATATAATATTGTGTTACTTGTTACTATCACAATGTCCAACAAACACAAAGTATATTTTAAAGAGACAGTAGAGAATATTCTATAGAACATAAATATAATAATAACAATCAGTATTATTTTTATAATGGAATTGAAAAATGAACGAAAAGTTACCTTAAGATCAGTGAAATAAGTCCACAGCTGATCGGAAGTCAATTGTCCCTTGTAGACAACAATGGTGTGCGATAGAGAGCAAATGTAGAACCTCACACCTGGCTTGGGAATGGTGTGAGTTGCTCTCTTTCTCAAAATGAACACCTAGAAACATAATTTTATATGTTGCCACAACACAAGAAATAAAAGATCACTAAAAATATGTGAAGTTACAGGTATCTATAATAATTAAGAATAGTGGCATAAATCAAATCCAGTTATTAAACACAACTGTTGTCCATTATTGTATAGAAAAACAATTAATATTAGAAGAGGATTCCCAAATTTCTTTGTCAAGTGTTGTCTCTACAATCATCATGTAGAAGACAGCTCTGCTGTCAGATATAAATTTTATAAGAAATTCTTGCTTGTTCATAAAAGTCCATTGTTTTTAATGCATTTTTATAACATGCATTGCCTGCTTTTCATGATAATGCTGGAACAAGCATTTGATTCTGATATTAAGATTGATCCTTGAATTTAATTGAATGAAACCCAACACTGCGTCATAAAAAGTGAATGCATGTTATTGAGAGACAGAATAAAAAACAACGTATTCAGAAACATCAGGTAAGAGTTTGGAATTAAAAATAGAGCACTAGAGTTTTGGCAGAGCGAATTAATCTGTGCCAATTCACTTGCAGAAGATGGAACACATTCAAGAAATCAGCTACCGTATATTGAACTTGGCAGCTGCGTCAGAGACAAGTTCAACTCTGCATTCGAGATTGTTTATTTTGATAAACGTTTTCTAATGACATAAACTTGGAATAATTTGGTTAATTCTGAGAAGATTCCCTGGGAAATCGCATCTCAAAATTGGATATCGTTAATCTAATTCTATCGAATTGATAACTTTGATGCTCATCAAAGTTAAAAATATATTATTAAGTCGAATTTATTATCTTTGAAAGAGTAATTTGTTATATATTCATGTGTATCTAAACTTTGAACTGAGAACTCAACAGGTTAATCTTGTTCTATTACGACTAAGTATAAATTCTCAACAAACAAACTGAATAATCCATTTTTTTGTTATCTTATTTAGGTTGAATTTTATCAAGGTTAATCTTTTTCATTCTTAATGAAAACTGTCTTAGCTAGGCGCCACATTGTTGGTCTTGACCTTCCAAAATGCTGATAATTGGACAAAATAAAGTTTTATAGGCAATCTGTACAAGATAAAATGTTTAACATATCAATAGCATGAGTAACACAACAATTATTTATCATTATGCAACAGCTTAAGCATTTTTATCAAAAAGATTAACAAACTAGTTCAGTTAAGCAGACAAACATAATATTATGGACAGTTGCCAGCGATTTATTCAAATTGCGTTCATGTGGCATTAGATGCCAATTAACGAATACATTTGCATTTGAAATGATGTACCTTGAGTTGCTTGTACATATTTTGGACGCAAAATGTTGTGCAATTGAACTTTAATGTTTTGATTCTACATTATTCAATGTATTAGACAGACATTTATAAGTAAAATAATCGAACACAGTTCTAACATTATGGTGTATTACTATCGACTAATTGTTGCTTCAAGATTCTCATCTTGACTTTTACAAGATTCTTTGATTCCAAGGAAAAGTTCAAAAGGCATAGATTTTCAATATGGGAGAGGAAAAGTTCAAGATTTTGAAACAGGAAAAGAAAATATTTTTTCCTACAGTTACCTTGAAAAGTGGCCATTCCTGCACTGATTACAGAACGCAAAGAATCACTTTTCCGCTCTAGTGCGGGAAAATTTTTTTCTGCACTCCAGATTTGCAACATGGCAACACAAAATAGTTGGTGGGTTATATGAAGGATTAGTGCACGAAAACAAAAATTAAGTTGGTAACAATGACTGTGGTTAGATTTAGATGAGAAACATTTCAATGGCTACCCTACATTTATGATAAAATCCCAATCTAGAAATCCAAAACAAGAATAATGTTTATCTAAATCATAATTAAATAATAACTTCTCATCATTTAATAATAAATAATGTTTATTTTCTATTGACAGTAATAATTATTTCAACTCCAAGCAATGAGAAATGTAGCAAACACACATTTTGAAATTCGAATTTTCAGGTTAAATAATTACCATTCGAAATCCATGTCAATAAAATTAATAAAATAACATTAGAATATACTACAATAAAATATTTTCTGTTGTCTATGTTATTTTATGAATATTTTTTAGTTTACTTATAGTATTTTTCGGTAATTCTAGTTAATCATAATTCTGAATATCTGAATACTGGATGAAAGAACGAAGTTAGGTACGATTCTTCCCGCTAGGTCGCGCGCTTGTCGGTTCAGCCATTTTGCAGTCATCCAAACCAGCTGTTGGCGTGTATTTTGAATGCTTTTTTTTGTTTTATCTGTATTTTTTCTGATTCTTGAATGAATAAAAATGAGAACTTTGGCTGAAAATTTTCAATTTCAATTGGATTTGAAAATTTTCAGTCAAAGTTCTTATTTTTATTCATTCAAGAATCAGAAAAAATACAGATAAAACAAAAAATTTGCATTCAAAATACATGCCAACAGCTGGTTTGGATGACTGCAATTCAATTGGATTATTAATTTTTAAATGAATTAAGGTTGTTATTAATAACAGCATCACACACACAAACATTTGATGGGTTTCAGCTATCATTTTATCCATAATTACCCACTTTTAATATTCAATGGTAACTGTAGGAAAAATTTAATGTGAAATACGTGCCCAAAGTTCCTCTGCTGCACTCAAGAAGCCGTTAACGTTTCTTTCGTTGCAGCAAACTGCCACTTTGCGCACTAGTTGCACAAATAACTATAATAGGAGAGAAACGCCCCCAAATCAGGGAGTCTAATGAGAGTAAGTTATTATGTCAGGGAAATAACCATTTTCTTTCACATTATTTTTTAGAAAAAATGAACTATACTTTCCATTTTAATACATAAGTATTATTCTAATATTTCTTATATTTTATATTTCATCTAAGTTGAGATTAAAAGCTATGAAGAGTATTGTTTTAAGAGTGGAGTTTTGAAAAAAACATCCTTATATTATGTCGTTTGACAGCTCACTGACAATATATTACAGTTGTATGATGAGCTAGTTGTTCAGAACAACCACGGTTTGATTATTTGAACATAGATTTGTTCTAAATTTTATATTGTTCACGTGACTGGTGATGAAACAGAGGATTCAAATCAAATCCTATACTATTAAACGAGAAACTTCTGTTTTTATGTTCATATGTTTGGATGTTTATATGTTTGTATTTCACCGGATCTCGAAAACGGCTCTAACGATTCTCACGAAATTCAGAGCATAGTAGGTTTATAATATAAAGATTGAACTAAGTCTCATCCCTTGGAAAACTCGCTGAAGGATATTAAAAGGATAATTATTAATCATCCTTGGAAATCAGCTGATAATAATTATTTCGTCCTCTGTTGGTGATGGAAGTGAGTGAGCAAGTTCATGTGTGGTGGACTGTGTCAAAATTATGACTCAGCAGTTGAACTTTTGTAATCATTAAATCAGGTACTTAGTGCCGGTTGCAAAAAAGCCTGGTTATTTTCAATCCTGATTGATTCCAGTAGATCCATCTTTTTGAAATGGTCTTCTCTGATTTGGTTCACGTGAAGTTAATCAGGATTAAAATCTAACCGGCTTTTGTGCAACCGGGCCTTTGTGAGGGAAATTTTTGCCTTCCCTTTGGAAATTAATCTCAATTTACTGTGATTAGATAGAACATTTCTGTATGAACTATGAATGTTATTATAATGTCTTCTTTCGTAATAAATTGTTTATGCTTTTGTACTCCAGAACGAAGCTCGGTCCCCGATATTGATCTTTATTCACAAAATAAGTAAATACAGCAGCTGAGACAATAAATGCATAGTGAATATTACCCACAAAGACAACAAGTCTGGGTGTGGGGGATGAGTTCTGTGAACTGTATTATAGCAACAATACATAGCACGAAGATTTTTACAATAAATAATAAAACAATAGAATAAGTATAAGGTACTGTAGAATAAATAAAATAAAAAGCGTCTTTAAAGGATGCGGAGAGCACTTAATGCTCATGACCTTAAATTCCTGTAGTATTGAAAAAAAAATAAATGGTATTGAAAAAATGTAGTATTGATAGCTTGTTACGGCACTAAACTATTTTGAGAGGTTATTGATAACTTTATATGAATTAATGGGGATTATGAATAAATTATGGATTAGAAATATTAAGTTTTGTTTTTTTATTCCTTTATCTATTTTGTTACATTAAACAAGTAATTTTGAATCATCAGGAATGTGACGATTCATTTTTCACAGTGAAACTGAAATGAAATCTGATTAAAATAAATATGATTTAATCATCAGGATAATATTATACTTGATGTAAAATTGAACGAAAATTGAAAGCCAATTTTTTGAATATTATTGCTACGGTATTTAATAATTAATTAAATATGCTTACGTTGCTTGGATGTTGATACATACTTTTCATCTACTTGATAGATATATTATGGTCCTTTCATCTTTACTCTACATTAAATACTATGATTTTCTAATTGGATGAAACTAACATTTATATAGTTTAAAATGAAATTTTAGTGAACAATTTTATAGTTGAAAGTATTTGAGCTTTGGTAGAGTGCAGTTTTGTTCAACTTCAACTACAATATTCTATTATAACCTTCCTACATTGTTGAAAATTACACGAGAGACTTCTATTGTTCTTCCACAAAGCACAAACAGGTGCTAATGCAAACTGCTTTGCAATCAATTATATCTCAGCAAAAACTAAGGTTTCACTTTTTCCTAAGCTGCCTGAATTACTATTACGCGATCACATGCTAATCAAAGTTCATTCAACGAATATGAGATAAAATATTTCAAAATTTACAATCCAACGTAATCAAAAACCAATAAAATCGTTAGTTGAACTTGAACTATGAACTTGACTCAACAGTTTTTTGCTATTTGCAATTCAACAGTCTTGACAATGAAGCGAAAAATGTCATAAATTTGTAGAGTAGTAAAGTGCTGGTCGTTGATAATGACATTAATTGTTTATCAAAGTTCAAATATTCATTCAGAACTTCTGAAAACTGAAATCGTTCTTTATCTACTTCAACTAGTAAGAGAGGAGTACATAGATAAATGAAAATAATATAATCAAATAGGAATAGTTGGATTGTTAGAAGCCTAGAAAACTAGTGGGTCCACTTTGTTACACACAATGACGAGGTTAAGCTACCTCCCATGCATGTTTTGTATAACCTTTTCATATTTATTATTATTAGTTATTGAATTTGAAATCCCATTGTACTGAAATAGTCTAATGTATTTTACGATATTTCTGGCTGAAATAAATAATTGAATCCCCACCCTTATAAAAACCTTATTATTATCATTAGAAGTGAAAGGTGAAATATCTGTAAAATATAAATTGTAGATAATTTGAAAAATTAAAAAATCCTGGAGATGTTTAATATTTTTTAGAATTTTCTTCCTGTTGAAGCCTGATCTTTAATGAACTGCCCTGTAATTTAGTAATTATTGCAGCGGGATTTTGAGATACTGTAGCCTAATTACAGCCTTTCGATCATGAAGTATTATCATAGAGAAAACATAGCATAAGAAGATATCCCAGGGTATGGGTTGTTTATGTTCCAAATTTTAGCCGATTTTTGTTATCTCAAGCTGATTACTGTTGACTACTGCCGATTATTACTTAGGTACTGGCCGAGTGTAAGAACGGCACAATATAAGAGACTACCAGCGTTACATAGCTTCACGGAAAGGAACTACGTGGACTATCAGCTTGAGTTAATTTGGAACTTAAACGCCCTATACTATCTTAATATGAGATATCTTCTTGTGCTATATTTTCTGTATGGTATTATATTCGAATAAGTAAAAAATGCATAATTAATATGAACAAAAAAAATCCTGTCAAGTGTGTTTTTGCTCTTGAATTTATTATTTCATCGATATATATATATATATATATATATATATAAATATATATATATATATATAGTGGGTCAGAGTCATGGTCTTTCTGATTTCTTCTACCTTGGTATCGAAATATGTTATTGAGAATATTCAAATATTTGAATAAGTTGTGCGTGTGTGACCTGACCTGTCTCTTGAGTGCTTCTTCGTCGAGATCGGCTCCCGGCTTGGGCACAACGAACACCTGGCGCATGAACGGCTCACTGTTGCGAGCCACCTCGCCAATCCCATCGCGATGCGTCGGCACCGTACGCCAACACACAATCTAGAAATCACAATTCTAATTTATTTATACAAAAAAATTGCAAGAGAGGAAATACACAACACAAAATGTACGGTAACAATAATGAAAATAAGAACATAAAATACAAAATACAAATTATTTTCGAATGGATTAATTATAAAAGCAACACCGAGATTAAATTGATGATAAAACGAGATGGATGGAATATAAAAGGATATAAAAAACGTTTATTGAATCAATAAGCAACCTTAAGCAAACCCTAGATAAAAAATATGGCATCCTTGCATGTCAAGATACATACAAGACATGTAAATATAATAATATAAAATTGATATCAGAGAACGTTATTTTTACAAGAATTTACTTGACAACTGAGTAACTAGTAAATTACTAGACTAACAACTAATGAAATACTATAAAACTAACAAAAAATTCTTTACATATTATATAGAAAAGAAAAGTTGTTGAACAAAATTACGACAGCGAATTTATTTTTTTTATAGGCTTGATTACTCAAGTACCGTTTACTGAGTTCATGTGTATGGGATTTGAATTTAATAGGTAATTGGTCATCTTTCTTATATTGTACTGCAGATGAAGATTTGTAGTGTTATACACTTCTAAAATGATAAAGTAGCAAAAAATACTTGAATTAAAACGTTTCAGATGTACGAAAATGATGAATTCCTTCTACGACTCTACTTCAATGTTCAAAGCATCAGTTTCAATGCACATCATTAAACTATACTAAAATAAATTATCTACGTGAAATGGAAAATTTTCCATTAATTTTATTGTGAATCTCAGCTGAGTTTTAAATTGTATGAAAGACTGAAAGAGACCGATAATCGAGTACAAGCAATAACTTTATAACTTTTTCAAAGTTATTGTATAGCTTAATGTATAGTTCACAGTTATTGTATATTTCAGATTATATATTGTATTGTTCAGTGTTATTGTATGGTTCACAGTTTGAATAGTTCAGAATAACAATTGGGAATAGAAAGAGGATAAACTCACGTTCAGGTTGCATTCATTTGCAAGCTGAGCAAAAGTGGCCTCAGATTGTTGGCTATTGGCTTTGTCTTCGTAGACAATGCCAGTGGCGTATTGCCCCAGACTAGGCAGTTCCACATTCTGCTCTTCTCTGTAACAAGAAACACTCTTCAAAATATTATCAAAAATGTAAACTCAATTTAGCATGATTTAAAATGAATTCTATAGAATAAATTTATAATGAAATTCACCATGGATTTTTTATTTAGCACCACAATGTCACAATGGTATTGATAGAGAATAATATTGTGCAGAAATAGAATAAAATTAATTATTTATTTATTCAATCATTTAACATAACACACTTTCCAGAAAAGTACCACATGCTTAAGCCCAAAATGGTTAAAATTCCAGTGGAAACTCTTAATCTGAATTAATTCTTCCATATAAATTAGAATTTGAACGAAATTAAGTTAAGTTTGCATAACATTCACTTTTCACCAAACCACGGCATGATGGCAAATTGAAATGGCACGGTTTTCCCCACTAGTCCCAAACCCGCCACATCACATGTGCGCTCTTCAGCGATTGTTTGAAACTGAGCAACCCATTATGTCCCAAATGGTATTATTCATATTTTAATGGATGAATAATATTTCATCATTCTATTTATTAAGAGATACAGGTTTTAGGCTGTTTACAATTTGGGGATTTTTGCCATCTAATCATGAAAAGAAAAACATAATAATTTTTAGAAAATTCAGTTTTAAAAGCTTTAAAACATATCAAGTTGATTGAAAACCTGGAAATTCTCGAGTGACAAGACATTTTAAAAAGTAAGCTGAAACCTCAAGACTTAGAATAAACAATCTATAGAATTTTTATTCTATATGTTTAAGCTTGAAGGCCGTTCAAGATTAATTTCAAGCTGTCAGCATCAATAACATCATTAATAGCATCAATGTTGCTCATTCAATCAAAGGTGACAGTTTGAAGCAAATCTCATTTTAATAATTATTGAATAATTTATTGCATTGGAAAGGAATAAAAATGTTGATAAAATGTAACAACCTGAGTTCTTTATTATATTAATAATTATAGCATCATCAATGCTGCTCATTCAGCCAATGGGGACAGTTCAAAGCGAATCTCATTAGAGTAATTATCGAATAATTGATTGCATTAAAAAGGAATAAAATGTAATAACCTGAGTTGGTGCGCATAGAAGTCATGTGGAATGGCGGTGAGGACGCCAGCTCCGTCTCCAGTGTCATTGTCACACGCGCATGCGCCACGATGGTTCATGCGCAGAGCCAACTTCTCTGCATCGCGCACAATCTGAAACATCACAAATATATTCATACCGATTATTTATTTATTACATCAATAGCAAAAATTACAGCCTATAGAGGCTTACAGCTTTGAGCCAAAACAAGCCTCATTGAATATTGATTGGTTACACATATAGAACTGGATAAAAAAAGAAAGAAATAAGATAAAAATTAGAATAAAATAATCTGGAACAAACATTTTAAAAGGAAAATAGCACAAGAAAAAAATAAAATAAATGATAGACACTTCACATACATTAATTTCATCAAGATGATCAAGATGCTGTATCTGGCTTTAATTAGAAGTACACTATACGGTGAGATTCGCCTCAATTTATGAGTATTAATTGAATGGAAACCATTGATTTTATTTATAATGTTTGAAATGAATCTCACAAATTTAAAAAAAAAATGTGTCGTATTTCAATAATTACTATGTAAAATAATAATTATTATTTCTCTTGTTGTGAAAACATCATCTTAATGTTCGAGGACAAATAAATTAAAATATACTGTGCAGTATTATCAAGTTAAAGATGATTCCAGTTCTTTATTGGTGTCCCCCACTTTATAACCTGAATAAGTGTCGGTTGTCAAAATCAAATTTGAGAAATTAGGTAGTACTCAAGTAATTTGGTAGCAGTGAAGATTATTTTCAACACAAATAACTTACAACATCCTTCAATCCTAAAGTATATTATAAAATATATTTTGGTCGAAGTAAATGTTTAGAAAAAAGCATTAACAGAACTAATAATAAAGTATTTGATAATAAATTTATTTGGAAAATAAATAGATTAGTTATTATTGGAGAGTTCTGTCATTTTTCTTAAATTGTCTTTAAAATCGATTATTGTTCAAGTCTACATTATTTCTAGTGGCTACAGGTTATTTGTTTATTAAGGTATCTTATTGATGTTTAGGTATCATAGATATTAGAAGTGAGTTGAAAAAAGAGCTAATTAAATGTTGTTTCTTTTCGATACGTGAGTTTAATGAGCATTTCAACGGCAATCACTCATCCTCCAATGCTTTTACCAATGAAAAAGTAAAATAACTCAACTTTGAAATTGACATGACAAGTCAATACCCCTTAATAGGAGGTCATCGGATGCTATAAATATCAAATATCAAAATTATTATTATTATTATTGTAGGTCATAGGTTTGCCTATGTTAGTCATATTGTTAGTTAATATTAGTCATATTGTTTGCCAAAAATATTACAATAGCACAATCTTTCTGCTGTACACTATGGATTCTGAAATAAGTGTGAGTAAGTAATCAGAAAACTGTTAACATGTTGGCAAATGACGTTGACTTTGAGACCACCTTCAAAGAGACACATGAAGCACCACCCAAACTATCAATACAATTCACTACACATGGGAACTCTAATTTGCATTTCAATGTAGCAATCGAATTTTGCTAATTCATCGATAATCATTGAAAACCCGACCTTATTTACTCAGGATAAAGTTCCATAAGCTAAAGATGTGATAAGGAGCATATCGAACAGAATTGTATAATCTATATTACTCATAGTAACATATCAGAACGTTTTATTGGATAATTATTGGCAAATAACAATTTCCTAGAAACCTGGATTTTTCATTTTAGGGGACCAAGCTTCTGTATCCAAGAGTTATCAAAAGATGAAGGAATACTATGGGACGATCAATAATTGAAAACATTTGGAATGACAAATTCAATTCAAATGCAAAGCTTACGTAATTATTGATCATTGTTGATAATTTGTATTTTAGGCAGACATGGGAAAGTTTTTAAAGAAGAACTCATGAGGAATTGTATAAGATCTTTCCTTAGAAAATGCATGAATCGGCGACTACACTAGAATAATTTTATAAGGAAGACAAGCATTCTTTATTATTTTCCTACAACTTTACGTCATACATTTCAGTTTGAGCATAAAATGAAAAATATACAACCGGCTTTTTATTCCGTTACCAGGAAAAGCAATGATTCATCAACTAATGCAGTTTTCCAGTTCTACAGTTTTATTTAATGAATTGAACTAGTTATGTGCAAAATTCACGTAGAGTATACTGCTTCAGGCAGTGAATCATGAGCTAATAATGACCGCTAAAATATGCTAAAGCATCTTACTTTTATACAGTTAATTACCGTCTCGGAAAGTCAAAATATTTGTAGTGAATTTGAAATGGTATTTAGAGATAACATCAACGCTAATACCAAATATCAATTCAGGAATTCAGATAGCTTCATACAAATAGCAGTAGAACATCATCACGGTATTGGATTGATCACCTGTAAGATAAGGTAAATGACCAGAAGGAAGGAGACTGTGATATATATTACTGCCTGAAATAAACGATAAATTCCAGCCACGAGCACGAGACGTAACATTCTTGCAGTCAAAAGAATGTGGAAAAGTAATAAATTCATCCTAAAGATTGAGGCACGTGTATAATATTATATTCAGCGAAATTCTATCCAGTAAATCATTTTGCGAAATTTAATCCAGTAAGATATTGCTTGAAAACAGGATTTCCAGGATTACATAGTTTCTGCATACAAATTTATAAATAGTATACGATTAGGTGGAAATTCTGGACAAGCAAGTTTTCAACATGATCAGCGACAAGCCATAATCTGAAACAGTAGTTCAATACTGAAATCCAACTTATAAAACTCGGAAAAGATAATGAAGCACTTCAACTACATGAGTGTGCAATTTCCATCAAGAATACTCTTATCAAAGTGATAAGTTGCAATCTGCCATTACTCAAACATTATTATCTAACATAATACTTGATCAGGTTCTACTCAATTGGCAAATCCTAATTATCTTGAAATTTCTGAAGCACGACTTAGCTTTTTTATGAATCTTGAAGGTTCTGTTTTTTAATGATACGCACTTCCTATCAATTGCTACTGCAAGCGTAAACTTTGGTATTATCTTCAAATTTTTCTGCTGCTAGTTCAAGCAAAATTTACAATTTGAAGAATATTACATTTGTAATTTGTAGCATGTACTTATCACATATGCTTCTCAGACAATAAGACCAACTACTTTTATAAGACAAGACTTTTACGACCAAGCATTGAAGTGATCTAGAATACTAAGACACCTAAATACTTTTTAGTCCAGGCAACGAATGCTAATAAAGGTATAGAGGAAAAAGTTTGGAACACAATTTTCAACTCCACAGCTCTTTTAAGGATAGTAAGAGGATTAACATATCAAAAGTCCTCACCCCTACCCATGTGCTGAAGGGGTGGGGGTGGTTTGAAAGTACCATTTTCTCATTTTTCGTATATATCTCGGAAACTATGCATCTTATGAACATTTGTATTCTGTGCAAAGATGAAGCTTACAAAATTACCAACAAGTTTTGTCTTTTCGATTTTCTCCACATCTCTCATAGTTTCTGAGATATCCGCTCTTGAAGGTGAGACATTTTTTGAAAAAACACTTCTGCCTCCAATTTTTTCATCTTTTCGGCCTTATAATTTTTGAACGATTGATGAAAAATCGATTCGATGATGAAAAAAACGATTGATGATGTTGCAGCAGTTTTAGTTTTGAGTGTCTTTGTTTGGAAGGAAGTTTAGTAACACCCCCTGTGATTAGTTCCGCACACGTTCCAATAGGTACTCAATATGAATGTTCATACTGAAGCACACTGCCAATTTATGATGACAGAATAGTCTGATATTCGAAAAAAGTCACTTGTTGTAAATCTTGAGCTTTGACACCCAAAACTAAAACTGTGTTCCAAACTTTTCCCACTATAGTCTTTCGTTGACTGGACTATTTTCACTCCCAACAAAAAATGCAATTTTGATGGACTCAGTTTTAAGGTAGTACAGTATTAACAAAGTTGAATAGCTCGACTTCTTAGTATTGTCTTTCTAGCCATTCATTATCACAGAAAACGTATAAATAATAGCAGTTCAACTATGAATTTGGTTATGCAGCTTAGATATTGTATGCAGAAACTGAAGAAGAAACTGTTGGAATCTTATGATAAAGTTATCAGTCATAATTAAATTTTCATTGTCTGAACTGCGGGGATTATTTGGTGGTTGGATTAATTTAGAACCAAAAATTTATCCAAGACTAGTTAATTCAACACAATGCTCTATTTCCAATTGTTATAAGTTCAAAATATTAACTCGACAATAACATTGATAGAAATAATAGCCTACTGCAGTCATCAATTATTATTATTCATGGTAAAAATTGTATGTTGATTATTGTTTTGAATAAACTATTTCAGTACAATTCAATTGTTACATTTATTATAGTAATGAGCTGAATATTGGGAAGTAAATTATTTCTTCTAAATAGTACAAGATTGTTGAGTGAGTTGAACTTACTAATATTATTATTCTCAACAAAAATAGTAAAAACTAAACTTGAGACTTACTCAAATGGTGTGTTAGATGCTTATATCAAGTATTCTAGTGTAATTGTCAATATATTTATGGTTTGAAATTTTAAAAACAATCTTTGGAAAATATATGTTTTGGAAATTTTTCACAGCACTTCTGTAAACAGTATTAAAGCAATAATGTATTTCAACATTAAAGAGGCAAACTCAGAGTCAAGAAGCCATGTGACCGCACTTGAATTGAGACCAGTAACAGCAGTAATCAATTAATTAGACTGGGAGAATGTTGATTGTCGATGTCAAGGTCTATTTTAGAGAGAACAGAACGCATCTCTGAATTCTCTAGATTGCTGAAGCCCCGCCACAGATCCGTTGCCAAGCAACCGGCATATAACAATAACAACAATCAGGAAAACATGACTGTTTATTGTTTCAACAGTCTAGTACGGATACTTTCCCGAATAAATCAGTCACTCAAAAGAGGAAAAATTGGACACATTTCAAATTATGGGTCATTAGTGTTTAGTTCTGATGGGCGCTAATGATACAAAACCTGAAAATATTAGATAATAACACTGTTTAGATGGGAACGCAATTAAGAAACACGCTTTTCAGACTTTTATCAAATTTAGCAGTAGGTAACTATAACATTTGTAGAATTCATAAATCAAAAACCAAAACTTGAATATGCATTTCTGATGCTCAAAATGAATTTCCATTTGGAAGTTTAAACTAATTTGTATCACGTGACATCAGAAAGGTAACAAATCAAATAATAAATCATGATCAGAATTTCAATTGTCATTCAACAATCCAATTTATCAGGTTCAAATCGTTGAATATCACTTTAAATTCCCAGCAATTATTGACTATTTCTTTTTACAATCAGAAAAATCTATTATGAACATACAGTATAAACATTGTGCTGATCTGAATCGATCTATGGTAATAATAGGAATTGAAAGAATAGAAAATGTCATGGCATTCCAAGTAGTGATGTCTGTGTATTAGAACTGCTGAGTTGATAATGCATACTGAAAAAAAGTCATGAATAGCTCAGACCAGCCTGGCCTGTGATGAACCTGTATAAACAATTCATAGAATTCTTAGAATTCATAGGAACGGTAAAAAAATCAATTTTACGAAAATCGATGTACATGTAACTGGATTTAGAAGATCAATACGATAATGTTCTCTATCACAATTTAATCATAGAAATGTTTAAGTGAAAACGTTGGGCGCAAACCTTCTGCCATCAGGAGACAAATAATTTATGAAAAGCTTGATAGCTTGAATAGTGATCTGATATTTGTTACACGTTTTTATTCTAAGACATAATATGTCTTAGACTAATTTTTAATGTTTCTTCAATCGGCAGGAAAACTTTGGTTTTTCAAAGTTATCTTACTCCTTATTTTGTGGTATTTTCAGAAATCAAGATAAATAACCTACCAAATTTCCTACACGAATACAGTGTAAGTTGTATTATAATAGCTACAGTACTTACGTACTGTTATAGTACAGTACCTGTTCGTTTTTACCATAATTATATGATAATAGAAAGCTTTATTAAAAACAGCCATAACTTCCTTGTTTTCGGATATTTTCGAAAACGGGACTTACGCTTTGAAGAATTTGGGGTCGCTGAATCCAAATCCGAAATCAGAGTCTTCTATCTATATTTTTAAGGAAGTTAGACTTTGAGAAAAAGTGATGAGTCATATACTTTGAGCAAACGTCGGCATAGTTGTTAGATCTTGCCTCTGCTTGCCTCGAGGGGAAAAGACGTGACAAAACGAGGTTCCTGGATAGGAGTCACCATGTGAAAGACACGATTTGACTCAATGTACTTCGACAAAAAACGTGAACACTGTTCAGTGTTCAAGTTGCACGTCTCCTATCGTGTGAAAGAGGCCTTTAGTTCCGCACACGTTCCAATAGGTACTCAATATGAATGTTCATACTGAAGCACACTGCCAATTTATGATGACAGAATAGTCTGATATTCGAAAAAAGTCACTTGTTGTAAATCTTGAGCTTTGACACCCAAAACTAAAACTGTGTTCCAAACTTTTCCACTATAGTCTTTCGTTGACTGGACTATTTTCACTCCCAACAAAAAATGCAATTTTGATGGACTCAGTTTTAAGGTAGTACAGTATTAACAAAGTTGAATAGCTCGACTTCTTAGTATTGTCTTTCTAGCCATTCATTATCACAGAAAACGTATAAATAATAGCAGTTCAACTATGAATTTGGTTATGCAGCTTAGATATTGTATGCAGAAACTGAAGAAGAAACTGTTGGAATCTTATGATAAAGTTATCAGTCATAATTAAATTTTCATTGTCTGAACTGCGGGGATTATTTGGTGGTTGGATAATTTAGAACCAAAAATTTATCCAAGACTAGTTAATTCAACACAATGCTCTATTTCCAATTGTTATAAGTTCAAAATATTAACTCGACAATAACATTGATAGAAATAATAGCCTACTGCAGTCATCAATTATTATTATTCATGGTAAAAATTGTATGTTGATTATTGTTTTGAATAAACTATTTCAGTACAATTCAATTGTTACATTTATTATAGTAATGAGCTGAATATTGGGAAGTAAATTATTTCTTCTAAATAGTACAAGATTGTTGAGTGAGTTGAACTTACTAATATTATTATTCTCAACAAAAATAGTAAAAACTAAACTTGAGACTTACTCAAATGGTGTGTTAGATGCTTATATCAAGTATTCTAGTGTAATTGTCAATATATTTTTTGTTTGAAATTTTAAAAACAATCTTTGGAAAATATATGTTTTGGAAATTTTTCACAGCACTTCTGTAAACAGTATTAAAGCAATAATGTATTTCAACATTAAAGAGGCAAACTCAGAGTCAAGAAGCCATGTGACCGCACTTGAATTGAGACCAGTAACAGCAGTAATCAATTAATTAGACTGGGAGAATGTTGATTGTCGATGTCAAGGTCTATTTTAGAGAGAACAGAACGCATCTCTGAATTCTCTAGATTGCTGAAGCCCCGCCACAGATCCGTTGCCAAGCAACCGGCATATAACAATAACAACAATCAGGAAAACATGACTGTTTATTGTTTCAACAGTCTAGTACGGATACTTTCCCGAATAAATCAGTCACTCAAAAGAGGAAAAATTGGACACATTTCAAATTATGGGTCATTAGTGTTTAGTTCTGATGGGCGCTAATGATACAAAACCTGAAAATATTAGATAATAACACTGTTTAGATGGGAACGCAATTAAGAAACACGCTTTTCAGACTTTTATCAAATTTAGCAGTAGGTAACTATAACATTTGTAGAATTCATAAATCAAAAACCAAAACTTGAATATGCATTTCTGATGCTCAAAATGAATTTCCATTTGGAAGTTTAAACTAATTTGTATCACGTGACATCAGAAAGGTAACAAATCAAATAATAAATCATGATCAGAATATAAATTCATTATCCATTCCTACTATAGTGAGGTTCACGTTATAATGGCAGTATTCGATTTACAATAATATTGCTATCCTTGTCTACAATTCAACAAAGCGGATAGAGCTATCTCTTTCTCGTTTTGCTCTGTTGCCAGATCGTCTTCTAACAATGTAGAATTAATAATTAATTAAAAAAATATTTCATCTTAATCATGAAAATTCATTATGAAATTATTGAAAAATATAATTTCTTGCTTAATAAAATATACGGTAATTGATTAATTCAAATGAGCATGAACATAATATTACATCAATAAACCTGTATCAGCTACATTCTATAGAAGGCATTGACAAGACAGAGGATCAGCAACGTTGTTCTCCTATCTTTCTTCACTGTCATTATAATGTGGACTTCACTATAGGGGTTAGATAATATATAATTTATTAATCTTCATTTTCTGTAATTTATTGTCTTTCAGTATTTAAGAGAAGAGTTTCAGCATCCAGGTGATTTAGAGTTTATGTACTCTAATGTGGCTAATTTGGACATGAATATCAAGTATTGAAAAATAATGAAAATGTTATTTGATAGAAATATGAATAAATATATAGTCTCTTCTCTACCACTCAACCTCAAGTATTCATTTTCGTTAAAGATATGGCTTCAAAAGAACAGTTTTCCCATACTAATTTCCAGTTTATATTATTCCTTTTGGAGAATTTAGATAAATCACAATAAACATGTCTACTTTTTCACTTAATTATTATAACGAGTACACTAGATAAAGTCGTTAACTAGAAAAATAGTCTGTACTTAACTTTGAACTAGTTATTCAATGAACTACACTAATTATTTTCCAAATCGAAAAATAGTTTATTGACTTAATTCTGTTGTATTATTTCACTTATATTCATCTTGATTTCTTACCGTACTCGCTTCTTATTTTGTAATAAGATATTACAGTTTTTGAATGATTTGGTTACGGAATATTTCTTCTCTTCCTATATCCGTTCCGAATGTTGGCTATCAGTAAGATTATCCTCATTTTGTTGGTGGTGATTTTGAAAATCTTGGATACAGCACCCTTATGAGTTTGAGAAATATTCATATTTCATATTTATTTATTCATATACAAATACAATCCAGGTGAAAACAACAGGCATTCGCCCAAAACTGCTCTAAACCTTAATTTGGAATACACAGTATAGAGGTTATGTAAAAATGATAACTTAATTCACACACTATTTTGAGTCCAAAAAAATGTACCTACTACAATTTTGAATTTATCGGATAAATTAATTTCAAAATACAAATCTAAACAAAATTCTTCCTTCACAATCGCCAAAAATATTTAAAATTTCACTTAAATCCACAATTATACTCATTTGAACAATATATTAGTCATTTCTATTTATTTGATCAGCAACAGTCTTCTACTAAATAAATTGAAGTGAAACTACAGTCCGTGCAAACCAGTGCAGGGACACACGATCCGGCGACATCGCCGTCCGGCGTTTTCGCCGGACCCGGCGGCAATTATTTCCTATTATTATTATTATTATTATTATTATTATTATTATTGTTGGGGATGAATATTTCCTTCCTGTAGGACAGTCGCTGTTCAGATACAGGAACAAAAAATTGGAAACTAGACAGTAACAACAATATTATACTCGACACTGAACGAAAAAAGGGCAACACAACCAGTTGAATCAGGGTTGAATCAGTGTTGCAAACCCTGCAGAAGAAAAATATCGTAGCAGCTACCCTTACAACCCTACCCTTGTAACCTACCCTTGTAACCCTACCCTACCCATTTGTAACTTTACAAATGTTAATAAATAAAGAAGTGGCATGGGTGGGGACAGCGCCGTCCGGCGTTTTCGCCGTGTCGTGTGTTCATCTCCATATAGTACAATGCCCTGCTACTGCTTTCCGGCGGCAAAACCGGACGGCGAGGTAGAGAATACCCGGCGATATCGCCGGGTCAATTTCTCGCCGGGCCGGCGTTTTCGCCGTCGCCGGCGTCGTGTGTTCTGCCCCATGCCTTCCTGTGTACTTCTTGCAACCGGACGGCGAAACTTCGGACGGCGAAAACGCCGGACGGCGATGTCGCCGGATCGTGTGTCCCTGCACTATAAGTTTGCATCATGGGGCTTCATGGCCAATTATATTTAAATAGTATAGCGATAGGAGCACACTGTTGCCGTTTTCATGCTGATTCTATCAAGAAGGCCTATGCTCTCTTTTTCGCTCATTCCCTCACACAATTAGCTCACAGGCTCTCTGGATACTGTGGAATATGTACTCCATGAGAGCAATGCTGCAATCCAAGGTTTGCACAGACTGTTATGACAAGGACTTGTCAATGAATTGAATTAGTTGAAAAGTTAATGAATTGACCTTATGACTGCGCCTGCCATCGATGGCTACAATGAAGCCAACTCCACACGCATCTCTCTCATTCAGTGGATCGTAGAGGCCATCCTTGCTGGGAAGACTCCAACTGTCTCCACTGGACATCTGACCCTGCAAAAACAGTAATGCAATACAACGTATACTACTAATCCAAGTGCTACTTGAATGTTCAATTATATAAAATAACTAGTACCCTTGTAATAGTCTTCAATTAAACACGACTAGTTTCGACATTTATGTCTCTTGAAAAAGGACACTTGAGAATGACATAAATTTCGAAACTAGTCGTGTTTAATTCATAATGTTTGTAACTAATTTACTTTTACAAATACATTTTAACTTCAATCAATTTAAAAATAATACACGGGTACTAGTTATTTTGTATGATTGAATATGTACTCGTATAATAGTCGAAAATAAATTAACAAATAATAGTTATAGTAACAAATAATAAATTAACAAAATAGAATTGTCAGATTTCATAGAATTTAAGTTCATAAGGCAATTATGTCAAATGCATATCAAGACTGTCAAATGATAAGGATGTATAGTATGTTCATTTGAGTCGCTCCATATATTTGAATGGAAAGGTCGTATGCAGCACCTCACTTTAAAAGGCGATAATATCAGTTGTTGCTATAAACTCAGAATTCAACACATAAGTAGAAAGTAGTAAACCACATTTCCATGTAATCCTACATTAGCGTTCAACCAGGACTTTGAATAAAAATGATTCAAAGTGTAAATTTTTATTATCAATAAATAATCCCTCCTCCTTTCCAAAGTGACACTCAATCGTTATATCCATTTTTAATATGGTGTTGTAGATGCATGTCAATAATTTATTTATATATCAAGTTAAAATTCAAATCAACCAATTTTATTCATATTAAGTTAAAATTTGGGTCAGTAAATAAACCTAATAGGTAACCAATTCCAGACAACAACACAGGTACAATAGCTTATGAAGGACTAAAAACTTTTCCAAATTGGAAGCAGTTAGTCTATTAATCTTAAGACGTTAGAAAAAAAGGAATGGAATCAATTTAGTGCTACCGTATAATCATCAGTTAACAACACGTTATAGTTAATTTGTTTTTTAAACGTGTGCTGCGCCGTATCCTATGATTAGATTCACTCTTTACTGTCAGCATTTCCAATAAATAACACCAACGCTTCGCATTCAACGAATGCTGACAATCTCACAAAAAACAAATAACCCTGAACTACTGAGCTGCCAGAGAGAGCGCCCGCGGCTGCGTTAGGCCTACACCTAACAACTAATAACCAGTTTTTAGAGAAGGAAATAACTATAATTTTCAAGCAAAGGCGAGGAAGCAATCGATTCTCAGCTCTTACTACAGTAGTTCGGTAATCAAATGCATTACAGTGTTCAACAGCAAACTGCCTAATTGAGACGTAATTTTATGGGCTTGATGCACTATTAACAGACCAGTAGTGAGATTTATCGGTTGAAATCGATCACTCCGTGATGCTGATTGTTTTTTAAAAAATGTCTGTCTAGCTTCTAAGTCTTGTCCACCAAGAGTCATATGCTCAATATTTGAGCTAAGAGTACGGAAATGTATATATGGAGGTTTTAATTGATTTGAGATTTGGTTTTATGAACTTCAAACAAGAGGAGACAATAAATTATTATTGCTGGCACACATAAGAAATAAGGATAGGCAACAACCTCTTGCACATTCACTTAAATAAATTGATAAATCATTGTACAGACATAATTTTCTAAAGTATTTTGAATTTGTCACTTTAGGCAGATTGTTATTGTTTTTAGGTGGTACCATTTAAGTCTGTCTGATGAGTTAGATAAATTCATTAAAATAAATTGAAGATTACAATAATAATGTTCTAAAGTACGTATCTATTTTAGGTATACTTAGATTATACGTCACTTTATGTTTTTATGGTGGTGCCATTTAAGCCTGACGAATTGGATTAATTCACTCAAATAAAATAATAATTGAAGTTATTCACATATAGATATTTATTCCTTTTATCAGAATAGAAATTTGAATTGTAGAAACGGACTCATCATACCAGTAGTTAATTATTTTTATAGTAGTTATTATAATTATATGAGTGACTAGCCGTCAGGCTCGCTTCGCTCGCCATATCCGTCTAGCAAGGGGGCTCCGCCCCCTGGACCCCCGACTGGATCGTCCAGGAATGAGATCAGCAGGCTTGCTTCGCTCCCCTGCATTTTTCATTTGAGCATTTTTATCATATGTTAGGACAATCCAGTCGGGGGTCCAGACTAAACGTCTGGCTAAACGGATATGGCGAGCGAAGCGAGCCTGACGGCTAGTAATATAATATTCCCAGGATTGAAGTAGCAGTGCCCAATCAATTTTTCCGCGATAAATGCATTTAAATCTTCAACTTGATGCCAACCTAACAAAGTCAACTCAACTTAATGCCAACCTGACAAAATTATTAATTTAGTTGCCAGTTAACAACTGTTTCGAAGAGGTACTCTATCTAGATTATAGTTCTATAGTAACATATGATATGGAAATTTCAATTATAATTATTAAGAGATTGGGAGAAGAAGAATATACATGCTAAAAGACAAACTTTAAACCCTTAAAAACAACCCTTAGAGTTAAAATATTGCCAAAAGATTTCTTAGTGCGCCTCTGAAGGGCCAACTGAACATACCTACCAAATTTGAACGTTTTTGGTCCGGTAGATTTTTAGTTCTGCGAGTGAGTGAGTGAGTGAGTGAGTGAGTCAGTCAGTCAGTCAGTCAGTGAGTGCAGTACAGTTCTTCCTCAATAATTTATAAAAGAAAGAAGGTAATTTTATTCATCTATTAATTCTACTAGAAATAATTCAAGTGATTAGGTACTGTATTTTAGAAAAATCAACAGTGTTAGAAAAATATCCTCATTGAATTGAATGGTGAAATTCACAATCAAAAAGTAGGCTGCATAGAATGATATATAATGTACAAGATCTCTCAAGTGTATGGATTGAAAGATAAATTACATGGAATTTCAATGGTTGTTTTATGGAGAATATAGAAATTATCACAAAATTGAAGAGAGTATAATAATAATAGTTTTATTAAAATATGAGTAACCAACAGAGCGTAATTTATTCATTTATTTTTTGCAAACAATTTTTCAGAAAGCTATATAAAAGAATAGAAATAAATAAATAAATAGACCCAATCTATTGGCCTTCACCCCAGCTTTGCATCTTGGGGTTTTGAATTTTTTTTCTGAAGATAATATTAGCTGAATACTAATCTTTATTCAAAGAGTAAACTGGTGTGATGATCTAAGGGGCAGCCAAAAGGTTGTATGTATGTTAATGTTAAATGATAATCTTTTGTTTGAGAGAGTTATTAACTGCTGGATTTGATTAATTTTGTTGAAATTTGAGAGGCTTAAAGGGAAGCCCCCCTGTGAATATAATCCATACTATTGGTGTCATGTATATTTGAAGAGTAAGAGAAGTACTGATAATAAATATTTGAAAAGTTATTTATAAAAAAGTTTTATCTATTAAAAAGTAAGTTATTGGAAAGACTACAATCCAGTGAGTCCAGACCAAGAGGAGCATTTTAATAGCGAGTAGATCCCAGTCCTAACAAACCTTATTGAGCTAAAAATGCTAATGTAGGAGCGCAATGTGAATGTGAATGGACATAGCTGGCAGGAAGTCGACATCTAAAAAGTCGATAAAATTGTAGCAGTGTGACAGTTGGTTGGCACTTGAGATTTGCAGCAAGTTAACGACTTTTCAGTTGACGTACGATGACAGATAATGAAAATTATCGCTTTGTTAAAAGCGCTCCGAAAGTGGGTCTATCTTTGGAACAAGGACGTCCTTTGATTGGATCTAATATCAGTTCACTACACTCTCCAGTCGTTTCACCGTTTCACGTTCGAATTGAATCTGATTTCATTTGAATAAATTTATTGGGCAAGGGGACTAACCTGATTCAGTGACTTATCACAGTTGAATAATTAATTGATGGTAGGTTGACTTGATTCATTCTACGATTTTACTATGAATCATGGGCAGTAGAGCATGAGTATTCAGGAAAGTGTATAACTTGATATGATTTTATTTAAACGGGTGGGCTACTGTGGGGATTGATTATTACAAAGTTTTTTTACTACTTGCTACATTACTCAATTAATATCCATAATTCATGCATTAAATCAATTCCTCACTGTGAAAAATAAATCGCTGTCTATTGGCCTCCAGTGTTTGAGAATATCGGTTGGTCTCATATTTTCATCATAGAGCACAATTTCGATGAAATTGAAATATATTATAACACTAATTAACTGTTTAGAGCCTATTATACAATAAATTCGGGCCTGTATTTTCAGAACTTGTGAACCATCATATTATGGTGATATTTTTGTATAAACTATACAGTAGTATATTGTTGTATATTGAATATTAATGTGACAACCACCATTTTATTAAAAAATAACGACAAACTAGTTTTGATTGTTACACTATTATCAAACTAGTTTTAATTTTTACACTACAGTATTATCAAACTCCAGTATACTGAAATTTTGTGTTATCGAGTATGCCATGAGGCCCTACTGGTACCCTATTGAAATGCAGGTTGGCTAAAACCCAAATGACTACAGGAACAACTTGTCATTGCAATAATTTACCTTGTACTTGACTTTACAATTAGAGTTCGAGGAGAGAGAAACAGTGGGTAGGAAGAGAGGGAGAGTGAGAGTGAAGAATTCGCATGCTTGTATGAAGGTAGGCGAGAATCTAAAAGCGGAGCTCCTACAACAGACATCAAAAATAATTTTACAGATTTGGCAAAGATCCATACGACCAAGACCAATACGCTAACTAAGCTTTATTACAGCGCGCGGAGGGCCGAAACTAAAAATCAGTGAGCTCTCGACCCCATTCACAAGAGTTCATCACACTCTTGCTTAATATCAAAAAGGGAGAAGGAAACGTAAGGTAGTGTATAAAAGTAGTGGTATGAGAGAAAAGCAAGCAATTCATAAGAGTTCATCACACTCTTGCTTATATAGAAAAAAAGATAATCTTATGGTGGTGAGGTTGCGGAGTGAGAAATCCAAAGAATAAGAGAAAGAGTTCAGGACAAGAGCCTGATCACCCCACGCTGAATTCTCAAGCATTCTATTTTCAGAGCTGGAAATCCTTTGTTAATCATTATTCAACATAATCCACAATCTTTTGGGACAGCAGAATTGGATAGAGGAATACCGGTTTACAAGTGGATATAAGATGAAATGAAGAAGATTTTACATTTTCAGTAAGTTTGTACTTTACATGAAGTGACCTTCACAGCTTCAGACATGTATACCAAACACAACTGAAACGCAGTTTTGGTATGTAGGCTATTAAAGTAAGGTCCAAGGTCCAAATTATATAATATGGTAACGAAATATGAAACGATAAAAATAAGTTGATCGCTCTCAGCCATTCTGAAAAAAATAATTTTTGGAAACGTCAATTTTTTTCAGAAGTTTGAAAAGGGATTAATGTCTCCTGTGAGTGTGATCTTTAAATGTCGGTGATAAACTTTCAAAATCAATGTGCGGTTCAACAGCATGCTTGAGTTTAATAGCCCAAAAGTTTTAGCTAGCAACAAAGGGCTCAGCGATCAACTAATTTTGACCAAGACCATTCAATCAGATTTAATCTTTAATTAAGTTTGTAGTGTTAATGTTGATGTTGTGGAACTTTTCCATAATTGAATAGACTTAGAACGTTGTCAAAAATCCACTTTAATTAAATAAAAATTAAAAATTAATATTTTACAGGAGCATGCTTTCGTGTGTGCTCACACATCATCAGCTGTAAGTTACAGTAAAGTTACAGGAAGTAGAAAGATTCCAACTTAACAAAAACAAAAGCAAGAGCTACTTGATCATTCTGACTAATTATTATTCCTATTTCTAATTTATGATTTTAATTTTAATTCTAATTTATATTCTTAATTCTAACAAAATTATTAGAAATTATATGACTTCGGCCTACTTTTTATGAAAAACTTTTTACTTATTATGAAACTAACAAAAAGAAAAGCAAGAGCCACTTGATCATTGTAATTGATTGTTAATTCTAATTTTCTTAATTCCAACAAATTATTTGAAATTACATGAATATTTCATATGAAAAAATATCATAAAATAAATAGTTGTAAGGCAGTAAAATAGGTTATCTAAGTTAAAAAGATTTCAGAGTGAAAATTTGTAATAAAATGAAGA
The DNA here is from genome assembly GCF_014356525.2 of Nilaparvata lugens. Taxonomy (NCBI): domain Eukaryota; kingdom Metazoa; phylum Arthropoda; class Insecta; order Hemiptera; family Delphacidae; genus Nilaparvata; species Nilaparvata lugens. The sequence goes on along the minus strand of NC_052514.1, from coordinate 19,991,500 downwards.
AATTGTGAAATATAATCATCACTGTTGGAAATACTTATCAAGAATCCTAGAAAACTACTGAAATTGGGTTAACAATCTAGTCTAAATTTTTCTCCTTAAATGTTCAATAAACTATTTTTTTTTCAACATGTTTAGATTTGGTTTGGTTTATTCTAGATGGTCTTGAACTAACCTACTTATAGTCCTAACCTACCTAAGTCTATTCAATTAGATTTAATCTTGAAATTAGAAATACTAGATTTTTTTTTTTTTTTAAGATTACGTCCTAAAGACTCCAGTCATGGAGTATAATACAAGTCATGTTATTACTATTTATATATGTTATTACATGTTATATAGAGAAATAGAGCTACAATTCTATTTATTTCTACATAACAGACCTCACTGGTTTATTATTGAAGAAGATTAGTAACAAAATAGGTTTCAACGCAGTAGAGTAAACGATCAAAGTTTAAAGCTCTAGGTATCATGCGATTATTGAAATTTGTCAAGTATTTTCCGGTTATACTTGTCTAATGTGCCCAATGTCAAGTCGTATAAGACAGCTCATGGTCTCTAAATATTTTTTATTTTCAAACATAATGGATTACCTTATTGACAAATAATTTACAGTTCATACTCAGACCTATACTTGAAGCTTCGAGGTGAAATGTTTCATTCATTAGAATGTGTCGCTGCTCTATCATTGTTTTCGACAGACTTTTTGACAAAAATCATGTAGGAACAACAGTATGACCAAAATATAGTTTTCCAAACTATGAACCATTGGGAAGAATAGACTATGGATCAACAAGAGTTATAGACTCTTCAAGAAGTTTAATCTTTGTTTCAAAACAATAACTGGATGAAAATAAAAGGTGACAAAATTTATTCATGTTATCAGTTTGGAGGCAATTTATAATTTTATTTTTGATTCAAAGATAAATAAAGTTTATGAAACATTGCCATTCATGACAACTAATTAGTACTGGAACATCACAATTTCATTTATTTTTGCATCAAATCAATGCTCATTTTGCATGTTCTTTCTAGAAACCTGATTCTGTAGTGTTCAGTAGGTGGTTGTCTCTCAGAAATAAAACAATCTTCTTACAGTAGTTTTGTTTTTTTTTAGTATAAATTGTATTGATTATGATCTTGGAGACATGACTGCATAAAGATAGCACAGTGAAACCAAAACTTTCAAGTTTGAAAAACAAAATTTATATTGTAACACACCCAATCAATTTTCCAGTTGAATTGAAAGGTATGAGAAAATTTGCATAGGTTTTACAATGTTTTAAATTTTCTTCTTTTTTATAGGATATCGTAAATTGGTAGGTACTCAGACTCTTATAATTCAATATAAATGAAATTGAGGCGATTTCCTTTCCTAAGGCCACAACTATACGGGCGTCTAGACGCACTGAATTGTTTTCGCTCGTTAACCGTATGCATTGTCTGTTATGGGGTCAACTATACGAGCGAAATAGACACACGCTCCCATAAGAAGCCATGCATTTTCTGAAAACGCGCGAAATAAATTCATAAATAGACTACTTGTTGATAAATACTTGTAATTTGTGATAAGTGAGCAATTAAAAGATAGGATTAGTGACCAAGAAATTCTATGAGCCAATAATTAGGGTACCTAGTGTTTAATTGAAAGGTTGAAGTGGTGACAAACTTTCAATAAGTCTATCAGTATCAGTAGTTTCTATATCTATTGAGAAGATAATTATTTCAATTTTGAAATACTATATAAAGACAGTTTCCATCAGAGCTCAGAGCGAAAAACCAGGAGCATCAAAAACTTAGTAACACTGGATAATAATAATCAAATATGGGGGAAATACGTATTTTACATAATATATAAATCAATATAGTATATTGACATGAAATAATTAAATTTATCTACTGATCACCCATAAAAATGTTATTGTTTAACTCATTTATGGAATTATTTTATCTTTGCCGCTTCTGCAACATGAGTCAAGTGAATGATCAACTTTTAATGGCTTGAACTCTTCCGCAAATGTTGTACTCAGTTAATTTACAAATTAGTCATGACGGTGACAATTCAATTCAATCAGCCCATAAAAAGACAATAAACCAGTATTTAAATTATAATTGTCAATTGTCTTCATTGAATTATCAATTTGTTATATAGCTGAATTGTAATTTTATTTGATGTTACGTTACCGCATAGGGGATTGGGAATGTTTTCTCACATTTTTTAGTTCCTTGACAGAATTTTTTTACGAAATATTATCAAGGGGGCAGACAGACTTTAGGTTAATTGATCTATTTCGGATAAGTTAAAAAATGTCATTGACATTTGATTTCAGAGCTGACGTTACATTCTTGAAAACGTTTTGAGGAATAGATAGGCTCATATTATCCAATGAATTTCATAAAATTTGAAAGGTACAGATTACAGTTATTGAAAAATCAAGCTGCAGATATACAAGTGTTCAGAAATTTGGTCTAATGAAGAAAAAATTCAATTGAAACAAATATTGGAGCACATTACGTAAAATTTATTCATGAGCACCGAAATATTAATATTCTTTGGTGATTCACCATCTTCTATGGTGATTTGAGAAACTCAGTAGATGAAAATTGAAGACTTGACGGCATTCAAGACATTTGATCATGTGCTTCATTAGCAACTTCAACTTGTGAAGTGATTATATTATAGGTATACTAGTGAAACTCGACACAAATGTTCTCTTCAACTTTTACATAAAGTATTAACATTCAAGTTACATCATCTTTGCAATTATTGAAAGTTCTAATGATTCTTTGGGCATTTTTTTAAACTGTAACGATTCAAATTATTTATTTGGTAACATGATAGGAAAATCGTGAAGGTATCATTTTTAGGACTTTTTTGAAGTTGTGGTAAAGCTGGCGCCATATAAATAATTTTTTATTTGAAATCTTATATGATTGAGTAAGAAAAAACAGATTGAGAGGAAATGACATAATGTACCAATGTAAATAGTTTCAATATAATGATTCATAAATCATAGAAAAGTAATACAGACAGGGCCAAAGTAAAATAATTTCGGACTGTTATCTTCATTTGGGAGATGAATAGTACGGTAAAAGGTATTCTTAGTTTCTTTTTGCTTGATTTTGCAGCTGACTTTACAAGTCTCTCCAATCATTTTAGAAATCTTAGTGTCATGAAATATATTCGTCACTCTAATAATTCATCTAATATTATTTGTATCTTCTTTTATCAGTTCATTCTTTTTTATTCATTTCTTTTTCTTATCCCCTGCTTGAGTTATTATTTTAATACGGGTTGATTTCCCTAGCAGCGGTAAACATACATCCTCACAGCTTGCATTGTAACAATTTTAAACGAATTCATATTAAACATGTTGTTATTACAAAATGTAATTATAATTTTATTGCAAAAAATCTGGTGCGGCGCACTCACACAACTTTCCTTGCGGTTATGAAAATTGATCGATCACCTGACGCTAGTGTTCACGCGCATCTCGATCTTTTAATGATCACAGTCAGATGATCGGTGTGACGTCATTGGTGCTCTAAAAGTCTATTCTTCCTATCTCTTCAAAGTTGAATTGAGGAGCTTTGTAAGTATTTTTCTCAAAAATTACATAAATTTTAAGTCCCATCGACATTCCCTACGATTCATACAATTTTTATCTTCAATTTCTCTAGAAATCTAATACTTTTGGACAGCTAGATCTTTCAGAATGATCGATTTTGTAAGAGCCTGCACATCGAATACCTGTTGCTTCCTTATTGAAAATTAACATGCTTTCCCTGGCTCTTTTGTAATTCAATTAGCCTACTCAATGCTAATGAATTATTAAATCGATCATTGAATGAGGAATTAAAAACGTGAAAACATTGATTGCCCTATAATATTATTTCTCTCAAAATCATTTATCTTGTCTGTGTACTGTATATTATATGTAGAATCAATAGAACATCTTGCCTAATCCCTTAGGAGGATCTCTTTTTTCTAGAAAATTATGGCTTTCACATACTTTATCAGGAAATAGTTTTCTGGTTGAATCTTTCTAATTGGAAACTACAACCAAATATAAGGGCGAATATATATTAAAGCATGCATACCGCGTGGGGAATTCACAATAATTGAGAATTGTATTGAATACCTACTCCTACTCTCGTATTGTGAAACACATTTATTATTTGTAAGAGGAATTCTCAATTGATACTTGTTCTCTTATTGTAAAACTCTCATTCTTTATTTATTTGTGAACGGGAAAATCAACTCTTCATGATCCAATAATAATGTATTTAATGAAAATGAATCATAAATTGAAAAGTATACGTATGAACAATATGAATTGATACTATAATTATTCTACAATATATTCCTTCAAATAAACTTGATAATTCTATAAGACGAGTGATCGGTTGAATGCCTGTTTGAAAGACTACGAAAGGATGACAATATCTTCAACCAACTCGGAGGGCAATTCTATTCTAGAAATTAAGCTCTCATACACTTAAAACAGGATAATGTGTGGTGAATTCCAATTCTTTTCAATCTCCACATTATTTTCCTATAACCGGAGAGATAATAGTTGGACATATTTAAAGATATTTTTTCAAATTGCAATTTATTCAGTTTATAATGCATTTATGATGTGAGTGTTATACTATCACCCCATACTCTCTTTTGTTCCATAATTGGGCTTTCTACCACATAGAGTGTGAGTGATGTATATGTGATAAAAATTATGTTTCTAGATTGTGCCTTGGCCACTGAGTAGAAATAATTTTGAATCCAAAGTTCGAAATGAAATTGAAATTTAATTTTTGATCAATCCAATTGATTGTTTATAACAAACAAAATCATCAAATATCATAAGGAAGGAAAGTGGTGCGCTTACCATCTTCATCCATTGATCATGCACATTTTCCTTCTGATGGAATGCCCTGCACTAACAACATTTATTCTCTGCAACCGCTCTTGATTACATTTTTATCAAATTAATATTAGCTTTTCCTCTATATGTATTCTGCATTGAGATTGGTATTGGAATCAGTTTTGAAAGGATAGATATTGGTTGAGTTTGCAGAAGAATACCACATTGAACAAAAGAAACAGCTCAAATATAAGCTCAATATAACTATTAAAAATAATATTCAAGCCGAGCCTAATTATTATGATTATAAAACAGTGATTGAAAAACTATAGGCCTATATTATCATTCAAAGCATTACTAGGAGCTACATTCAGTACCTTTTTTCCACTTTATAATTGTTGGGATATTAAAACTTTGAGTAAAAAACCTCCAGTAGAAAACCTTTTAAGCCATTCATCTTTTAAAATGTTGCCAAATTAAATCTATTCATTCCTTCTACGAATATCCCTTCTCGTAGTATCAAATGAGAGTTCTCTATCTCCAAACCGGTATGCCCTTACATTATCGAGCATTCTGGAAGATCTAGGAGTTCAAAAGTGATGAATTTGTAAAAAAATTGATGATAAATATTGTATAAATCGTAGGAAATGTCGATGGGACTTGAAAGTTATGTACATTTTTTAGAAAAAGACTTACAAAGTTGCTTGAGAAAAATAAAAATAAATATTGTATATGACTTTAACACACAACTATCACCTGCTTAAAGTATGTGGATATGTGTATATAATTTTTTCCTGAACTAAGAGTGCACACCTGAAGAATTAAAGATGTTGAACCGGCAAGATCTTCTCCTGATTCTCCTGTAGGCCTAATATATAAAGTAGACTACAAAGACAAGATAACAAGGATTTTGAAAGAGATAATATTAGGCCTATACTCTAATTAATGTTTTCACGTTTTTAATTCCTTATTCAATGATCGATTTAATAATTCATTAGGATTGAGTAATTGAATTACAAAAGAGCCAGAGATAGCATGTTAATTTTCAATAAGAAAGCAACAGGTATTCGATGTGCAGGCTCTTGCGGAATCAATCATTCTGTAAGATCTAGCGGTCCAAAAGTGTTAGATTTCTAGAAAAATTGAAGATACATTTTGTTTAAATCGTAGGGAATGTCGATGGGACTTGAAAGTTATGTACTTTTTGAGAAAAAGACTTACAAAGTTCCTCAATTTAACATTGAAATGATAGGAAGATTAGACTTTTAGAGCACCAATGACGTCACACCGACCAGCTGGTTTTGATTTGTTACTGCGCATCTTTTCGTGGCCACTAGGCCTACCTTGTATTCTATATTGAGGTCCACGTTATAATGACAGAATTTGATCAACTTTGGTTTTGCTATCCTTGACTATCATTTGACAAAGCCGGTGGTACTATCCTTTTCTAGGTCCACAACGATGCCAATTATGTTTCTGACAGTGTAGAAATATAATTAATTAATGCAGAGAATCGGCATCGCTATTCTTCTATCTTTATCTACTGCCATTATAATGTGGACCTGACTATAGGTACAGGTCTCATATTTAGATATCAGCTCTCCTATTTAGATTTCCGATTTGTGCACATGTGCACCGTTAAGGTATATTTGTTAGAGCCTCTTTAAAGGTTTTACACATTTTAAAACGTAAAATACTTGTTGCCACATAATTAGAATTTAATCAAGCAAAATCAAATTTTCATTTCGGAAATATTGTTTTTGAAGAGCTAACTTTTACCTAGCTTAGTTATTCTTTCCAAGTCTAGGGCAAAGATTGTGACCGAAATACAATCATGAGTTGATCTATTCCAGTGTGATTGATTAGCTTGGATTGGTTTAAAGAAAACTTGCGGTGACCTAGTTATAGAGTGCCACACTTGCTAAGCAAGTAACATTTTTAACAATCATTAATCCTTTATACAGTAATTATTTAAAATAAACAAGATAGAAGTATAGAACTCAATTAAAAAAGAACACACTTGAATAACCATTCTAATCAGTCTCTAGAAAATCTTTAACGTTTGAGGATTTTTTCAAACATTTACTTTATCTTTCTTCATCAACACCACAGGATTGACAAAAGACTGTAGATGTTTGGAAAATGTCAAGATTTTCTGAATTTTAATGAGCAAGCCAGTTTTTTGCCCAACATTATCTTCTTGATTCACCAATCAAGCTTTGTCATTTCATGATTTTCTTATATTTTAAGAACAATTAAATGCTCAAGTATTCCAATGAGATTGACCAATAAAGCTGAACAGCCTTCAGTTATTACCACAAGAATAAATTAAACTATAGAAATGTTTCCACACTTATTAGAAGATATCATCCTATTATGATTTAAAAATAATGATGAAAAGGTTTGGTTTTTCATTTCCCACTCCCACAGTAAGGGTCTGACATCCACAGTATTGTGTATTATAAACAACAATATTGGCCATATTCAAACAAAGTATTAGTAAGTTATACCTGCAGTATCCCTAATCTATCATGATTTTATTGCAGAGTCTTCTTATTTTATCCTAGACTTACAGCCTGTAAAAAATGGTCATAGCCTAAGTAGTTCTACATGTAGGCTATCCTTAATAGGTGAGGCTGCAAATATTTGGGCTATAAGGATAAAGTCAGTTAACAATAGCATATTGTAATCATAATAAAATAAACACATTTTCCTCCAAGATAAAATATTTTTCAATGGAACTTGAACTTATTAGAACAAATAATATCATTGCTATTATTATACCCCCCCATTATTAACTAACTTCTACTTCTACTTAATTTAAAATACCTGAATATATCAGCCAAATGCAAAATGAGAATCAAGTCCAACAATAATAAATACCCTATAAATAAGTAAATATTTTTTCCTTGGTAAAATATGAGTTTATAGTAGACCCAGAGTCTACACCGGAGTTATTATCAAAACTTAATGCTTATAGTATAGATACTATTAGATTGAACATAACTTATCATACACATGATGATCATATGTGTTTGTCAAGTTCCGTTCAATCTAATAGAATCTATAAGGAATAAGTTATTAGCATTTTGTTATTAACTAAGGTGTAAACGCGGCTTTAAGATGCTAATTGCATTAAGTTCACAACTAAATTAATAATTACAGTATTATGACAGTCTCTAGTCTATGACAATTGAAATAAAATCAATTTAAATGTAAAAATCAAATAAACTACGGTACATATCTATTGAAATAGATAATAAAAATACTTTATTAAAAGTGAAACGGTAGTTGTTAACATCCGTAACTTATAAGAAATTTAAGCATCAGGTGTATAACAACTATTAAGTTACATTAATTGAAAGTATCGTAGAAAAAATGTGTATTGCTCTATTTGATAAAAAACATCAATAAATGTTGAGCTATATAAAATTCAATTTATTCTATTAAATGAAATTTGATTTTGTCTACTCACCTGAGAAAATTCTTTAGAAAAAATAAACTGACGTGGTCGTCAACACGTAAATGAGTTTATTTTAAAATATTATAACTGAAGAGACCAACACTTGCACGAATTTTCACTAAAATACTCACAAAATTATTATAATCTGTGTTAAGGCGAAAACAACATCAATAACCAAGAAAACCTATACAGTAGAAATGTATGCTACATTATTCAACTTCTATTCATCATAGAATAATGGCATGAGTATTTTGTTCACAAATTAAAGATACATTCAGAATCTAAATTATATTATATGTATAATTAATTAGAAAAAATACTCTTGCCAAGATTTTAGACTAAAACCAGCCACAGTATTTCATAACCTCAAAGCTAAGATTTTTGACACAATAAACACTTTATTCACAGAAAGATGGAAAATAATAATTGAAATATTTTGATAATTTAATCAAATATTCTGAAAACTATAATAAAACAGACAAAGTAGAAGCTCGAAGCCGGTAATCACAATCATAAACGCATTTACCAACGTTGTGATGGGCAAGGTAGGAAGCTACAAACACAACTGAAACTGAACTGACAAAATACTTGCTCTAACCACTCTAACCTTAGATTTACAGTTCACGGCTGAAGTGGTGTTGGTTCTATAGCGAGTTGACAAACTTTCCTGTAGATTGCAGTAGTAACTGGACTTTTATCATGCATGGTTCACGTGATCAGAAAAATCGATTGAATTGACGCTTTACATTTACAACTTCAGGATAAGTAGGTATATTGTTACTTTCCTTGCCCTACTACCATAGGTAAGGAGTCCAAAAACATGATTTTTGGGTATTGGTGTGTGTGTGTGTGTGTGTGTGTGTGTGTGTGTATGTCTGCGAAGACGATAACTCCATTTCTAATTAACCGATTGACTTGAAATTTTAAACTTAAGGTCCTTATACCATGAGGACCCGACAATAAGAAATTCAATAAAATTCAATTCAATATGGCGAAAAAAATAGCGGATGACTAAAAAACCATGTTTTTCACGAAAATGACTCTAACGATTTTCTTCAAATTTATACCATGGATAGCTATTTATAAGCCCTATCAACTGACATGAGTCTCATTTCTGGGAAAATTCCAGTAGCTCTGTAATATTCTTGAGAAAAATGGCGGATAATGACTAAAAAGCCATGTTTTTCACGGTTTTCTCAAAAACGGCTCTAACGATTTTCTTTAAATTTATACCATGGATAGCTATGACATGGGTAAAATTTAATTATTTATTTATTTAATTATTTAATTTAATAATTAATATCAACTGACATGAGTCTCATTTCTGAAAAAAATTGCAGGAGCTTCGTAATATTCTTGAGAAAAATGACAGTTACTAAAAAACCACGCTTTTCACGATTTTCTCAAAAACGGCTCTAACGATTTTTATCAAATCCATACCCTGTATAGTTATTTATTAGCTCTATCAACTGACATGAGTCTTTTTCCTGGTGTACAAATGGGGGGTCCACCCAATCCTTGAGAAATTGACTTTGTAACCTCCTTCTCGTGCATGAGGTAGGTAGGTAGGTAGAGCAGTTTATAAAAAGAACACAGTCATAGTCAAGATATTTCATCTGTAGAACAGCTGTTCTGACGAATTTAAAAAAATCATCGAATTTCACAATTATTTACATAAAGGAAAAAGTACTCTGAAAACAATTGTATTATACACATATATAGTAGTCTGATCGTAGTTGCAAATATGTTGCCGTCAATCGTCATTATGTTATTCCCCTAAATTATTCTCGTTTGGATAATGAGGCTTATAGTTCAATAAGCAAGGAAAGTTGTGTGTGAGTGTACCACACCAGATTTTTTGATAAAGTGATCGATCATTATTGCAGAGTTGAAGTTCTATCCCAATCATATTTATGATCTGTTATTATATTCATAAGTAAATATAGTCTACATTATTACCAATCCCATCCCATGAGGCAATGAGATTGTTATTGCTGATTATCTAATTGCAAATTATTGAATGAGTTCATCCAATATTTTCAACATTCAGGAAACAATACTAAAGTTATTTGTGTCATTTTTTAGTACATTTTGGATGTTCTTAATCATTACTTGTTATTTATACTCCGCGCACACCGATACTGGGAATACCAAAGTTTGGTCTTTGGTGCCCGGACACCACTGCCACAGAATATACAGAATGGAAACTTGTAATCAATCGCCTATCTAACCAATGCTTTTTACATGACCCCAATACTAAACACGTCACGTGACCTTGGGAAGTTCCAATCTTGGTCTTCTGATTGGCTCGTGGCAGTGAATGAGATCAATTGATCCGGATCATTGAAGTGATCCGAACCTACCATCAATACTATTACAATGCGGCGCTTCCTAACAAGATGGCGGATTTTGGCGTCAGGGTAAAGCCAAGTTTCCGTACTGTATGTATACTGTGCCACTGCGATGTTATCCCACGCTGCTCCCTCTCACTCTTATGCTTTCCACTCTCGGGTCACGGGGAATTATTTTTCATCGCTCTTATTACTTTTAATAAATAATTAGGTCCACGTTACAACTTATGGCAGTATTCGATTAACATTGTTGTGCTATCCTCGCCTATCATTCGGCGAAGCAGTTAGCGCTTTTATTTTCTACCTCCGCAACGTTGCCAGATCGTTTTCAACAATGTAGAAAGATATAGTTCATTTAAAAAATATTCAATTCGGAAATTCTATTATTTAATCATTGAAAAACATATTTCTTGAATAAAATAAAATTGATTAACCTATTTAAAACAAGAATAAACAGTTAATATTTAATCAGATATACCGGTATGAGCAATCCTCCATAGAAGATGCCTTGGCAGTGTCAAGGCAGAGAGTCGGCAACGCTGCTCTCCTATCTTTATCCACTGCCATTATGATGTAACGTGAACCTCACTATAGGACATAAACAAAAGACACCAGATTTTGATGACCCAGCTATGATCAACCAAAATAGTTTTTTCTTGGATTTTGTCAAATAATTTATAAAGTGAACTGGCTGGCTCAGGTGTGAGCCAGAGTTCTTGATATATATATTATTATTTCCGGACCTCTAACATATTGATGATTGGTTTTAGGCAGCCGGGACCAACAATTAACGTGTTCATCTAAGGTAACCCGAGACTTGCCAGAACAGGAAACGAGTCTAGAGCCATTGGTTTGCAAAGCCAGCAACTAATCCACTTGGCTACTGTACAGCAACTCTATTCGCCTATTTTCATTAGGATTCAAACCTCCGATGGCACTCTCACAAACATAGATGCAACACTTTTTACATATTATATATATTTTTTACTTTATTCTCTAGGAATAAAGTGACTGCTGTAATGCTACATCTCGGTACTAATTAAGAAGCAACTCTTTTTCTCTGAGGATAACGTTAGTTACCTGATGGTGTAAGGGCAACCGAGGGAGTAGAAAATATTCTAGTCCCATGATTCACACATAATTTTTCCTTCAATTTAATTTATACAGAGTTGGTTAAAATTAAAGAAATAGTTCATTTCTTTCACAATTTATAATTTTTCAGTAGGTTTCATTTGAATACTCCTACTGTCAAATTATCCTCGTAAAAGGAATATCTCGTTATTTCTATAATTTTCACTAACTTTATATATAAACATAATTTAACTAGCCCATCAAGATCTTTCTTTTATATTAAAAAGCTTCCTGTGACATATTTTAACTAATCATATGCAAAGACACTACCCAAGTTATAAAATGAGATTACTTTCAGACATTTGCCACGTTAAGTCCACGTTGGTATCGCGGCAAATGCCACACTCTGGCCCCGTGAGTCCACATTGGCATCACGGTGTCATTCATTGCTTCAAGCTCCATGGTTCCACAATTGCTATCTATTTCCATCAGGCTATTTAGCCAGGGGCCCACAAGCATGTGAAAATGCCCTTGGTCTATGAATACATGTGATATTGTGCCACAATAACTGATATGCTGCTCAGCAAAGTTCTAATATAAAAGTGCATACTCGCAGCTCAGCTACGAAGTGAGTTTATGTCAGTTGTAGTTTTATAGGGGTACGCGACTAGGTGCCGCCACGACTACTTGTCCCCTTTTAAAACCGGTTTTTAGGGGACAAGTAGACGTGAGCCATACCCGTCTAGTTGTATCCTTTCTGAGGAGGTGATGACTAGTCGGGGGGACACCCTGTCGTAAGGGTGCGAAATGTCAAGTTGTCGTTTACGGTCGGGACTAGTTGACACCTCCGGTCCAGTAGGTGTCAAATAGTCGGGGGGACAACTTGACGGCAGTGGCATATTTTTACGAGGGTACAATAGTCATCTACGGTCACGACAACCTATCCCCTCGACTCCACTCCACAAGAAATCATTATTCCGGTTGGCTCTTCATGGTTATGCAACCATGGTGCAATCAAGAATAAGTATACAAACAGACTGGATGTTGAAAGAGCCTCAAAAAATATTTGTCTAGCATTAGTGATAAGTTATTTGTAATCTTGAGTAATCAATAAACTTTAAACCGGTTTCATTTTTATATGAAACATCTTTAAACGCTACTCTTCTTAATAATCATACTCATAAAATTTGTTTAAACAGTGTCTGTGAGTGTAGAAGACACAGATACAACGTGAAGATTCTCATTGGCGTTCTTATGGTCTGATTGCAATCTGAGCGCAAGAGTGTATAAATCATTATTATTTATCCTCATATTAATTACCAGACTTCATGTAATACCTCAGTTGATAACCAGACTGATAGCTTCATCTGCCATATCATTCATTGATGAATGAAAATTTGACTGTCCTAGCATTAGGCTCAATTTACTCGTAAACGGTGCGTCTGACGGGAAAATATAGCTAAACAAAATGTGTTTTATTGTGTTCTACATCTGGTTCGGTCATCAAAAGGGCTTATTATTCATTTTTTTGTTTCAACCAACTCGAAAAATATCATCCTAAAAATAGCAAAGACGGCGAATATCTCCCGTACCGTGCGTTTGACGGGAAAATGTTACTGAACCAAAAGTGCTTGGAATTCAATTCTACATCATAACCAGTAATAAAAATTGCTTGATCCCTCCTCTCTACGCCGCGGGGGTGTAACTCGTGCCAACTGGTGTTCTGTAGGTGACAAGTAGTCGGGGTGACAAGTTGACGCCAACGTGATCCATCCCCGTCTACTTGTCTCCTTTCTAAGGAGGTGCCAACTAGTCGAGGGGGCACCCTGACGCGAGGGTGCGAGGTTTCAAGTTGTCGTTTACGGTCATGACTAGTTGGCCCCTTTGGTCCAGTAGGTGTCAAGTAGTCGGGGGGACAACTTGACGGCAATGACATATTTTTACGAGGGTACAGGTAGTCGCCTATGGCCAAAATGACCAGGTGTCAAGTAGTCGGGGTGACAACTAGACGGCTACCCTTTTATAGTAGAAGAGAACACCTCACACAAGACTGAAATGACTGGTTTGCGATGCATTCTATTGTATGAACTGTTTTTTATAATCATATAAGTACAAATTTTGATAGACTTCAAATTATTGTTTGAATTTAAGAATAAAGTGTGATGACACAATGGAATCACAGGGCAATTATGGCATTTTGTGATACCATTGTGGTGGCCCCCTGATGCCAACATGTCACCACATTTTTGAATTGCTCTATTTCCATCAATTCTTGAAATAAATGACTTATTATCATATCCATAGTTTTCTCTATCCAATATCTTCAATATTTGGCCAAAAAATATTTTTCGCCACACTTGGATGTAATCAGCTGGTTTACGTGCGTCATATGGAGGCCGAAAGTGATTGTTTTCCGACCAGGCCGGTAAAACTTTACGGCCCTAGGGCTGTAAAATGACCTTGAATAACAGCTGATCGTGTCCGATCTCACAAAAATCATAGAGATAATCTCATAACGACTGTAATAATCTATATAATTATGTATCGTGAATCGCGGTATCATGTCTATAATATATTTTATAAATTACTGTTTCATAATTTAATATTTATTATTGTGTTTTTGATATCAAACAATAGAATACGATGATATCTCTATAGCCTCAACAATATAATGTTGGCTGCATTGTCCATTGTCAGAAAGGTACGTATCGCAAGTATTTAAAAGTGAAGAATCGAATTTGAAATCAAAGTACAATAATTGTATCAATATTTAAAAGTGAGGTAGAGTAATAATTGTTTATTTTTTACTATCGAATTGCAATACAATCAACAATAATAATAGGAAAATACAGCAGAGATCTGAAGTTTAAGGTAAGCCTACTGGTGAAACCCAGCCTTGACTGAAAAATTCCTAGTAATTTTTCCGTAATTCATTATTAAAACTTTTAGATAATTTTTCTTCAATATCAAACCATATAGAGAAAACATTAGGCCCACTCAAGATTGAATCTTCGAATGTTTTCTCTATGATTTAACTATTTTCAGAGCAATATTTTGTTGTGAAAATGCCGGCAAACCGGCTTCAAGTTTGCCGCTATACACTATATTATAGTAGCCTACATACGTTACCTGACTTACAGGCCCCTACGATCAACATTATGCAATGGCCGAGAGCGTAAAGGCGTAATACATCAGAACTTAAAGCTCAGTGATTTACAAACATGATCTAGGTTCGAACCTCAGTCAATGACATTTTTTTTGTCGATGACTTTCGACTTTTATTAGCTATTTTCTATATTAGTTACCGTAATTTAAATTTCAATCAATTTTTTAGATATATTTTGAGACAAAACTGTGAAATATGCAATTATATTAATTTTTTAATCACATTATTTCAAAATAGTAATGAAAATTCTATTCATCCATCTATCCATGAGATATTGCACCAGGCGCAAAGCGCGAGCTATAAAAATTCAATTATTCGAAATATTAATAGTATAAAAATATTGTCACTATTGTAAATCATTAATTAATAATATTGAAATTAATTGACAGTGAAAGTTGTCATAACCAAGATTCAAACTATCAAAATAGGCTGTTTGAATTTTATTTATTTTTCAATTTCTTATATATTGGGAAGTTTTTTTTTGGTGTGGCGAAAAATAGCGTTCGCAACACGGGCAAAAATGTTTTTCCGGCTCTCGAACGCTTCAAGTTCTCGACTTCTTCTCGAACTTGAAAACCGCGATCTCGAGCCGGAAAACGTACATTTTCGACCCTAGGTGCGAAATATACTATTGTGCCAAAATGAAATTGAAATTATAGCTTACCATATGGGCACTTTCAAGTGCTTGAGTGTAGTGGCATAGCGAAAATATAGCATAAGCTTATGTTATATTTTCTCTATGGTAGTAGGTACTTTTGTATTCTGAACAAGTAAGACTCTCTTGAATACTATATATTACACAAAATACAGTAGAACAAGGTGCTAAAGCAAACAAATTAACTTCGTCATTAAAAAAACATATCCTTTGTTAAGTAGAAAATTTACACTTACATAAATCACAATTTTTAACATTCTTTCTTAACAGCGTGTAGGAATAAGGAGCACTGAAATCGATAACAAATTGCACATGAACGCTTGATACAAATCAATGGTATTTTTACAATACGTACATTCAAAATTATTATAACTTCTAGATAAATAATAATAATGATAATATTATTATTATTCTAGATAAAAAAATACATATTTAACATGGATAGAAGTGGGCCTTATTTTACAAGACAACTTATTGATAACCGAATATTAAATTATCCACTTTGTCTTACATGAAAAATCAAAGAGTTAAATACATTGAATGAAACGCCGGATAATGAAGGATTCACTAGAGACATGAGGATTCACAACTGATCAATAACTGAATATCAAATTACATGAAAAAGAATGAATTAGAACTATAAGATTATTACTTCACCTCTACGGACGCAATTTAATGGGCATATATTTCTATTGCATATAAACGCTTTGACAACATATTTGCTTTTTTCGAAGTAATTGTCAATTATAACTAAAAATGAAATTTGAAACCAAATTCAATTAATACATTCGGATAGTGTAAAAAATAAAATTTGGATCTTCGAAATGAAGTTGGATTTTGGAGTTCAATCTATTCAAAATTATTATAACTTCTAGATAAAATACATATTTGACAAGGATAGAAGTAGGCCTTATTTTACAAGACAACTTATTGATAACCGAATATTAAATTATCCACTTTGTCTTACATGAAAAATCAAAGAGTTAAATACATTGAATGAAACGCCGGATAATGAAGGATTCACTAGAGACATGAGGATTCACAACTGATCAATAACTGAATATCAAATTACATGAAAAAGAATGAATTAGAACTATAAGATTATTACTTCACCTCTACGGACGCAGTTTAATGGGCATATATTTCTATTGCATATAAACGCTTTGACAACATATTTGCTTTTTTCGAAGTAATTGTCAATTATAACTAAAAATGAAAAATTAAAATTGAACATTACATTTTGATAATGTAATAATAAAATTTGGATCTTTGAAATGTAATTGGATTTTGGAGTTCAATCCATTCGAAGACTTCTAAAGTCACCAATCAAGTTGGTTTGTCCTGAAAATAGAAAAAATATAATAATTGGTTAATTTTATAAGAAGAACATAATAATATTCTCTACACACTTCTCTAATTTTGATATCGTATGATTTGAAGAATTGAATGAAAGTATCTCAATTTTTTTTAGAGAACGATCAACAAAGTTAATTTCAACAAAGATCAACAAACTTCTAAACAAAGTTAATTCAGTTAATTTTTATGAGTATCGTTTAATTGGACTGACAAAATGTTTCATAGGAGTTTAATTAACGGGGCTAATTTTAATCTGCATTCACAATGGAACGTCACCTTCAATTTAGACAAAAAAATCAAAACTAATTTCAATAATAAGACAAGAGATAAAACTAACAAAAGTTGTTTGTTCTTAGTCTACTGATTGGATTAGATGAGAGTAAATGAAAATATCGTAGACATACAATCTGCACCAGTAACGATAGTAGAATAACTATTAAGATGGATCTTACATTTTATTGCTTGCTTGTACTTCAGGATAAATCAGGAAATCAGCTACAGGCTCAAGTAAAAATTAATTAATTTCCAACACACTGACAAAATCAGTTTTGTGAGCTGCATTGAAGCTTACTATTTTGAAGCTTATTAGGTCATTTTTTACTAACTTTTTTGTCGTACCGTATTAAAAAAAAATGCAAATTAAAGCTGCCCATATATAATCGCCAACCTTTACTTTGGTTAAATTCGCATTCAATTCAGTCAAGTGACTATCGTCTATAGTGACTATAACATCTATAGTGACTATCATTTTAGTAATTATTTGAATATCTAGTGTGAAAAGTACTGTTTTTTCTCCCTGAGGAAAAAGTTTGAAACCCGAGGCGAAGCCGAGGGCAACAATTTTCCTGAGGGAGAATAGTTATTTGTGCAACTAGTGCGCAAAGTGACAGTTTGCTGCACCGAAAGAAACGTTTACGCCCGAACCGTAGGCGAGGGCGGAATGGCTTCTTGAGTGCAGCAGAGGAGCTTTGCGCACGTATTTCACATTAAATTTTTCCTACAGTTACCATTGAATATGAAAAGTGGGTAATTATGGGTAAAATGATGGCTGAAATCCATCAAATGTTTGTGTGTGTGATGCTGTTATTAATAACAACCTTAATTCATTTAAAAATTAATAATCCAATTGAAGTTGAAAATTCACATTCAAAATACACGCCAAGAGCTCATTGGGATGGCTGCAAGATGGCTGAACCGACAAGCGCGCGACCTAGCGGGAAGAATCGTACCTAAGTTTGTTTCATCCAGCTAAAAACTACAGAAACAGGATTCAGAAATTTAGACTTTTGCTCAAATTACCGATAAAAATTTTCAAAGTAAACTGAAAAATATTTATGAAAATAACATAGACAATAGAGAATATTTATTGTAGTATTCTTATGTTTTTTTATTTATATGGATATCGAACGGTAATCATTAAACCTCAAAAATCGAATTTTATAATGTATATTTGCTACTTTTCTCATTGCTTGCAGTTGAAATAATAATTATCAATAGAAAAGAACTATTATCCATTATTAAATGATGAGAATTCGTAAACGATGATTATTTAATTATGATTTAGATGAACATTATTCTTGTTTTGGATTTCTAGATTGGGATTTTATCATAAATGTAGGGTAGCCATTGAAATGATTCTTATCTAAATGTAACCATAGTCATTGTTACCAACTTAATTTTTGTTTTCGTGCACTAATCCTCCATATAACCCACCAACTATTTTGTGTTGCCATGTTGCAAATCTGGAATGCAAAAAAAAATTTCCCGCACTAGAGCGGAAAAGTGATTCTTTGCGTTCTGTAATCAGTGCAGGAATGGCCACTTTTCAAGTTAACTCTAGGAAAAAACATTTTTCACTAGTGATGTACACAACATTTTTCCTCCATCTACATTTACAGATACTGCATGTCAAATAATTTTAATAACTCACATTATTGGTGTCAATGTTTTATTTTACAAAATAACCTGAAATCTAAAAACTAAAAACCGATCGTCTGGTTGACAAGGTCTATAAATACGGTATTTATATAATAAATAGGCATTTAAAGACCTTGCTGGTTGACACTGCCGATTGCGCTATATATCGGCAAAAGTTGTAACAATTATCAGCTGGCCGACTGTCAAAAATGGCTGACTCCAGTTCGCGCGTTTCAGATTTGAATTGAAGATCAAAAATATTTGTTTGCTGGTATTTTGAATAGTATAATATATTTAAAAATATGTATACATTTTTATCGTCTACTAATATTAAGTATGTAATATCATACAAACATTTATTTCATGGATTGATCAAATATGTAGTTGAGGTATTGAATTCAGTTGGCTCAATGACAGACAACTCTATTATGTTTCCTCATCTGAGCTTCGACCTCCCAACCTATTTCAAATATTATTTTAATGGAGTTACTTTTATTCTCTAGGGAGTTTTTTTTTATTTTTAGTCCCGCAAGAGCAAGAAATGACACTTTATCGTTATGTCCCAGGGAGTAAAGTAAGTAATTTAAACAGTAGGTGGAAGAAATAAGTATTTTTAATGTAGTATAAGGATTATTTTCTCACCTCTTCCGCGTCCTCGACGGTTTTGATTATTGTTCGATCGCGATCCTGTAAAATATAATTATAAAAATAATAATTGTAGAGGTTATCAACAATAATTATTTCTGTATGCCTATGCAATTTCTAAAATATACAAACCATTATTACAGAAAATAATTATTCAAATCCCTATCGATATAGTACATCAAAAATATGGTCAGCTTGTCTTCCCGAGTAGATATTGTAATTGCAAATAAAAATTAATTGCTCCCAAGTAAATGGAAGTAGAGAGCAAATGCTTTCTCTGTGAAACGTCGAATTTTTTAGTAGTTACTTATGTTTTAATAACTAGTAGTTCTGTGAACAGTAGACCTCACGCAGTATTCTCATCCACAAGAACCTGATTGAAACTATAGACCTTATGGAAATACAGCAATAGACTGGCTTCTCCACACATCTGTGTAATCAATTGTCAGCTGATTTATGATGAATAATTATATAGTCTGATTTTTACTCTAATATTGGCGTATGAAGGAGGCTCCTTTTCCCTTTTATATTATCCTTGAAATGCGAAATTTTAAAAAACCTTGTATACACGTCGACGCGCAATTAAAACAGGAACATACCTGTCAAATTTCATAAAAATCTATTACCGCGTTTCGCCGTAAATGCGCAACATATAAACATTTAGAGAAATGCCAAACCGTCGACTTGAATCTTAGACCTCACTTCGCTCGGTCAATAAAAGTTACTTATATTTTTGAGTTACTGTTGACTTACTGAAAATACAAATAAATGCATACATCAGCAAAAATTCCTTTTTTCAAGTAAATTAAACTAATTTTATGGATCAAAAAGTTTGTATTTTTTGTAATTTATTTATTTTTGATACAATTACAAATCATATGAAATGATAAGAATATGCATACTATTATGATGCAATACTAATACTACTCGTATATTATACTGGAGTATGGAAAACAAGACTAGACTACTATGAAAATTCGGGCAAATCCTTCAATAACCAATTTTAGTCCTATCAACTAAAAATATAACGTTTTCACTATCTTAGTGAAATTACTTGATAACAATGCAGATACCAAATTATTTTTAATTTCATTGATTTTATAATTGACAATTTCAGCTTTATTCAACACTTTTTTGACAATTTGAGCTACATTCTCATTGTTGACAACTACGGGTACCCAAAAATTACTTCTGAATTGTTTCTAAAAGTACATAGTTTTGAATTTATTACAATACAACCTTATCTCCTTCAAAATACTCTCTATTAAAACTAATACACTTATCCAACAGCTCTTCCATTGTTCAAAACATTTTTTGAAGTCATCTCTAGGAATGGCTGCTAGCTCCTGCCTCGTTTTTTTATTGATCTCTTTGCTGTTGTCAAATCGTTGTCCTTCCAAGTTTTCGTTCATAATTGGTAACAAAAAAGTTGCAAGGAGCTACATCTGAAGGGTAGGGTGCATGAGGCAGCGGTAAAATGTTATTTCAAGCCAAAAATGGCCGAATAGAGTGAGATTACTGTGTTTGCAGGTGCGATGTCGTGATGGAAGATCCAGTCGCCTGTCTGCCACAAATCAGGTCTTTTTTATCTAACACTGTTGCCCGAACAAAACATATTTGATTGTCTGTCACGGTCAGAGCGCACAAGCTCTTGAATTTCGACGATTCGGGCATTTGAAGGACGTCCAGTACGATTGTTGTCATCAATTGACATGTCGCCATTTTTAAAACAAGTAAATCAATTATTGTACACTCGAGTTTTCCTCATAGCGTCATCTTTGCAGGCGGTCTTCAACATTAACATAGTTTCAGCATATTTTTTCCAAGAAAAAAAAATAATTTTGCAGCTGCATGCTGTTCATTGAAACTCACCATTACAAAAAAACGAAATGCGAACAAAAGAGCTCTAGCAAAAACTATCACTGCAGACGAACAGAACAAGCTAGATCGTTGAACTGAGCGGCACTCAACTAACAATGAGTTTCGCTGCACGCCCCTAGCGGCTCAAATTCGTACTACAAGAAGCAGGATCACAGCAGAGCAATTCCGGTTATTTTTGGGTACCCCCACGTATATGATGAATTCTAACTTTTTAGACTCATGCTTCAACAATCTATTTATTACCTATTACTGAAATTTTACAAAACTTCAAATATTACAACTAGTAAATGTTGATTTCTTTTTCACTCTGTAGTATAAAAATGTCAAACTACCAATTTGATTACCTCCGATGGACGGGAAGTCGTCCAGATTGTCGAATTTAGGAACGACTGCATCAGCCGAGGCTACCTTGGCCCAGCCGCTGGCCGTACTGCCGCTGGCGCTGCTGGCCGTCGCCATATTGCTCCATGTGCGCCTGGGGGGCTCTTCCACGGCTGCCGCTGCCGCCCCCGCCCCCCCATACATGTTCCCATCGTCGGCAGTAGTCACTACACCTACGACAACAAACAAACCAAATCATTCTCAAACAATTGCTTACTTGCAATCGTTTGCATAATAATTTAAAATTTTCCAGTGGTTTATTCATTTTTATTGGTTGTTTATTTTATGTTAGAAGCCTCTCGCTGATGACAAAAACAGGCATGATGAACATGTCTATATGCATCATTAATATGCATGTTCTTCCGTTCAAGGCCAGCCTAACATAAAATAAACAGCCAATAACAATAAATAAACCTCTGGAAAATCATAAATTAATTATAATGATAGAGAAATCATTTAACCTCAAATAGAGCAGCGAAATTAACAACAAAAAAATGGGAAATACAAAAACAAAGCCTCAGAATAGTGTCCTCGAAGCCTTTCGCTGTGATGACACAACAATGTATGAAGTCTGTGAAGCACCGTTAATGGCCAGCCTAATGAACAAAAAATATATAGTTCCAGTATACATAGTATGAAATATGGTTTAGATATATAGTATGAAATATACGGTTTACAACCAATATATTTATGTTGTTGCCCAATATATACATAAAAATAAGAGTAAAATGAACACAAGAGGTATGGTTCATTCATACAAAACTCGCCAAAGACAACAACTTGACACCCAACGTACACGATTAACTAAAGTACAGAAGTCCCATCACGTCTTGGGAACAAAGGTCTACAATAGGTTGCAGGGGCAATAGATAATTATCCAGTCTCTTTGTTCAGCAAATCACTATTCGATCTTCTGCATGCAAACCCCTTCTATTCTTTGGAGTTTTTCTCACATTCTTTATAATAAATTAAGTGTTATGAATATTTCATTGGGCCCGTTCTGTGTACATGGAATGTGGTAAATTGTCCGATTCACAATTTACCAAGTAAAAAGTTCCGCGTTCCATGGGAGGAATTTGACAGATTCTGTTCCAGTTCCAAAATCCTGCCCCACAGTCGAAGTGTGGTAGATTGTCCGACCTAGTACAGTTCCAACTATCTGAGCTCTCATTGGTCGAATATTGTAGTCTGCTTGCTTCTCTGCGCAAGCGCTGATAGTTTGGTCACCATAGCATAGCGTAGAATACATAACCAACAATATGATGTTTGATAACCATTCATTAAATGAATTTTTCTCGATAGAAAATTTGAGAGTAATGGAATAAAAGAAATTTACACTTTTCTAGACGGTACGTTTGTAAAACAGCCTTTCTTCATTCACGCAGCTAGTAAACGACACATTTTAGTGTAAATCAACTTTATATTTTTCCTACAGTTACGTTGAAAAGTGGCCATTGCTGCACTGATTACAGAACGCAAAGAATCACTTTCCCGCTCTAGTGCGGGAAAAATTTTTCTGCACTCCAGATTTGCAACATGACAACGCAAAATACTTAGTAGGTTATATGGAGCAACAGTGCAGCAAAATCAAAATGAAGTTGGTAACAGTGACTGGGCTGCTATAGTGAGCAGAGGTGCAACGAGGCACAACGCGATAATTATTATTCATTATAATATTATAACCAACGACAACGAGGACTTTAGGATTTTAGGATTAAGGTTTTTATCAATAATAAAATTACACAGAAAAACATTTGATGGATTTCAGGCAATTTTACCCATAATTACTCACTTTTCATATTCAATGGTAACTGTAGGAAAAACTTAATGTGAAATACGTGCGCAAAGTTCCTCTGCTGCACTCAAGAAACCATTCCGCCCTCGCCTACGGTTCGGGCGTAAACGTTTCTTTCGGTGCAGCAAACTGTCACTTTGCGCACTAGTTGCACAAATAACTAATGTGCGCGCCAAAAGCTTGAACCAACGATTTTGAAATGGCGTTCCATGGGAACATTTTGCATTAGTCACGTGATGGAACAATTTACGATTGGAACTGGAACAATTTACTGTACACAGAACGTACACATTGACATTGCTGATGACTGTATGGTCCGATAGCAAAAGAATTAAATCTATCTATCCATGTATTGTGCTTCCTAAACATTATAGTCTTGGTCTTCTGATGAAATCTCACTCACAAATTTACCAATAATTGCAAGTGCATTTTTCACTGGATTCACTTTCTAATTGAATAAATAATTATCGAAACGTTTATCGAAACATAAAGCAGGCCTCTACTGTATGTAATTAATTGACCGAAGCGGAGCTGAGGTCTTAGTTTCGACTCGATCGGCTTTTGTCTGTTTGTTTGTACCGCAGTTACAGTCGCAGTTATTGTCCGATTTGGATGAAATTTGGTATGCAATTTCTTTGAAACAAGGCGCAGAAACGTATGTGTATCGATTTTTTGTAAGAACTCCGGTTTTTATGTAATATTTAAAAAACCGTAAACTAACCTAAAAATTTACTTCTTCGTATCTTTGAAGATACAGCAATTCATGTTCCTACTTTTTCGCATCCACTGGGCAATGGTGTCCAAGACGGTTAGAGCGTAGTTCGACACACTGTGGGACCCAGGTTCAAATCTCGTCCCGACCAGATTTTTTTGCAGACGATACTAATTGTTTTATTAGTTAATTAGTTTTATTTTAGTTATTTTTTAACTGAATTTTCAGTTTATCAGGTACAATAATTATTTTATTGTATGTTTTTTTGAGTCGCTCTACAGTGTCAAGTATTTTGTTTTCCTTTAGGTATGAGTTCGGAAACCGATTTGTGAGCATTAACATTCTGCATAGGCATAACAAGCCATAACATTGAATCCACTTTTCATGAAAAACATCATTAGCAACCTCCTGTCATTGTCACCAACAAACTCATCTTATTTAGAATCATTTTCCATCTCACCATCGTCTGTGAGACGATTCATCATCTAAATTGCCTACTGCATATTACATTTTTCCGTCAGTTGAACGATTTCTTATAATTATTAGAAAAGTTGTAATATATGTTTATATTGTAAATATGGAGACGATATAAAGGTACCTCCTTGATAAGTCCGGTGTCCCTGCAAACAGTGTCTCTAGCACTTTCAATGGAGAAAATAATAGATGACATAGCTAAATCTTCACAATATACTGTACTTACTGCCCTTCTCATTAGATTAAAAATTGTATTCATGAGCGAGGTCTACGGTTCGCAGAACTACTAGTATACTCATCAAGATGTATCCGTCTCTTTAGTGAGATTAATTTCAAACAGTCTATTCCCTATACATAACATCCAATGCTTTCCTTCCATTCGACCAATGCTGACATTTTAAATTGAATATCAATTATACCAACAATAAATGTATTCTAGGTATGCAATAAATGTATTCATTGGTTTGCATGTAACCAATAAATGTATTCGTTGGTTTGCATGTTGATCTTATCCAAAGTTAGTAGTTCTCGATATCAACCAACTAAGAATTGTTTATTTTGCATAATATGCAAAATAAACAATTCTTACATATTATGTTCAGTCAATTCTGTCTTATGGAATTATTCTTTGGGTGGTGCTTCTAGAGCTCTGCTCCAGGAAATATCAGTCACCCAAAAAGCAATCATTAAATCTGGCCTTGGACTAAGTAGAAGATTCCCATGTAATCAGGTATTTATTATATTTCCTGTTTTCAGAATCAGCTTTTTATAAACAGTTCTTATGTACATGTACAAAAATGAAATGTATTTCAACCCACAAGATAACCACAACTATTTTACTAGGGGCGCCCGTTTTCACTATTCTGGCCTTCCACGAAACATTCGGTCAGCCTGTGATATAAATATATCCTACCTATGTCACGTTATCATGTCAAATGTTCCACTCCCAATAAGTCACCTTGGGGGCTGCGGTATATCCAATTATAAAAGAATAATATCAAACTGGTTGACGACTTTGGATGAGGATCAATGTGAACGTGTTCTGAAATCGATTTACCAACCATAGTTTCATTTGCATTTTATTTACTTTTTTTTGTTCTCCTTTTCTAAAATTTATATATTATTATTATTATTATAGTTATTATCAACAATATATTTTCATATATTTATTTCTCTATCTATAATAATTCATGAATCTATTATGGATTCTCTAGCTACAATTATTTCGTTTCTAAATTTACTCTCTGTGTGCTGCTTGTTGATTCTTCACAGCTGACGCGTGTGTGTATGTGTGTGTGTGTGTGTGTGTGTGTGTGTGTGTTGTGTGTGTGTGTGTGTGTGTGTTGTGTGTGTGTGTGTGTGTGTGTGTGTGAGAGAGAGAGAGAGAGAGAGAGATGATTGAAGGGGGTTGGTGAGAGTGTTTGTGAGTGATGATTTGGGGGGGGGGAGGGTGTAGGGATGGTTTTAGTTGATTCAACATTAAACATTAATTTCATAATTAGAGCAATAAAATTAATTTTGGATTGGCAAAGACCCACAAACAGACTTTTTTAGTCTATGTGGACAATTACTATTTCATGATCAGGGTATTGGTATGCTGCACATTCACCTTAATACTACATTTCCGTATAATATTAATAGATCTATAATTTATAATAATAATAGTATTTAGTAATAGTAATAATGGTGTTATCAAAGTAATGGGGATAATTCCCACTATAACGTATTGCTTTATTTAATTAATTTGAATTTTTGTAGTTGCTATACCCTGTGTATGTATCATATTCTATAATAATATGTTGTATTATTCTATGGAAATAATAAATGCAATTCAATTGTCTACTAGCGTTGAATCTTATCAACATCAGATTGGGAATTAAAACAACTGTTGTTATTATCATCATAAATATTCGAAATTACTCTGAATTGTAAATGAGATTTTTCAATCTAGATACTCATTGAATTTAATTTCCATCCAGAAATGAAGCCACACTGCTCTTAGCTCACAATATTTTTAACTTGCTTTGATAGCGTAAAATAATTTCCTAAACTATTCTATTTAGAAGTAACTTACTAGAATGTACACTGGATGCGTCCGAGTCCCAGTAGCTACCAGATCTGGAGTAGTGCGGCTGAAATCAAATCATCAAAATCAACACACTTCTTTCAATTTATATAAACAATTAGTCAAATTGTATTACCTACACATACAGTATAGAAAACATTGGTCTGAATCGCTCATCAAGCTACATCCAAGTACGGTAATAAACCAATAACCTTGAAAATTTTATTTGTACAATCTTTCTAGGGAATAGAACCGAACTGAGTGAATAATTTTCCAAATTCAGGTTTGCATATGGAAATGAATGGAGTGATGTTGAGTTTACTTTCAAGTCCAAACATTCAGTTATCCAATGTTAATTTATGTAGCACTATTCTAGATTTTCATCATAGACCAATCAATATTATTGTTCTCATCACTCAATTAAATTCTTATTTGTATTTTGTTGATTAGATATTTTAAATAAATCTTTCAAGCATTTGTGCAAATCAACACTAAATACTAATTATGATAATGTGAATTTGGACATAATAATAACAATTGAAAGTGTTCTGAGACATGGGTATTCGTGAAACGTTTTGCTGTACTCATTACAATTTTTATAGAAAATTGAATTCTCTAATTGATATATTATCTTATAATACTAATAGGATCCTTTAATTGTAAGCTCATCACGGATGCAAAAATGCCTCATCACTTACTTCCTGTATAGCAAGAATACTTGGAAGAAATTAAATCCAAATATAATAAAAAATAATAATTGGAAAAAACGTATAATACGATCAAGAAAATAATTCTTCAAGTACATGTTTCTCACCTCTCTTAATGGCTCCTCTTTTCTTGGTATGTAATTTGTATTACGATTCTCTTTCAATGGCGCACTCTGTAAAAACAATATTTCATATCAGGACTATTCTGTATTGAATCCATAAATAATTTCAAATAGCAATAGGTCTACTCTTAGTTTTTACAAAACGAGGTAACTCTTCTTTTTAAATCCACCCAAAATAGAAAGAAAGAGTTGTTGCATTTTTATTGACCATTCAAGTAATAGAAAAATAATAACTTGACTCCCGAAAAATTCAATTATTATAACATTATGATATTTTGATAGAACATTTTTATTGGTCAATCCTAATTGATAATAATGTGAATACATTTTTTATTGAAAAAGCTGATGTGGCCAGCCTTGTGTTGAATTAATGTTGTTCATTTTTTTGATCAGCTATATTGTGAGCTGTAATTGCACTAAATTATTCAATACATGTATAATAGCGTCATACTTTTGTCTTTACATGATATCCAATTATGATAATCTTCTATAGCACTCTCACATAATGATTATTCATCATTGACTCTCTTGAATGTCCGGGTCTTTAAAATGAACTTCTAACATTTCTTAGCAACTCTAGTTATGAATCAAACTACTTTGCTTACTGCCTTTGGCTTTTCCTCAACGTGTTTGCGTCTATTCCTCGAAGCTCCATCGAGGTCCGCTTGCTTGGGAACATGGAAGCCGGGAGTTATTGCGACTTTGAAATCTTTGCAAATGTGATCGCAAATGGTGTAGACCCAACGTTGAACTATCGACTTGGAACAGTACTGCGCGACATCTTCCTCCTCGTGGAACTAGAACATAATGTACATCTCTTAATTGAAGGGCCTTTCTTTATCAACAAACATTTGTGACTCGAATTCAAGATTCTTTCAAGTTTCTGTGTTGTAGTGAGTGCAAGGATTTACTAGAGATTAAATTTTTAAGAATGTTTCAATAAATAATAATTCAATGCAAAAGTAGTTGTAAGAACTCCATGACAATTTATTGAATGAATATGCTCGTAAATAGAATGGTTAGAACAGAACCATCATCAATCCAAGTAATAATGCACAATTGAAACATCATAAAAGATGAGCCCTGCTAAAGTCTACTATCCAAATTCAATAAGTAAGAAAAAAAATTGGAAACGTAGCTTCATTTCAGATCAAGACAAAAATAATATAGGCTATAGTAAAAAGTGTATTATTCTCAAAGGTAAAAGGTGTCTTTGTCCAAGGCTATGCGCTGACGACATAGTCCTCATGGTACAGGGAAAGTTCACTAACATTATTGCTGATGTCATGAACGTCAACCTTAAAATTTTTAATGACTGGTGTCTTGGAGAGGGACTAAGCATAAATCCCTCCAAGACTGTAGTTGTTCCATTTACAAGGAAAAATAGCCTGGAGTCTCTCTCCAGATTAAAACTTGGATCAACACAGCTTGAAGTATCAAGTACAGTCAAATACCTAAGGCTGACCATTGACTCTAAGCTGACTTGGAACAATCATTTAAATAATACACTGCATTGAGCAAAATGGGCACTTATGATGTCCAGGAGATTTGCCAGCTCCATGTGGGGGATGTGGCCTCACATAGCTCTGTGGCTGTACAAGGCAGTAATAAGGCGTCAGGTAACTTATGGATCACTAGTCTGGTGGACATTTACAGCCACAGCCAAACTCACAAGTCTACAAAGGATGCAAACACTTCTAGTCACTGCAGCTTTCAGGAGCAGCCCATCAGCAACTCTTGAAGTTGCTCTTGGCTTACTGCCATTCAACATTTTTATCATGGCAGAAGCACGAAAATCAGCCTATCGACTGAAAGTTGCAGGCCAATGGAGAGAAGGCCTGCCTGGAACAGGCAACTGTACAATCACCAAAGCTGTTGCTCACAGCCCTGTGCTTGAAATGACTTCAGATGTCATGAGTACGGAGGTGATTTTCACTAAGCCTTTCTCTGTTGAATTCTGCTCCAGAAAAGAGTGGAAGTCTGAAGAAGGGCCCTATTTCAAAAGAGGTAGCCTTGTCTGGTACACGGACGGTTCTCTCATTGAAGGGAAATCTGGCTACGGGGTGTACAGTGATTCGCCCAGAACACATCTCTGGTCATTCTGGACCACACTGTACTATCTTTCTGGCAGAAATTTGGGGCTTCATGGCTTATGCCATCATACGCATTGCCAGACGCTATTGCGACAAGCATATAGTAGTCTTGTCTGATTGTCAGGCAGCCCTCAAGGCTCTTGACTCCAATGAAATCAAGTCTAAATTGGTGTGGGAGTGCCACAAAACACTGAGCAGGCTTGCAACACGCAACTCTGTGCATCTTGGTTGGGTACCTGGCCATTTAGGCATAGGAGGTAAGGAGCGTGCAGATGAGCTTGCTAAGCGGAGTTCCAGTATGCCATTCTTTGGTCCAGAGCCAAGCTGTGGCATAATTGAAACAACTGACTTCCATACAATAAGTAAATGGTCCAGGGACTTCACCAACAATGGCAAGGTCACCCTGGTCAAGCACTTGGCAAAAGGCTGCTGGCAGACGCAAGCTCTTACTGCACCAGCTGGCTGGTGAGTTTGATTAGAGGTCAGGTCAAGCAGTTGATTGCCCTGATAACTGGACACGGCCACTTCAGGAAACATTTCCACACAATTGGACTCGGAAATTAAAGTCAGAAGTTTAGGCTTTGTAATCAGTCTGAAGAGACTGCCAAGCATATCATACTGGATTGCAAAAGAATAGGGACTAAGTGAAGGGCTCTGTTCGGCTGCAAGCAACCAGGTGATGAATGGGATGTTAGTATAGGGAAAAACTCCTGGACCTTTTAAAGGACACAGGTATTGGTTTGCCCAACTAACATACTTAGGACATACAATAAGCTTTTGTTAACGTGTGAGGTTCTTTGAACCTTTGGATCCTTGAATCAACCCCTTCAAAAACATAAACTATAGATAAAGTGTATTATTCTGTAGGCCTATAATTTATATTATGTACGCCTTCAAGAGTTGTGTGGCAGAGAGGGCCTAGAGCCCTAAATCCGCCCTCAATAAAGGAAATTATTTATTTATCTATTTATGTAACCAACGACACTGATGTGAAAAATTGGTGGATAAAAAGCTAAGACAAACCTTGTTATTTTTCTTCCAAATTTAGGTGATGGCACCTAAAGTGGGTTAAAAAGTGGTTAGTGGGTATGTTTCCTTTACCTGATCAATTTTCAGAGTAAACCATAAAATATTGAATTTATTTATATTGAAAACCAAATTCACACTCAATAAGCACTAAAAACTTTACAATATTGAACTACTTTGAAAATGTCTGAACCAAAATTAAAAACAAACTTATTCACTGATTACTTTTATAAAATTATTCAATTCAATAATATTCTTTTGAATAAAGTTGTGTACAACTTAAGTATAACTTTCAACAATTGTAAGTATAACTTTTTCAACAATAAGTTTAGTGGAACAGTCAATCTAATAAAACAAATAATGCTTAAAATGAGTCTATAAATAAAATTTGGTGGTAAATATATTTTTTTCAGAGAAATCGCTAACAATATGATATTATTGCTGACATGTAATTTTATCAAAGGAATCCCCAAAAATATAAGAATATAAAACTACTTACGTCACACGCGATCCCGTTGGTATACTTGTATGTATCAGTTTCGAGTATGGACAATGCAGTCGATACAGACGGACAAGTGTCCTTCTGCGCTTTATTTCGCAGTTCGTAAAAAAGCTTCGGAAGACTATAAACTTTGAACGTGTTTTCGGATAAATCTGAAACCATGAGACACCAACAACAATAAAATCAACACTCCGTCAATCCAACAAGGTTTAATAGAGAAATTGATTGCACACTTCACTCATTCCACGTGGATTAACCTTGATTCAAGGGTTATAGCTTCCTTGTCTTTTTGAATTTGTCATTTGCTTGTAATTTTATTACTTTGTCTGATCGTTTGTAAAAATTGAGATGTGACCTAGTTCCGTAATTATATTTATTTTAGTGGTTTGAATAAGCTCTATTTTCTTTTCTATTGTTTGCTTTAACCTAGTTGTTCGAACTCACTGCCGGCGCACAAGTTGTTCTTTGCCGGTAGTGCAATTTTTTTTTTGTTCTTTTTTTGGTAATTTGGCGTGATTTTGTTAGGTACAAGACTAAAATTTAGATAACTAACAAAACCTACAAAAATCAAGTTAGAAAGAACAGCTTTCTGAAAAAAATAATCAACACTTGGAAAGTGTACACTGAACTTTTACCATAAATTGCATACGTTATTATAACATTGGGGTATACCACTGTCACACCAGTGTGTACAATTTGTATGTACAATTACACCGTTCAATTTGTATTAATGATTCAAATTGCTTTCCAAGGAGTTATGTGTGAGCCTTTGTGTCACAAAATGAATAATTGGATTTTGTCAATTTTTTGGTTTTTGTTTTTAGAACAGTACATCAACATTTTTCAACACAAATTTGGATTCTCATAAAGTACACTATCCCGGTAAGAAATCTGATAAGAAAAACTCCTCAAAGTTTAACGAAATGAGCTTTAATTCAATGAGAAGTGAAATTTTTTCATTGATGATCCCCAAAAAATATTTAATTTGCTTGGATAATGAGATGAGATGATGAAAAATGCATGCGCTCGGTGGGTTTCGATTACACGACTATTATGTCATCAGCTAATCGTATCAAAGGTTGATAGCGCCTGCCTTTTCCTCTCAGTCGGAATCTGAGAGTGGGTTCGATCCCACCAAGCTCCTGTTGTCTGTTCATGTCATTATATTATTTCATCAAAGTGCAAGTTTGAACAAGCAACATCTAGATAAAAGACGAGTTTATTGATTTTTGGAAAATTACCAAAATTTTTAGGTAAAAATCAATGGCGGAATAATATGAGATAAACAGTTCAAAACACAATTCAAAGAATCATTTGCAGAAACCTCCCAAATTCTCAGAGGAACTAAATATTACTTTAAATGAAATATTTTTCTAGTTTCGAAGAATACAAACAAAATATTTTTAAAATATGTTTGATAATACGATATACAGGGTGATTCATAATTATGGTAAAATAATTCAATACGTGATAAGAGGTAAAAATAAGAAGAAAAGTTCTTATAAACATATATCCATAAATGCTTCATTAGCGAGCTATACAGGGTGAAAGATGGATTCATATGGAAAAATATCTGAAAAATTGAATAAAACTAGTCTGGAAGCTGTAGTGTGAGTAGTTTTTGAGAAAAAAGTTAAAATATGCAAGAAATCTACGTAGAAAAACACAGACTTCTACGTTTGATGCCCAATAACTTTCTTCAATGACCAGTAAACAAATAATTCCTAGCAATAAAAATTGTAGAGAATTAAATTCTGAAAAGAATGATGTAAGCTGTGTAAACTAAATTTAAATAATAGTTGAATAAAATGTATTCTTATGTAGTACATTACACCACAAAAATTTGCTGTTTTATGAGGAGAGAACTAATAGCTCATAGGTTGTAGCTGATTGCAAATAAAATATTCGGTTTTTTATGAAAAGTTTGATTCCTATATGAAAGTAACATATTATTATCAAAAGACATTATTATAAAAGACTAAAGATGATGATCAAAATGACCTCCGTTGTTCTTAATGCATATGTTCAGACGTCTTCTCATCGATTGTCGGACCCGTTCAAATATTCCAGGAGTCTGCTTTAATTATCATTCCTATTCCGTTCAAAATTCTTAATCGGAGTTCTTCAATTGTATCAATCGGAGTATTGTATACTATGGTTTTCAAGAGTCCCCAAAGATAAAAATCCAAAGGATTTAAGTGTGGTGACCTAGCTGGCCATGGTACTGGCCCACCTCGGCCTATCCATTGATTTGGAAACCTGTGATTCAGGTGTTCGTGTTCACGAATAGCAACACTGAAGTGTGCTGGAGCTCCATCATGCATAAACCAAATGTATTGGCGCAACTGAAGAGGTACATCTTCAAGTAAGATAAATAGCTCCTCTCTCAAAAAGTTCAAGTAGATTATGCCATTAGGCCTGGGAGAAAGCTCGAACAGAAGTAGATGATCTCCTATGATTCCTGCCCAAATGTTTACTGAAAACTGATGTTGTGGACGATTAGGATTGATGGCATGAGGATTGTCAGCTGCCCAAATATGTTGGTTGTGGACGTTAACGATAGCAGTTCTTGTAAAGTGTGCCTTGTCGGTAAATGAAACGGTTGTTTAAAAGTTTGGGTTAACAAGTTTTTCTAAAAACCATCGGCAAATACCAGCACGGGGAATACAGTCTCGTGGCAATAGAGTATGAACTTTCTGGAGGTGGTATGGATGTAATTGTTGCTCTTTTAGGATCCTCAAACTAATAGATTGATTGACATTAAACTGCACTGATTATTCTCTCGTGCTCTTCTCTGGATCTTCATAAATTTCATTAAGAACTTGTTCCTTTAACTCAACAGTCCAAGTGGATCGGGGTCTGCCTGCATAAATGTGCTCTTTGGACATCAAAGAACCTGTTTCAGACAGACGTTGATGAATAGTGGCAAAAAACCTCGAGCTTGGACATACTCGGTTAGGAAAGTTTTCTTGATACAAACGTCTTGCTTCAGTTCTATTAATGTGTCCCATCCCATATATTAAATGCACGTCAGCTAATTCGGAGTATGAATAATGTCTAAAGTTACATGCCGTTTTCTAAAAAATTAACACTCAACACAAAAAAGCAAAGTGAAATGGTTACAAATAACTGGTTAATAGATTAAACAAAAAACACAGCGCGGTTACAGTAGGCCTAACTTACAGTTTGTTGTTTTGTTCAACAGTGAGCTAAAATATTTCTGAAAATAATTTTCAGCTGATTTCTTATGAATATTTTCTTATTTAAAACAAAATAGATCAGCTGTTTTGGAACAGCTGTTATTCAAATCCATGTTTTATTTGCAATCAGGTACAACCTATGAGTTATTAGTTCTCTCCTCATAAAACAGCAAATTTTTGTGGTGTAATGTACTACATTAGAATACATTTTATTCAACTTTTATTTGAATTTAGTTTACACAGCTTACATAATTCTTTTCAGAATTAAATTCTCTACAATTTTTATTGCTAGGAATTATTTGTTTACTGGTCATTAAAGAAAGTTATTGGGCATCAAACGTAGAAGTCTGTGTTTTCTACGTAGATTTCTTGCATATTTTAACTTTTTTCTCAAAAACTACTCATACTACAGCTTCCAGACTAGTTTTATTCAATTTTTCAGATATTTTTCCATATGAATCCACCATACGTTTTTTGAAAACTAGTCCCCAAACAATTCAGCATCGGTGTATTTCACCAGAAGAAATGAATTCCGGGCGAAATCTTTCACCCTGTATAGCTCGCTAATGAAGCGTTTATGGATATATATTTATAAGAACATTTTTTCTTATTTTCACCTCTACTATCACGAATTAAATTATTTTACCATAATTATGAATCACCCTGTATATGTTACATAATGTCAAATATAACACAATATTTTGAGAGAAAATAATACTGACTCTGAGATAAGCAGAAAATGTCCAGAGCATTCAGCACACAAGATTCGTTCAACAGGACGTTCACTTCGTCTGGCATTGTATACAACGGTGGCATTTCTCCCATACTAGTACCATTCTCTGGCTGCAATTAATATAAATAGAATAGATTATATTAAATGCTAATAATATGATTTATATTCTGAACAACTCATAAAATTTTAGCGAATAGGTTTTCCAACTGAAGCAGGCCATTCACTAACCGATTTGTTGTTCAAATTGTTGGACTACAAATCGGATTGTTCAACACTCACGCTCCGATTTGTTCTCCAACTCAAGTCTAGTCGATGGAAATCATAGGCTAGTCGAATGTCAGACCTTCGTGTTGCACCTCTAGTCGATCAGATCAAACTTCCAACAGCCCATAGCTTTGATTCATTTATTAATTTATTGGATAGGGCAAACAATACAATAGTCGGAAAAGAAAAAACAGGCTATTGCCCAAAACTTCTTCAATTTCCTAATTTTGTCTCAAATTGTCCAAATATTATGTAGATTAGGTCCATTTAAATTTCTTCACCAAATCATCAATCTGACACTACAAATCAGAATAAAACAAACAACTTCAAATTTAGATAAGATTGATAATAACACTTTCGTATCAACATGAAACAAACTTCAAACTTCTGATCCACGGATCGATGTCTGATCTAACATTGGATGGATAGTTAAAGACCTGCTCAAAGCACGGTATTAAAAAGGATCATTATTAAATGCTGAAAGTAGATCGTATTTTATAAATATCAATCAATCTTTTATTGTCAAGGAGCATAGAAATGTTACAAAGTCATTTTCTACAATAGCTTAAACAATATCAGTAACAGTGATACAATACAATATAATAATAGTAGCCTAATAATCCCCAGTAATACAATATAATAATAGCAGACACTAAGACGCCTAACACCATTAACAATATATCACAGTGAGCTTTGGTCAGACAAAAAAACTCTCTCACAGAATACAGGCACCTTTTCAATAGCAAATCCCTCAAGTGAGTCTTAACTTATTGTGGAACGTTCATCGTTCGAACGCCCAGACCAAGTTCATTGAATAGCTTTATCGACATGTATTTCCAATTTTTCTGAGAGCTTGTATATTGATTGCTCTCAATTCTAACATCAAGACTGCTTCTTGTGGGGTGACTATGAATATCACCATTTAATCTAAAACTACTCAGGAAAAATATCATATAAACAATACGAAAATACATAAAGTGAAGGCAGAGTCAATATCCTTAATTTACGGAATAGTGCTCTACATGAAGCTTGGGGCGGTTCATTACAGATAATTCTTACAGCCCTCTTCTGCAGTGGAAAAGCTTCCCCACAATTTTATGCTAAAAGCTAAGTGAATGAGCGTATTACATGAGCGTAATACACACTCATTAAAACATCATGGCTCACAATATGTCTGATAATTATACGAGGTATTAATCTTCTATCAGGATTTAGAGCAAAGTAGTGTATGTATTAGGAATCTCCAGTTCATAATGTACTTAATGGCAGAAGAGTCATGATCAGCTTTCAATATCATCATTATAAGCTATTGTTATTAATGAGCCATGAAATGCCCTATAGTGTAGCCGACTTTACAGCTAATTACCCTATTCTATTCTATTGATGAGAAAAGTACCAGGCAATAAAATTTTATTAATGTATTTTATTGTTATTTTCATTCATTTTACTTGGAATCAAAAATCCTATACAGACATGTTCAAATAATGTGCAAGATAATGGATGATATTATTTGATATAGTTACCTGAAGTATTTTCATGATTGACTTCAAGAAATCAGTTGGATTCTGACTTTCGAGGGGTTTGTTGTTGTGCTTCAAGTCGAGCGGAGTCCTGTGAGTGTCTGCACAATGTTCACGTGCCGTCGCGAAATAGCCAACCGGCAACTTGCCTGCACAAATTAGCAATTATATAGCAAACTATTTATATATGTAATCCTATTTATGAATAAAAAAGTAATAGAATAGAATAATGATTTATTGACATAAACAAAACAATACACACTTTTCAAGTATAAATTAAATCATAAGCTTGGCTTCTAAGCCGTCAGCTGAAGATGGAGTTTCATAATTATTTAGTTATGCATATATTTCAATCATACATTAGTGACTATAGTAGTATTTAAAGTTATACAGTTTAAACAAAATTTCATTAGAATTTAATAAAATAAACATATTATGAGACTAAAAACTATGATTAATATTAAATTTAGAGAAAAGCTCAAAACAAAGCACAATGCGAATGATCAATTATTGAAATTACCATTTACCATTATTGAAATTATCTACTAAAAACCATCGGTATTTCCATGCGTCCCTACAATACCGGGTGATTACAAATGAAATAGACAACTTCAATAGCCTGTACAAAATTAAACTGGTGTATTTCAACATAGTAAGTGATATAGGTTTGTAGGGAATTTCTTTTAAAGTTTATGTTGGTAGAACTGTTGCTGGCTATTGTTGGCTGCTCCGTGTTACAACAGCCAGTTTAGTTTAGCAATATGGCCGCTACTCAAGTGGAGAAAGCTTATTGTGTTCTTGAATTAGCCAAAACAAACTCTGTTACTGTTGTGCAGCGTCATTTCAGAACAAAATACGGTAAACCACCACCAACAAGGCAATCAATTTATGACTGGTATGAACGTTTTGAAAGCAGTGGATGTGTGTGTAAGAAGAAGAGTACTGGAAGACCTTCTATTACAGAAGAAAAAATTGATAGTGTTCGTGATGTTTTTGTACGAAGTCCAGGAAAATCGACTAGATCAGCGAGTTTAGAATTGCAAATTCCTCAACCTACTGTGTGGAAAATTCTGCGGAAACGTTTGAAAATGACACCTTATAAATTGCAGTTAGTACAAAGTTTAAATGACAATCATAAAGTTGTACGTAAAAATTTTTGTCAAGAGATGCAACATTGTCTTGAAAATGACGACACATTGTTTAATCGCCTAATTTTCAGTGATGAATGCACTTTTCACATTAGTGGAAAAGTTAACAGACATAATGTACGAGTATGGGGAACAGAAAACCCAAGAGAGACTGTACAGCATATACGCGATTCTCCTAAAGTGAACGTGTTTTGCGCTTTATCTTGTGAAAAGGTTTACGGGCCTTTCTTCTTCCAAGAACCATCAGTAACCGGAAGAATTTATCTGGACATGTTAACCGAATGGTTAATGCCTCAACTCCATGAAGATAGTTGTAACTTCATTTTTGTACAAGATGGAGCTCCGCCTCACTGGTACTCA
Organism: Nilaparvata lugens; assembly: GCF_014356525.2. Lineage (NCBI taxonomy): Eukaryota > Metazoa > Arthropoda > Insecta > Hemiptera > Delphacidae > Nilaparvata > Nilaparvata lugens. The sequence goes on along the minus strand of NC_052514.1, from coordinate 19,953,034 downwards.
GTCGTCAGAGGGTATCTGGATGAACATCTTCCTAGACGATGGATCGGCCGTGCAAGTGAGGAAAACGTTGTGTTTCAGCCGTGGCCACCTCGTAGTCCGGACCTAACGCCCTGCGACTTTTTCTTGTGGGGCTATGTAAAAGACAGAGTTTTCGTACCACCGCTTCCTGTTGATATCGATGATCTTAAACAACGAATCACAAATGCTCTTGCTACAGTTAACCGTGAGATGCTTAGTCGTGTGTGGTCAGAATTTGACTACCGTGTTGATATCTGTCGTGTTGCAAATGGTGCACACATTAAACATCTGTAAATTTTCAATAAAAACTTCAAGAATTCTTCTATGTAATCATGTAAGTAATGATCTAAACTTTTAAATAATAAATTCTCTACAAGCTATTCAAACTGTCTATTTCATTTTTAATCACCCGGTATAATGCTAAGTTCTTCCAATTTTTGCCATTCATAAAGTCCTTGAACTCATCCATTTGCAAAAGGGCCTCTCCCAACCACTTCCTTCTCCATTCTCCTAACACTGGACATCTTGCTATGAAATGATAGATATCCTCCTGCTCTTTTTTATTGCATAGCGAACAGCACCAATTTCTTTCCGGCATCCAAGGTCTGTAGTTCAAGTCAATTAATTCTCCTCTCGCCTTCATAATCCATCGAACCTCCGTGAATTTCAGGTCGCTTTCAAGATAGCTATCCTTTCCCAGGCTATGGTTCAGACTTTTGTATATCAGATGATATTCTGCATCTCTCGCCTTAGCCTGCAAGTTTTCCAAATTCTTTAATCTCACTCCCTCTGTCAACTTTTTCAATTCTTTTTTCCAGTTAGGAACACATAAAAAAGTAATAAGATAACTCTATTCGTAATGTACCGTATCGTATTCGCCCTAAACTTTCAATTTGCTTTCACAAGACCAATTTCCTATAAGTATCAATCAACTAGAATTTTATTATTTACGAATTACAGAAGTCCATAATCCGAATTGTCTTTAAAAAAGATAAAAGGGTACCTCGTTATTCCAATGTATAAAGATTATATAATTCATTTATAAAAACTTTACATTTTCGTTTTGTTACAAGAAAACCAAAATAATTTTATTTTTCAATTTGAGAACCTGGAAGATATAATGTACTTATTGTTGGACTGTTAGAAATGTAACATTTCAATGACAATAAAATAATGACTCATTCGAATAGGAAGCAACTCTGATCAAATGGAGCGAATTGAGTCAGTGGTCGCGCTGATAAGCTATCGCTCAGATAAGTTAAGAATCATGTGCCTGCTACTCTCGTTGGAAGGGTGACCGCTTGAGCCAACTCCTCTGAATATGATTCATGAGAGGTTTTCTCAGATAAAAAACCTAATTAATGAAAATTAGAGATTCCAGATTGCACAAAGTGGAAGACATAACTAAGATTGTTGAATGGAGAAAGAACGTCTCACCCTGAAAGGAAAACGAAGAAAGAACAAAGAGAGTAAGATGCAAGGGAGTGAAGTAAGGCATAATACTGAGGGTGCTTGAATCGCAGCCCGTAATAGCTGTCAGAGTTGATTCTCTGCTACACAAAATTTAATCACAGGGTAAAAAACTTGTCCAAATACGAAACACCTTCTTATAATATTCCTCAATTACTTTACCTGCAAAACTGTGTTTATCAATTCGATTCTATTGAATTGTAAATTATGGAATACATTATATTATGCTATTCATTCAATAGCATGATCAATTATTTTGTACCATGAATATAAACACTTCAATAATTTGAAAGGAAAAACAGCAAAGAAAACTTACCGGAGTTGATCAAACTGTGAACTACTCGAATTAGACCGTCTCTTATAGTAAATTCAGCCATAGCCATTTCTGCAGGGTAGAACTGCCCCCTATCGTCTTTGCAGAAATAGTTTATGTGGATCAAGTGGAAAACTTTGGTCAGGAGAACTGCAACAGGGAAAGAGCGATTTCAATGCACTATTCGGTCTAAAAACAAGTTATTGATTTTTGAGTAAACAAACAAAATCTGCTCATATAGGACACCAGAATGGGTGCCAAAAACCAATCGATGGACAGGTAGAAATTGTGGCAATCCTCAGCGGTCGCCTATCGTTATTAAATCAATACATTTTGGACGTCTATTGTTATTGACCTTTCGAAAGGAAATATTGGTGTTCCGTTATGGTTTCTTAAAAGTACTCTTAAAAAACAGCGGCACAGAGATTGGATAAACTAAGAAATAATACTACAATGTAATTACACTTAGGTACCATATTATAATTCCTGAGATTATCTAGAATATTACTCAAATCGCCATAACTTTAAATTAGAGATAATCAGTGAGACATTTCTCTCACATGGAAGGTTCATTTTTCCAAAATTCCATAAAATCAGATTCAAAACCTTTCCCTATTTTGACTTGTAAAGCGTTACAATGCATTACTTTTTTAAGAGTAAGTTGATTACATCCTGAATACTACATCAGGAGTAGTATAATATAAGTGACGTAACAACTTTCAGTAGAAAATTCAAGAATCAGAAATAAGGAACAAAGTTACTAGATAGTTACAAACGTACAATAGATATTAAATTGTCAATCACCACCAACTAAAAGTGCCTTCCAGAAAAAGAAGGGACCACTAGGAATATTCCATTATTGAAGGGTTCATCAGGAAAATTATTCAAACATTAGATATATAAAATAAAAATAAAGTAGGCCTACCATACTAAGAAAACAAAAAAAATGAAAATATTGAATTAACTGAGAAATGTGTAAGGTAGAAACCAACACACTCATAGCACTGGATCATTTCTAATAGAATTTTCGTATAATCTCCTTGAATTACAAAAAGGATTCACAGCCATTTCTAGTAGAATGCCACAGCCTCAATTAGCTGGTCAGCACAACAAAAGTATTGAGATCAGTTGCAAATACTACCCAGTTGAACTAGTAAATATAATTAGTGATTTTCGGTAATCTGACAGCGTTGCCAGGTCGTTGCCAGGGGTGGCCAGAGGAAAACAGATAATCAATTGCAAATACTGTACTTACTTTCCGGGTCTTCCATACCATGGACGGCATACTCGATTTCCCCATTCATCTCTCTTATTTTTAAATCTTCGCCTAACTGCCTCTGTAACACCCTTTCCAGTGGTTCGCCTAACGAATTATACTTTTCAGCTTTCAATCTATTTTTCTCAGCATTTGCTCGAGATTGATAGTAAGCCTTTTCTGTTTCAGGCAGTGCCTGAAAAATGAAATTTAAACAATAGAATACGATCGAATTTCCAGTTTTTATCTATATGGAAATATTTGAAGTATGCAGTTTAAAATTCATCAAAACAAGCGTTAATAAGAGAGACTTTGTGAACTTTTAATTAAATACAAATGCATGTTTATATTTTTGTAAAAGAAGTTTATTAATTAAAGCTAATGTTTCCTCGCTTTTTGTGCTTTCAATTCATCAAGGAATAACTTCAAAGCATGTCTGTTAACTTAACAGTGTTGAACTATCAATTGTTTTGCCTAGTTACACGTATAGCACGTAATAGCAATTTACGCACTGAATTGCGTGTCTAAAATTCCTATTCCTGAACTAGTGTGTGAAGGAATACATCACAGTGCGCAAAAAATAATTTAGCGTGCCTCTAGTATTTTACGCACTCCAGATTTGCAACATATCACAAAATAGTTGGTTGGCTATATTAAAGAAAGCTCAGTTCGCGACAACCGAAATTCGTTGGCAATTGACTGTGGTTGGATATATGAATAATACAATGGCTACACATAATAAGGGTACAAGCACACTCTGAAGGCGGAGCAAAGCGGGGCGTTCAGTAGCGTCGTGAACAATAATCATGTTAAGTAATAAAAGCGTCTAGTCGCGAAGCGTAAAGGAGCGAGGCGTCAAACTTTGGAACAAGCTGGTTTGTTTTTTGGAGCGTCTACAAGCGGAGCGTCATAGTGCGAGTTCCAGTCTGGGACATAATAATTTACTAGTTCAACTACATTTCCCCCATCTAGTACACAAGTATATTTAATGTTTACCCAAATTCCCCTGTAATGTGTACTATTTGATTATTCAAAAGAGACTATTTATCTATAGCCCAGGCAATTAATACTCCGAAAAGGGTATCTAGGAAAAAGTTTGGAAGACAATTTTTGACCCCGCAGTTCTGTTTAGGGTAGTAAGGAGGTAAACATATTAAAAGTCTCCCAACCCCTACCCATTGTGCTAAGGGGGTGGGGATGATTCAAGCTACAATTTTTTCGGTTTCTCATATATAACTAGAAAACTATGCATTTTACGGACATGACTATTCTATACAAAATTAAAGCTTACATAATTTCCAACAATATTGATATCACAACTTTTCTTCGTTTACTTTTCGAGATATCTGCTCTTAAAGGTGTGACATTCTTGAAAAAAAAATCTTAAATTTTTCGCTATTTTTTCTCTTTAGACTTTTTGAATATCGATGGAAAAATCCATGCTGGTTATACGCTTATAGAGCATCAAATTCTCTTCAATTTGATGTATACTTTTACAAGTTTACGCATTTCTCCACGACTGTTGCAGCACCTGTAGTGTTCAGTGTGAAATCTTCAGTTTTGCAACAATAGAACAATTGACAAAGGAATTTGGAGGGAATGTTTTGAACACAATTTTGGACTTTACATCTTTGTTGGGACCAGTTAGGGGGTGAACATTTTAAAAGTCCCCAACCCTATCCCTTGTGTTAAAGAAATGAGGGTGGTTTAAAAGTTGAATTTTTCAATGTTTTGCCTACACGCTCATATCTTGAGAAAAATGCGTGCAACTGACATGACTAACAAATCAGAAATGAAGCTTGATAGATTCTCTAGGAAAATGTGTTTTTTTTTTTCAAAAATGTCACATCTTTTAGAGCGGATATCTCAAAAAGTGAAAGAGATATAGAAAAAGTTGTGAGATCAATATTGTAGGAAATCATGTAAGCTTTAATTTATTATAGAATAGTCATGTCAGTAAAATGCATAATTTTCGAGTTATTTGCGAGAAACCAAAAAATGGTACCTTTGAACCACCCCCACCCACTTAGCACAGGTGGTAGGGGTGGGGACTTTTGATATGTTTACCTCCTCACCACCCCAAACAGGACTGCGGGGTCAAAAATTGTCTTCCAAACCTTTCCTTCTATAACACTTCGTTGATTGGGCTATTTAGAACTCGTAATCTAAATTTGGGAGTGGAATATTAAAGGGTTCGCCAGTTTTTGCTCTTCGAATAACATTTTAATGAAAAGTAATTTTGTCCTAATGAATAAATAGATAATAGAAAATTTATAAATGAATCCCCACTTAGACTATTGATCTAGACTGATACTATTGTACTATTGGTACAGAATTCTGTATAAAATTCTTTCACAAGGTCCAGGCATGGAAGTAGCTCAAACCCTCAAAACAAAAAATTCATCAAACCAGACACGCTATTGGAGAAAATTCTGGTAAGATAAAAGTCTGAATGATCTACAGGAATTCCTCAGCAGTTCTTGGATATGCTTTGATCTAAAAATTCCAAGTTACCGAAAACAGAAATAGGAGTTAAAAATAAAAACGAAATTTATTCAGCATATGTCAGATACACAGTATATCATCCTCTGATTGTTGGTCAAAAATTCACCATTAGAGTTATAATCCATGCTGATCATGAGCTAATAGAGCATCAAATTCTCTTCAATTTGATGTATAATTTTACAAGTTTACGCACATCCCCACGACTGTTGCAGCAGCTTCAGTGTTGAGAGTGAGATCTTCAGTTAAGCAAAAATAGACCAATTGACAAAGGAATTTGGAGAGAATGTTTTGAACACAATTTTTGACTTTACAGCTTTGTTGGGACCAGATATGGGGTGAACAGATCAAAATTCCCCATCCCTACCCCTTGTGCTAAAGGGATGAGGGTGGTTTAAAAGTTGTATTTTTCAATGTTTTGCTTACACGTTTATTTCTTGAGAAAAATGCGTTCAATCGACTAGACTAACAAATCAAAAATGAAGCTTGATATATTCTCTACAATTTTTGTTCAGTGGGGTTTTGTGATATCCTCAACATTTTTCGAGATTTAAGCTCTTGAAAGTGTAAAATTGTTAAAATAACAGCTTTTTAGCCAATGTTTGCTCTTTCGGGGCGTATAACTCTCCAACAATGCATCGTAAAAATAAATGCTTATCGTAGGTTTGTAAAGCATTGTTAGCCATTATTGTAGAGATTTGTTAGCCAATGACAAATAAAATTCTATTCATCAATGATTTTCTGTATGTATGTTTAAATATTATAGACTTGAAATATTTTAGGCGGAGAAATATTATTGGATATTCCTCCTCGACGTGAATCCAAATTATATTTCCCATCAGTAGCTTAAACTAAAAACTTACTGACTGTGAATTATGCTCAAATTTAAACGCTTTCCATTTGTTGTAAGTACGGCCGTAAATGAATTGATTGAATCAATTTATTTAGAATGACGTTATTTATCAAGTAATTATATGTATATCACATTCAAATGGCATGAAATGACGGCATCTTACGGTAGCAATACCAGGAGGAACAATGAACAATGCGATGATTCTACGACGGTTAAATTTAATAAACGGAGGTCTACATGCAGCCGTGCTACATCCAAACATGCTACATTGGAATTCTCCTTTTTAATTAACCCATTTGATTTTATATGGTAGAGGACAGGGTAATTTCAGGCTTAATAATTCAAAGTCCCGGCTTAGGTAAGATCCCTTATCAGAACAAGTTATTTTTTTTGGACCAGTCCCGTATTTTAGAGTTATAAACCTTTGGTCACAGCTGCCTTAAAAACCACGTCAATGACCCTGAAATTAGTCAGGTGCGAATTGAATGACCTGAACCAGCCAAGTCACTTGATATGCCCCAGAATATAGAATTTTTTAAATAATTGTGGGGAGAATAAGTATTATTCAAATGCTAGTATCATATTATATTAGTTAGGCCTTCATGATATGTGTAAGTTTCTCAACTTGAATCATATAATCAGTTCTTGGAGTATACCAGGCTGATGTAAGACAACACATAGGGTTGAATCTTTAATAGAAGTTATGACAAAATATGTAACTTTTCAAATGTTAAGTGCAAGGAAAATTATTGGACAATCAGAAAAAGTCATACTAAACGGTTTAAATGTTCAAGTTGAAACAAATAGAAGTAGTCTATTCTCAAATACTTACTTTCCACAGCTGATCACATAGTTTCGAGCATTGTTCCAAGGTATAATTTCTGCCTGCCGCGCGTTGCTCCGATTGGAAGTCGCGCATGAAGCAAGAAAATGCGTTAACAATAGGCTTCTTTCGTCTGTTCATCTTCCTAAAATCTAGAAAAAAAGGCGTAATAATTATTAAAAGATATTCAAAATAATATGCTACAGTATCAAGCATTAATATATATATATTCTTCTTGATGAAAGAGTGGCATATTTATGTGACTCGAAAAGGTTTGTGGTTCGAATCCTCAAAAAATCAATGAATTAAAACACCCAATAATATCTCATGTAGCTTCCGCAAAAGTGAATTATTTAAATAGAAACCAGAACTCCCCCTCTCATACTGGACATTATTTTTTGTATTGCAATCGATATGTTTGAATTGTTTTGTATTGAGCCAATACATTTTATACGTGTCTGGCTTCAAGTACCATATTAATACAAGTCATCCGAAATTATATACTTTCCAATGGCGCAGTCTATAATTTAATATTATGAGGCTTATGAAAAGAAAATTGAGACCGACAATGCGCTGAAGATTTGTGTAAAGTTTTAAGGCTGTGCAAAGGTTAAAAATAAACTTTCGAATTTTTTCGATTTGTATATCATCAAAACATTTTTTCCGATCATTACTTTTTGAGATATGATCTAACAAATTGATTCTAACATACATTAACAAATTCAATGATATGTTTCCCCAAACTATAACCAAAGCTCCAAAGACATATACGAAACAAACTATTCTCAGAGATAAGTCATGGTTCAATGAAAGTCTACAGGTCTTGAAGGGTAATGTAGTTCTAATGCATTCACACTACAAAGCAGCAAATGCACCTGAGGAGAGAAAAATTTTCTTCAAAGCATACTCTAACCTTAACAAAGCTTACCGGAAAGCAGTAAATGCTGCTAAGAAAATGTCTATTGAGGAAAGAATAAAGTCAGCACCAAATCAATGCAAGGCTGCTTGGGAAACAATAAACAGTCATCGACCCAAAAGACCAGGAGTTAAACCACCACCGGATCCTGACAAGTTTAATGATTTTTTCATCACCACAGTTGAAGACATTGTTGCTAGTTTACCGGCTGTAAACATCAATCATCCTACTCCAAATCACAGAGCAACCACTACCAGGCTAGAAAAATGGAAGGAAATAAGCCATGTACAGATTATGAAAATGGTGAATAGCTTCAAGAGGTCCATGGAATACTTGTTCAGTTCTTAAAAAGACAATTGAGAATATTGCTGAGCCCATGGCAGAGGCAATAAACAACTGCTTAAGAAAGGGGAGATTTCCAGATATACTGAAATTGTCTAAAAGTATTCCAATTTATAAAAAATGGGACACAAATCAACCCTCAAATTTTAGACCAATGTCAATTCCTCCAACAATGTCAAAGGTTATCGAAACTATCATGAAGCTGCAGCTTGTGGATTACTTCGACACAAATGATCTGTTCTCCAGCTCACAGCATGGCTTCAGAAGCGGGCGATCAACAACTAGTGCACTGATATCAGTGTCAGAAAGAGTTCAAGAAGTCTTTGAATCAGGGGAATGCCTTGCTCTTACTCTATTTGACCTGAGCAAGGCATTCGACTGTGTCCTACACAACATTTTAATTGAGAAATTGGAGCACTATGGAATTGGTGGTGCAGTGCTGAGTACCCTCAGTGACTACCTTAAGGATAGGAGGCAAGTAGTCTCCATAGGAGGAGCAACATCAGAAGTGAAAGCAAACTGTCACGGCGTGCCACAGGGTTCTGTGCTGGGCCCGCTGCTGTTTATCATACTCATGAACGACTTTACACCACAAGATGGCTCAGTACTATTTGCAGACGATACTACAATCATGTCCAGAGGTAAAACTATCAATCAGACAATGGATATAAGCAGATCTCGAACATGTGAGGCAAGGCAATGATTCAACAATCACAGGCTGAAATTGAATGAAGACAGCAAATTATGTTGGAGTGATCTCATAAGTAATGTCTGCATTAAGCTGTCCAGGGTTACTCACTTGTTGCTTAAATTGAGGAACATTGTCTCTGCAAACTACCTGTTTACGCACTGTTTCATACACATGTCACATATGGCCTCCTAATGTGGGGACACACTCCATATTGCAAGGATGTTCTACTGATTCAAAAAAGAGCTCTGAGAATAATGACGTTCTCCAATTATTTGGAACATTGCAGGCTGCTGTTCAGAAAGCTTCAAATAATGACTGTTTACAGCCAATATATTTTCGTTGCATTGATGCATGTGAGGAAGAATAATGAACAAATGAAAAGGAGAAATGAGGTCCACAACTACAATACACGGTCAGCAGGGAACCTGGAAATTCCACGAACTCGATTGACAAGCAATCAGAAGAGCTTCCAGATAGCGGCATTGAAGTTCTTCAACAAACTTCCCACCGATGTTCAGGAAATGGAACTTAAGAGATTCGAGAAAGCCCTGAAAACCCAACTTCTTGAGCGGCCCTTGTACTCGCTCAACGAACTGGACGAAGAGACGCTTTTTCCTGCCGGATGACCCGGCTGGGTACACGACTACGACGCGGTCTATCTGGCACCCCCAGTCAACGACCCAGACATCAAGTATCATGGATTTATCTCTTACCGAATTTGAAATGTTCTGTCGCGAAAATTTAATCTTTAGGCGCTCATATCTCAAAAAGTAATGATCGGAAAAAATGTTTTCCTGAGAAAACTTTTTCATTTTGATAGCTTGATGATATAGAAATCGAAAACTTTTTTAAAAAATCACCAGTAGAAAGCTTACTTTTAGCCTTTGCACAACATCAACTAATGAAATTAAAAGAATAGATACTGACCACTGTTCTAGGAACAAATAAAAAATATGGGTCATACCATCACACCAGAAAGGTTTAAATCCATTATCAATTTGATAAAAAATAATCGTCATAAAATAAAATAAATTAGAAGTAGCCCTAATGAAGTGGAAAACTTTAATCGTAATTAACTTACACCCAATATAACGACTTGTGCCAATGACAAGTTTTCCAGACTTTCTGGTTGGAAACCAGATCCAATCGAACCAAAACTGCAGAACGCAGATTTAGAAGTAATAAGTTGCTTTTATGTAGACAATTTGGATGGTTTCTGTAAATAAAGAGTAGATTACATTTTCAACAAAATAATATTACTTTTCATATTGAGTTTGAATCTCAATTTGACAAAATTGCAACTTATTTTCATGTTGAATGTAGAAAATAGTACATAGTGTATAGAAGTAGGACAATTTTGAACTAGTAACCAAGCCTTAACGTAATTTCTTGAGCTAGGTCTAGAAGTCTAAATTAATGGATAAAAATCAGTATTGCTAATAATTTATATCATAATATCCATTAAAGACCAATTTGCAACAGCCCCATTTTTTAAAATTATTCATTATTTGTTATTTTATAATTATGTTGCATTGTACATTCAAAAGCCTATTATGTTAATCAATTATAGTCGGCTATTGATTTAATAATTAACCATTATTAAATAATACAGTTGATAAGGTTTTTTATTTAATTAGCAAAAACAAAGAAAATTTGTTGGGTCTGAAAGATCCCATTAAATCTCATATTAATATTTCCACAGTAGCCTACCTGTATAAAACCAGCTTTATAGGATATCCTATTGAAAGAATTCGATAGGATATTAAAAGAATTCGATCTATTTTTATCAAAACTTTGATCCTCGTATAAAAAATTATTATTAGAGTTAGGTTAATAAAAATGAAAAAGAACTTTTATAAATAACTGAGTCCTATATAATACCGGTACCTCAAAATCTGTCTGGCAGCCGCCGGGTAAAAAATACTGAATTATTAAAATCAAATCTTCAGAGTAGCAAACATTCATGACAATGAATTCCAGGAAATGGAAAAGTACCAATCTAGAATAACTAATGATTATCAATCACTATAATTGAGACGAAAGCAAATTTAGTAGAGAGTATGAACCGCGGAATCCAGCATTGAGACAAACCTATATATTAATAGAAGAGGTCAAAACAAGTTTAACCATATATTAAATGTTTGCCAAATTTGAAGAATTAGAAACTTAGTTTTATTTAATTGAAAAATTAGTTCAACAAAAATTAAAAAAATTCGTAAAAATAAACAAAATTAAAATGTAGGCTAATGAAATGGGGTTGTAATAAAGTTTAGGTCTACTTGGATTTAAGTTTTTAACGTTAGAGTTGAAAAGGCGGTTTTGGAAACCAGTCGTTGTTTTTCAGTTCAAGCAGTAGCCTAAGCCTAAAATGCTAACCTAAATAGGCCCTAGTTTAGGTTAGTTTTCAACTAGGTATTTTGTACTTCAAGTTTTTTATTTTGAAACGTGAGATAGAGAAATCATCATACTAGAGTGAAAATACATGAATATATTCAAGATTATTTGAAAAATCAAACTAAGATATCCTTTTTATTACAAACGTTTCAAAGCTGACTGGATAGTAGCCTGTAACTACTAAACAGTCAACAAGTGAATAATGTTAAATTTTTTTTAGGAGCAGATTCAAGTTACTTCACAATGATCTGAAGTTAAAATTACCCTGACAAAGAATTTAAAACATTTTTTTTTCTATTTCCTAAATAAAATTAGAAAAAATGACCCAAAACATACCGCTGTTTGATAGACGTGCACGATTAGACGAAGATCGAAGACTCGAAGTCGAAGACAAGACATGTCGCGAATCGAGTCGCGAACAGATACAAGGCTGCCAACTGCCAAGAAAGCAAAAAACTGAAATGCAGTTCAAAATTTGTTATTTAAGTTACAATTGAATTCTTTTCATATACATTCTTGATTCTGGAGAAAAATATTGATGAATTGATGAGAAATATCACTATTTTTCCAAATTTAGATTAATACTGATTTGTAGACGGGTGCGAACTGTCTGAACGAAAATATACTTTCAAGAATTGAAATTGCTCGAATGGAGAGTAGCCGTTATTATTATTTTTTTTAAGGACGGATCCAAAGGCTCAACCAAAGCTTATTGTGTTATGAGTAGTATGATAGTTAGGCAAACCAGAAACCAATACCTGTGTCCTTTACAAGAGTTATTCCCTATACTAACATCTCATTCATCACCTGGTTGCTTGTCATAATCCAGTGTGATATGCTTGGCTTCAGACTGATTGGTCCTCGTGACTAACGAGTTCCACTCCTGGCCTTCTTTGAAGGTCTTTCCGCTGAGGAAAGGGTCGCCAAATTGCCTCTAGGGCGCCTGGCTACCCTTGACTCAGCTCTCACCCACAGTGGATAGCATAACCTATAATTTTTATTCATTAATAACTCCACCTTCATTGTATTATTATTCATCTCATCATCATCACCTAGGCTTAAATGATTCTAGAAAGTCGCCTTTGTAAAATAATAAATAAATAATAATTTGTGCCTGGAGTTTCACCCATCTCTCGTCTCTTGGGTTTTTCTTTTTGCCCCTCCGAAACTTTGCAGGGTCGAAAGCCTCACTTCTCCCAAGAAGTTTTGCCTGAATGGCTGTCCTTCTTTGAGAAGTCTACTGAGAAGTGGTCTCCCTCTTCAGTTGGGATGATGAGCTTACATCATTCATGTCGTGATCAGTAGAAGCCTTCACAATGTTGATCTCTACATAAGAGTGCAATGGAACCTCCTGTGTTCCTGAAGCACCCATTCCAGTTTAAGGAACCTGCCCTGATAGGGCAGATCCCGTGGGTTTGTTGTTCAACCAAGGTTCAACAGCTAGGAAAGTGGAGTCAACCCAGACAGAGCCCCGCATGTCCAGGCAAGGCCAATTACTACAGGAGGGCGCCTGGTATCCCGCAGGAACCGTTAGAGACACCATATAAAAGTACCATCCATCAGCACGGTCCACATAGCAACTTGGGTTGGCCTAGGAAGAAATAAGAATATGTCCAAGGAAGGTCGACAGCTAGAAAAAGAATGGCTCAAAGATGAATCAATGGAAAAATTGCCTCAACAATCCATCTTGAAATTGAATGCTACTGTATTCGAAGATTTGTAGAGTAGACTCTACACATTATATAATGATAAATTCTCTTTATTTAAAGTTTTCTATTCATTCTTATAGCAGCTTTAATGTTGGGGGGGGTTAAATTATCAATGCTGCAATATGTGTCAACTTAGTGGTTCCTCACCTTTAAGGCCTGGCAGGAAGGCCGGGTAAATTCAGGATCTATTATCCGTTCTTGTACAAACTAGGCTCAGACTAAAATAAGAACAAAATCTCTGAGTAGGTATGTGTGTGTGTGTGAGGAGTGAGAGCGCCAGAGGGAGAGAAAGAGCGAAATAGTCAGTCTTTCATGAAAGAACTCACTCCCAATGAAAAATCTATTCACAATTACAGGCTTGCATAATTAATTGATTGTTGTAGGTTCAGGGACTAGCGTAAAAATGTTCCTAGCCCTTTCAACTGTCAGCATTCCTTATGAATAACATCAATGCTTCCCATTCAGTCGATGCTGACCGAGTCAGGTAGGCCTACTCAAAGACCTTAAAGATGCAACGGTCTTTGGGCCTACTCTACAGTATGGTTCACCTTCAACAGTCACCATTCCTTATGAAATACATCAATTCATCAATTTCACCTAACGCTGACAGTGTCTCACTGTAAAGCAGCTTGGTTGTGTGTCAGCGTACCGTACCTTGTGAATAACACCGAAGTTCGTCACGTTCAACTAATGCTGACATTTTGAGTAAATCTCATTATAGAGCAGCTTGGTTGAGTGTCAGCATACCTTGTGAATGATATTATCAATCCTGTTCAACTAAAGCTGACAGTTTAAAGTGAATCTCACTACAGAGCAGTAGCAGAGCAGTAACATTTGGACAAATGTTGCTTCTACAGCCGCCCGTTTGTATGTCTCAGTACCGGTATGTTACAATATAATATTGGCTTATACACTAATTTACAACATTGTATTACGCTCTCATACACTCTCAATTACAGTATGGTTTGGTATGTTGGGGTGGAACTTTTAGAATAGAAAAAACGTTTATTGAATAAATAAGCTACCTTAAGCGAACCTCAAAGATGCTACTTGACAAGGTACCACATACAAAACATGTAAATTCCGATATATAGAGTTGGACAGGGATGGTTTGGATGATTTGAAATAACAACAACACAATCATTTCTAAACGAAACTCAGAATGGATTTTTTTAGTGTGTACCTTGAATGTTGCCATTATAAAAATTAAAGAGGTAAATATTAAAAGTTTGTTTATGTACGAAAAATACGGTAACATAATAATGTTAAATGCTGTCCGTTTTCATCCATACACTCCTGTGAACGTTGTGAGAAGTTGTCCAAGCATTGCACGTGGTACTGCTCAAATTTATTGTGTTATTGTTCCACTCAGGGCTTTGAGGGTTCGTGATTTGTTTATATATACACGTGCTTTTAGGTAGCCCATGAAAAAATGGTCACGGGTCCGGTGACCAAGGACGCCACTCCACATCCCCATGCAACAGAATAAGCTAGGCGTCCAGGGAAGGTCTGCCTTAGAAATTCCATAGCTGCTCTCGATGTTTTGCATGTCACTCCATCTTGTTGAAACTACACAGTATTGAAGTTGATACGTCGTCTTCTCAATTGTGGCAGGAAAAATTCATGCAGCATCGTTCGTTAACGATCTGTATTGACAGTGACGGTTCGACAGTTTTCTCGAAAAAAGTAAGGGCCAATAATTAGTTTTATGGAGCTATCCAAGAGCACGTGTATACATAAACAAACCACGAGCCCTTGAAGCCCTAAGTGAAACAATAACACAATAAATTCGAGCGGTACCACGTGCAATGCTTCAGAGGAGTATGTACAACTCAAAACGTTCACAGGAGTTATGCACAAAAACGGACAGCATTTAACACATGTTATTTTTCGTACATAATCAAGGTTTTAATTTTTACCTCTTCATTTTTTGTAATGGCAACATTCAAGGTACACACTAAAATAATAAATTTTAAGTTTCGTTTAGAAATGAGAGTGTAACTGTTATTTCAATAATCATCCATACCTCCCTGCCCAACCATATATATCAGTGAATGTTAATTTTACAAAAAATTACTCAACAGTTAATTTCATGATATTAACTAATTAATTGTTGGCTGAGCTCTAAAAAATCTCAAAAGTGTTATAATGTATAGTCAACATGAACTTATTACATACAAAAAATAGAAGAAATGATTTACAACAATACAATACAATGGTAATAAATTTCAATAGCCTATACTACATCCAAAGACCAAAGTGTAATATTATTCAACCAAATTCTTAAATTTCTTTTCAATAGGCTCATATTAACAAACTCAGTATTATTGGGTGAATCATTGAAAGTTTTTGGTACAATGTGGATTAAGGTGTTTCTGGCTGAATTATTCGGAGTAAATGGTACGCTGTACAACATACCTCTCATTCCTTAAATCATATCGATTAACTTTTATAACTAAATATTTTTTACTGAAGTAATTTTCTAAAATCAAATTAAACAGAAATATTCATTAAACCTCTTATTAATAAGTTAAGAACAGCCAAGAATCATTATATAAGATTGATACTGTTAAAAAATCAATACTGTTTAAAAATGTTAGAGACCTTTGTAGCCTATGTAAAATTGAAAATAATGCCTACCGTATCCAAAATTGATTCGTTTTCAAAGTTTTAAAATTGTTCTATTTGAAAAGCGGAAACTGTGGTAAGGAAAATCTTCATTACAATATGAGAAGCATTAACCAGCTACTGTGTAGGACACCAAAGGTAAACAGGGAGATTTTTTAGACACTTTTTCATGTATTTAGGACCTTATTTTTACAATAAACTGCTAATTGAATTGAGAAGGTGTTCCTGTATAATTTTTTGTGATAGAGCAAAGAGCTGGCTATTCACAGTAAACAACATAATTTTGCGGGTTTCTACACTAATAAAACACTTGAGGCGATTTATATACTAATTAGATTACTTTTTACACTATAACACATGGAGGTAAACTAGAAAAAACTATAAACTGATAACTATTTAATAAATTACAAAGAATTATCACAAGCGTACGTTACCGTAACTAATATAAATATAACTGAATAAGAATAACTGTCACCAAGAATAATAACTGTACAAGACCAAGTTGTAAAACAACTACAAGAGTCTATTAACACTTTATCACATCTCTGTCTTGATAAGAAGCAGAAAATACTCCACTGTATTTCAACACGCGCCATTCATATCAGGTCAGCAGAAAAATAAAGAAAGGTAGAGAATACATCCGGTCTATCATAGCAGAACTCTCCAGAAGGGTCTGGAGGTGTGGCGAAACATACGACCAATGGCAGTGCATCAATGGAATGATATAGAAGCCTCTCTGCCTCCTCCGTGTTGATTAGCAGGAGATTTCAGAAACCCCTCGCCTCTGCCAACCCTCTAAAGGCATTATCCATAACACTGCCCCCTCCTTAAAACTGTTCTCTCCCAGAACAGTCAAGATCCATCCTGAAGCTGGTTTCGGTGGATCCACTGGGGTGGTTGCCCATGGATAGTAAACACAACAGGTGATGCTGATTCCAGTGTCCTTGAAAATTCTTCCAATCATTGGTCTCACAATCTTCCAGTCCAATCCATCATAGCCACATCCAAGTCTGGGGATCCCAATTTGCTCTACTCCCAGGAATTGGAGATGAGTCTGTAGGTGCATTAGACTTTGCCACTAAGCCTGATATGTGGATTCTTCCTGGGGTTGGTCCTTTGTCATCAAATAGAACAGATGTTGTTTCTGATCCTGAAGATGGAGTGCTTTCCCCACTGTCGAATTCTGGAGGTTCAGCTCATCCAAATTTCCAAACTTCCTCCTGAAGACTGTAGCAATCCCTCGTGATGCTCCCACATTCCTAGCTATGCAATGAGCCAATGCATACCTCTTTGGCAGGGTGAACAGGTCCTGGCGACTGTCAGTAACATTCTCTTCTTCCTGTGACATCTCCAGATTAGCCATGAACTCTTCAAAGTCAGGGCCGGCTGGTTGAAGAGCCTGCACTTCTTGAGCTTCCCTATATATTATCTCTATGATAGGGTGCCAGTCGGTTGAAGTGGACAATTCGTGGAGTACCTCTTGGTTTCTTGATCCTGTAGACCACATCGTTGATCCTTGTGACCACTTCATAAGGTCCATCCCAGGAAGTCTGCAACTTGGGAAAGTATCCACGATGTCATTGAGGGTTGTACAACCAAACCTTGTCACCAGCCTGGTATCCTCCATGGTCTGCTTTGATGTCAGAGCGTTGCTTCATCATGTCACTGGCATCCTGGGTGTTTGTACAGATGATCTCAAGGATTTTGTCTATCTTTCCAGAGCTTGGTGATGTGGACTTCCCGTTCCAGGTCCACATTGTATTTCTACATAAAGGCTCTCTTTCTAGGCATAGGGTCATTAGCAGATGCACATACTGCACAATTTCAGCATCAGCCTCTTGACATCCTCTTTTGAATTTGGCCAGTAGAACCTCTCGAACCTGTCTCAATTTTTCTGGAATTCTCTTCCTTGAGACAATGATTTGTAGTTGTCTCTGATCACTCACAGCATTTTCCATCACCCTCTTCGAGATTCCTCCATCTTCCACAATCGAATCCCATTGTGCCCAGAGGGTCTTAACATGTGGTGACAATGGAGCTACTTTTTGCCAGCTGGATCGTCCTTGGGTTTCCAAGACCACAGGTGCTTTGGAGCAGGATCTTTCACCTGGTCCTTCAGAATTTCATCTCCTCTCCAGTAGTCTGTGGCTACAGTTATCCAATTCACAATTGAGCAGTGCTTCCAGTCCATATCACAATCCACAATCTCCTGCTTCTTGTCAAACATTGACTTCTTTGGGCACTTGCTTCGAAGATGACCTCTCTCTCCTCAACACCAACACTTTATCTCCTTCTTCTCGGTCTTGAGCCTCTCCAAGACCTTCTTAATTATTTCCTCCATAAACTCAACATGCTTTTCCTCTACTGATACTGCTTGAGCATGTAGCCTACATGGCCCCTCACTGATTGTGTCACTGCTTCATATTCCAAAGCCAGAGTGAGTGCCTCGCAAACAGTCGGAGGACGAGCAAGTTTAACAGCTCGTTGGGTTTCTGGCTCACAAAGACCAACCAGGAATTTTTCAACAGCCAAGCTCTCACAAACTTCATCATCCACAGATGAGCATTCCTCACGAGGCGAGCTATGTCGCTTTAAAATTCTTGGTGTGATTCATTTGGCAATGGGAATGGTACAGTTGATCCATGTGTCGGTGGGCAAATCTCATTTCCATGAGCCTCAACAGTTCATTAATGTCTCATCTATCACCCATTGGAATCGTCTGCCAATGCATCTCCACGAAGCGACAGGCTCAACATTGCATCCTTCACTACTGGCGTCCATCCATGTATATCTGCAGCTGTATCAAACAAGGCACTGTAATCCTCGCATGGCATTTTTCCATCAAAAGTTGGTAGTCCACTGTGCTGAGTTGGCATAACAATAGACGCATTGTAATAATTATTGACTGGGGTATCCTTCCCAAGGTGGATAGTAGAAGTATCATTCACTTTCAAGGTTGCTCTTGTCCCACAATAGTCATTAATTTGCAAGGTGGAGAATACATCCGGCCTATCACAGCAGAACTCTCAAAAAGGGTCTGGAGGTGTGGCTGAACGTCCGACTAATCACAGTGCATGGAAATCGCCAGAAGGTTTGAGAACGCGCTTGCCAATGGTCAATGGTTCCCTGCATCAAAACCAGAACACACTGAAATGATCTAGAAACACCCCTGCCTTGTTCTCCGTGTTGATTACCGGAAAGTTCCAGAAACCCCTCGCCTCTGCCATCCCTCTAAAGGTCTCATCCAGAATAGTGTGGTTGGTTAAGATAATGGTACATGTTGAGCTAGCATTGCTCAACGGCACCATTCATATGAAAAATATTATTACATATGAAAATATTATTCAATAAAATCATTATTTCACTAAGGAATGTACGGTATTATATTAATTACAATATTAATTTATTACACTTTATGCATTCCACTGATCCCAGTTTTGGTTTTCTGGGCTGTATCAATTTTTTTGTTTTTTCTCATGCGCTACAGGCAGTATTTTTTGTAATGTTTTAGCAATTTTAATTACCTAGACTAGACTCCCAGCTTTTTTATTTTCACTTTTTTATACTAGTTTATTTTTATTATTTAATTTGATAATTTTTTTACCTTGTTAATTCTACTTCGATTATCTGATCACACTACTGGATACTTGTTGAAATCTCACAACAATTAAAATGACTCCCTCTGCTTATGATAGAAGTGAAAGGAAATACAGGAAGAATAATTCTTCACAATAATATTGGAAAGTTTCAAATCGTTTTATAAAAAAAAGTATTCAGAAGATGACAGATAGCAAAGGATTGAACTGAGAGGGAGGATAATATTAAACGCTCAAGTCACCAAAAATTATAATAGAAATGGTCAATATGATTTAAAAATAACGAATACTCTGTATTTCAAATAATAAACTTTAATAGTATAGTTCTATTTACATATTTATAATAATTGAACATATTTACAGTTGAATAGAATATCAATAATACACTGGGAAAAATAAAAAGAACACGATTTAATCAAACATGTGTAAATAACAACTATTATTCAACAAACTATGAAAATATATATGGAAACAACTAAGTTGGTTATGAATGTAATATTCAAAATAAAATAAACCTATAGTAAAATAATATCATAGGTGGAAACTTATGGTTATCTGAACAATTATCTAGCAACAAGCATTTTTCAAGACAACTAGAACTCACAGCTTCATAATATAGTTACAGAATATAGAAAGACTGACATTGAATTGTATTATAAAAATACTGTAGTTATCAGTAGTGATAGTTAATGTAGTTAACATTGAGAATAAAAATTATAATTTAATGTCATACTTGAACATACTAAACGGTCGAAGGTGTCATACCCTTCCTAATAAGACACAACGAGAATTAACACAATCTGCTTGAATTAACAGCAAGGTATCCACTTGTTTATTCATATTAAATTTTTAGAATACAAATTTAATAAGAACATTTTCTATTACGGTATATTATAGTGTATAAAATAGAAGAACGTATGAGAAACTTATTGTACATAAATGTTAAACTGGCAGGTATTATAATGTGAATAATTGCAAAATCTACATAAAACAAGCATTTTGAAAATCAAATATATAAAAATTGGCCGAGAAGCACTGCTATTGTACGTAATAGAATCGGCAGAAATAGAAATTTCTTTACTAAAATTCAGGAATGCAGTTCCAACAATATACTCTCTCAATACTTTTATGTGATTCTAGATGAAAAAGACAAAAGTCAAAGGTTAGATTAAAATAATATAAGACACACAAAAAAATAATCAATACTGTATGGATAAATTTTGTTTAAATAAACTGTTTTTCGTAGCAAGATTTGTTGGAAATAAAGAAAAACATATTGGAGCTTTTCATGATTGTTATCAACTTGAAATATACTAGAGTTGAAGTCTAGAAATATATGGGTCTAATGTTTAGGTGTATTGAGAACCACCAGGTTAGTGTTAATGGAGTAGAGAAAGATTGTTTATTTTATGCTGCTGCATCTAAGAGCATTCTTGAAATTAGTGATTCAACCCCTAGTGATACCACTGAAGTCATGATAAAAGATTTGAGAATAATCTATGTTTCGAGAAATTTTTCACATCAATGGGAATAGAAAGCTTACTAAATTTTCAATAGCAGTGAACGCAGTGCATTTTAATTACAAATTCGTGGACGGAATACGAAAAGACTTATTAACGTTACGTTCTGTTTATGATGAAATTACATATCTCATTCAATGGATTCCGAGACATTCCACACTAGTCATATTGTAGTTGTAATTTGGAGCAAATTAATTCAATTTTTGAACACTTACTTTACAGGTAAAATAATAATTATCATATTCCAACTTATAGGTACTGTACAGTAGTATCTATAGAAACTAAAAAATATATTAAAATGCTAAAAATTGATAATTAATAAAAAAAATGGAAGAAAGATACGAAATATTTTCTGTAAATGGTAGTTAGTCAAGTGTGAGCACAAGTGAAAAATGGAAGTGTTGAATTAATAGGCTAGATTCAACTTCGAGACCTCCAGTTAATAGTGTTATTACTGTACCTACTAAGAACTAAAACATAGTGATAATTACCAATTACGATAAGTATAAAGGAGAAAATAATTTTCATGAACTCTTATTGTATCGAATTGTAATAGAATGACTGGCCTATATTTTTTTAATTTAGATTCTACTTGAAGTTATTAGCAATAATAATTGCACTAGTTGAACTAGGCTTATATTGTACTTTTATCACGAATTGTAAATTTTTCTTTCAAAATGCTTAGTTGAAGATTTCAAATAGAGAGTTAGGGTGAAGATTTCAAATGTTATGTAAGACACTATTGTCATTGCCTTCAACAAGATATTTAAATGTATTATAAAATAGTATCACTTTGCAAACTTGCCATGCAACAAGCAATGAGTATGAGGTTAACAGTTTCAATTCAAACGGTTATAAATTATTACAAATAATTGGTATTAAATCATGTGAAACTGACAAGGAACCGTAATATCCATTATAAATATGATATAATATAACAGGTATCACTAGAGCATAAATTCCACTTCATAGTAACATAATAACACTTTTATATAGGCTACTAAAATGATACAATCATCTGACCAACGAGTTTCACTATATAATCTAGGACGTGATACATTTTTTGAAGCTTGTTTGCAAAAACTGTTATCAATCATCTTGAGTCAGCTTAATCTTTCAACTGAATGTTACTGATAGATGATTTAGATT
The DNA here is from genome assembly GCF_014356525.2 of Nilaparvata lugens. Taxonomy (NCBI): domain Eukaryota; kingdom Metazoa; phylum Arthropoda; class Insecta; order Hemiptera; family Delphacidae; genus Nilaparvata; species Nilaparvata lugens. The sequence continues at coordinate 19,930,855 of NC_052514.1, read as the reverse complement.
GATTTCGTTCGGTGCAAACCAGCATAATTGTTTTTGGATCAAAAGATAAATAATTATTCATTGAAAACCAATCAACTATTTGTAATAGTTATCAACCGTTCTTATCCATCGTGGAGCAAATTAATGAACTTCAAATAGGCAAGCTCCAGCTTCCAAATGGCAAGAACTGCAAGCATGTAACTGTGGTCAGCTAGGATTTGCCGAATATTAGAGATAAAAAATATGTTAAAAATGTTGAGAGGTTAGCATTAATTGATTGTGGTGATTTATATTCCACGAGGCTGGTGGCTTAGAAACAGCTATGCCAACCATACTAACCAACAATTAGGGCTGACAAATCATGTTGAACATTACTGAAATACCAATAATGAGAACCAGATTTATTATAAGTGTTACAGAAAATCGTTACTGGAAAAGGATGAATTTCATGAAAGGATAGTGAATTTTCAATTTGACTTGATGCCAAAAAGATGTTAAATTTATGTGAGAATCGACTTCCATGTGCATGGAATGATTTTTCCAATGTTTTTGGTGATGTTGATGATTTCATAGGCTTCTGCGTGAGAAATAGGGTAGATGAAGATGAGAGATGAATAGGCCCATAATTTTGAGTAAAGTTTAAACCACCGAGGAGTGATTCCCGAACTCATGTGTTTTTTATCGGAGCTGGGCTTGAGCAACCACCCTCGAGGCGGCAGAACATTGCGGCAGTGAATTTTCTGATTTCTACTTTCTCAGTTGATCTCAACAGAGATGTCGCTGTGGAATATCGATACTTATTTGCAAGGAAGTAGTAAGTTCCCTTGTTACTTCACTGTTACTTCTTGTGAAATGAATCACTTTCGGCCACTATTGAAGTCAGTATTTATGAGTGAAGTGTGCTTTGTATTTCAAATCAATCAAATTTCAAATTTGGCGAGTAATCTCAAACTATCCATGGATAAACTGGAATAATGAGGAATGTTTGCACGAGATGTGTGACTCGAACCACGAGAAAAAAAACATTCAACCAATGCTTAAAGTTCCATGCCTAGTCCACACACTCTCGCCAAGTCGCTGGCCACTTTGGTCTTGCTACCCACACTGCAATGTGACCAGTGCCTGGGATATATATTTGTAAATGCTCGGCTGACCACTCGCCTTCGCTTGTCTCGTCTCGTCAAAAATCGGAGCGAAGGCGAGTGCTGGTAATCCAGTTATCAACACTCTCGCACTCGGTGTCAATTATACGCACTTGATGAGAGTGTGGATGCAGCATAAAGTGTATCTCATCATAGTGATAGCCCTGTCTAGACTGCAGCCTATACGACTTTGGTGTCCAACTTGGAAACACCAACAGTAAAAATGCAATGCTGATCTTCCCGAAGCTGGGTAAACAATTTATAAATGACAACAAATTCCTTCTATCCAAATTTAGCCTTTCCTGTGTATATAATCCCAAAACATATTAATAATTCAATAAACAGGTGCAAACTTCATTTCAGAGTTGAATAGACCTAATTACACACACACAATTCAAAAGCATATTAGGGCATCATAAAAAAGCAAAAACAAAATAAAGTATCAGTTCAAAACCAATGTCTTATCAAGTTGATAAAAGAAATTCGGCTCGTTCCTAGCTGACTGGTTCGTTTAAGGTACTTTTCCCTGGTGACGCAAAACTCTAGCTCATTCCTCCACTGAAGAGTGAATCATTATTGGATCAAGAGCTAATTGGAAGTATCACCCAGGCGGACAAATATGTTTTGCAGAACTTGCTCTTTCGCAGTGGAAGACAAATTGAAAGAACCCATTGCATTAGTCATGCTACGTACGGTTTGTAGAAGTAGACGGTAGTGTACTTAAAAAACTAGGAAACTAAGTACAGTCACCACCACCATAAAGAAAAGTTAACATAAGAAGATATCCCATGATATAGGTAATTTATGTTCAAATTTTCAAGCCGATATCTTGTTAACTCAAGCCAATTACTGTATTATTAAGTTTTGTTGGTGTGAAGAGAGTAAGAACGACATAGTATGAGAGACTACCAGGGTCACATAGCTTCTCCAAAAATAACTACTAGGACTATCGGCTAGAGTTGAAATTAAAATAGGAACAATTCGCCCTATACCATGGGTATCTTATGCTATATTTTCTCTATGCCTCCACTAACCAAGGTTTCAAACTCATATTCGCCAATCTACTGAAATTCTAATGAGAAACAGACAATTGAATATGGAAAGACATCGGGAAGACCTAAAATTTAGTCGAAATAAACGCATGATCACTACCAACTTCTTCTATAACCGTGATTTTGAAGGAGCTAAACCATTACTCCGCTAGGACTTAGGGTTTCGCGTCACCAGGTAGGTAAGAGCACCTAGGAATGGTGGAGAGAAAATACGCACTCTCTACCAACCGTACTTCTATTCAATCTAAATCAAACAGTGTAGACAGAGATGAAGGCTATGAAAGAGGATCTGAATTGGGTATGATGCCATGCTGTACTAGCTGTTCCCTTAGTTGGTGGTTCTCCAGTTTCAGCGAGTCCATTTGCCTGGAAACCATTTCCAGTTCAGCAATCAGCTGTTCGTTCTCCTTCATGTACTCGTGGAGACGCGTGTTCGACTGCTTCAGTTCGGTTATGTAGTCACACGCCTTTGCAAGAATGCCACCCTTACTCTGAAATCCGCAAAAAAATAACTTTCTAAATACTGTAATATAACAGAGATATTATTTAATGCTAGTATGTAACCAGTGCTTCGCACTGTGGAAAATTTGGTGTTGTAAAATGCAATCTCCTTATGTCCAGGAAACATAGAAAATAGGATAATTAATTTATTATTTGTTTAAAATTATGTGTATTATCTTCATAAGAGTCCAGCAAAAAATGGATTTGATATGTCTCGAACCCGCAACCTTTGATTCATTAACCACACTCGCTACCAACTAAGCTACGAAGCCACTTGGAGAAAGCCCTGTTTGGTTGGGCTTCTATAGTTACATAAACTTTTAATCACAAAATGAATTAATTTGTTTTGATTATTAAATGAAAATTGATTGATTAATAGTACAGTAATAAAAATAAACCTATGTTTATACTAGGTAAATTCAGAATCTTTATGCAAAATTTCAAGTTAATCAGTTCAGTAGTTCAGACGTGATGATGCGTCATTCGTGTATTTTCTATTCCGTAGCTACATGTAGCCTACATGACAATTCTTTCCTTTATTATATTATAGAAGATTAATCAGCAATGGAGTCTATTGTTAATTGCATGCAATCGGTCTGACCAGTTGACAGTATGACTTGTAGGACATTTGCTTACAACAGATGATTAGTATTGTTGATACGTCAACCCAATCAGCCATTGCTCGTTTTCAGACCGATATCTCGTCAACACGACACGAAAGGACAGAATTTACTCTGATGGACAGTATTGGAGGAGACTGTGGTTTATAACTGCGCGAGGTCTACTGTTCACTGAACTACTAATAATATGTATTACCTATAATATTAATAAATGTATTATATACAGTCTAATATTATATTAATTTGAATAAAATTAGACTAGAATTATTGAAAGTGAAATGTAACTAACTTATCTTTATGAAATGTTACTGTTTATACAATTTAGGAGAAGAGCAGTTTCGGGCTAAGTCTGTTTCTTTCTCTCTCAGTCATAACTACAATATGATTTGTAATTGTTTCAATAAATAATAATAATATCTGAATATTTACTTGGAAACAAATGCCGTGACTACAACAGAAATGAGTCATTGAATAAAAATATAAATTAAATAGTTTGTGCAAAATTCTCAACTGACTGAACATACTCAACATACTCGTATTATAGGTTGCGACCTGGCGAGGTTCAAGTCTATAGCTGGTTGTCGTATAATACAGCTTATAATAATCAACGTTAGTGCCCTCACCTGTGTTTCGAAGCCCTTAGAAGTGTCCTGAGCGCAATCAGGAATTATCTTACTGAGGTTCATTATCCAGTTATTGATTTTATCCCTACGCCGCCTTTCCACTTCATTGTGAGTTGCTCGTCTCTTATCATCTCTCTGAAAAAATAGATTGAAAAACTTGAACTTGTGCAACAAATTTAATTCACAAATCAAAAATTCTTTATTCCATAAAAAACCAAAGATTACATTGAAATGCAGACCATGTTACTGGAATATCAAAAATGAAAAAAACTATGTAGGATTATACCTAAAACCTATGTCTAAGAAAAGCTATCAAATTAATAGAGATGATCTTTGTGCCAATAAACAGACTGAAGCAGGCTTTCTGACGTCTCCCAGCCCTGGCTGTATAGCCACCCCTCCACCTTACGCTTTAATGCAGCCACACTGCATTCATCCATATCAGCTCTTATCTCAGCAGGCAAATTACGATAGACCATTTGAGTCAGATAAAAAGGTGTCCTCAGCTCCACTCCATGCCACCTGCGGCGTCGCAAAACCCAAGTTTTGTATCAACATAGCTCTTTAAATGTATAACCAATAAACCAAATTATTACGACCTCCTATACTAGCTTCGACCATTCTTGTAAAACAATACACTTTTTAAAATTTCTGAATCTCAATCTGCTAGTTTTGTATAATGTACGAGGATCAATAAGTATGAGACAAATCAATTCTTCTCAAAAAACGGCCGAATTGATCATCAGAAAACTTTTAGGCCATGAAGCTGATAACTCGGATATTCCCCAGACACACCAAGCATTAAAGATAGAACTATAAAAATGAATAAATTATATTTTTACCCTATTTAAAATTATTCATTTCTATTTTTCTCCTATATTTTATGCTTGGTGTGGGGATTGCCTGGGCCCACGCTTCGCGGTAAATGCAACGTTTTAATGAACGATGCAGGGAGTCTTGTAATCCTGATATTATAACCTAACCTACCTGATTTTTAAATGTAACTCCCATTTTTCATGCAACTTTATTAGAAATAAATTTGATCTGGAACCTTACAATGACATCTGATGTTGTTCAATCATATTTTCTAAGTAGCCTAAAAGCGCAATTTCATTCAGTTTACAATGACAAGTCCACTCGAGAATTGCATCGTGGAAGAACAACGTATTTTTAGCCGTAGTAGTTGTAGCATACTCGATTACAAGATGTTCAATGATATAATAAATTATGCTTTACAGGAATAGATAGATTCAATTTTGATATTAATGAATAGATCCCAGATAGATTCGTGAAAGTAACTCATGAGATTGGTCCATGAGATTGCATCTATTTAATGATGGATCGGATATACAGCCCGTCTAAAAATCCACATGGAAATAGAAAGAAAAAGAAAAATCTTAGTACCCTTTTTGAAATATTTAATCACAACATATTTCGGACATTGATGCCATTTTCAAGTGATATAAATTAAATAAATTTACTCCATATCACTTGAAAATGGCATCAATGTCCGAAACATGTTGTGATTAAATATTTCAAAAAGGGTACTAAGATTTTTATTTTTATTTCTATTTCTATAAAAGTAGCCCTATACAGAAAAGAGATAAATCCACATGGGTTGTGATATTCCAATTGTCAGTGTTGAATTTGAATTAATTGAAAATAAGCAGAAAAAACTCCAAAGAATCTAGAAGCGCTTCAAAACTACTTTCGTTTTCCTCACATCTCATGAGGTTACATTGCTAAGCTGAGTTGATTAAGACAGTCATAAATCTCAAACAGAACTTTGAGACTTCAATGCTAGAGTTTTATTTATCACATAGGCCTATCAATCAACCAAGGTGTTTGCAGAACAATTAATATAATGTAGATTTGTTATGCCTATGAGGAATATAAGAATGATCAACACGATCAAGCCAAAAACTCAATAGTAAATAAAATATATTAAGAAACGTAAAAGTACAAAAATTGAAGAGCTAACACTCACAGTTGATGTAGTCCTGGTTATCCCATTCTCATTCCTTGTCGCTCTTGGAGAAAGAGACCTTTGATTTGTTGGAGAAAATACATCTTGAGGAGATCCTATTACATAGAACTGACCTGTCAGTTAGAAAATAATACATTAATTCATGCTATAAAGTCGAAAATAGAAGCATTAACTGATTTTCATGGTCGTAGGTAGTGAATAAAGTTGATAAACAGTAGCCTCAAATGTGCATCAGAAATATGAATGTTGATATAGGCCTAGCCTTATTAGGTATCAAAATGTACAGAGCAAACTTATCCAAGTGTTTTATCACAGCACCATGCTTTACTATTAACTTCTCTTCCTCATGTGATACGCGATACAAGTTTCATATAAAAATAGTTTCAAATTTCTATTCATTTGCATTCACTCTACTCTTGAAATACTTCTATTTGACTTACTTTTGAACCAATTTATTTTTATTCAACTTTTTATGAATAAATAAATTATCAGAGATAGAAAAGTGATAAGTTTATTTTTTACAGTATGACAGCAAGCTTTCATGGGGCGAGAACATTGAGGCAGTCTGCTCCAGGTTGAGCAGGGTGGTTTTCCTGCTGAGAGGTCTTAAATACAGTGTACCACCTTATTATCTTATTAACTTTGTTATTTTGGCTTTTTTCAGAGCGTGATTTTGTATGGCCTCCCACTCTGGGGTGCAGCCACAGATGTCGTCCGAGTCCTTCGTCTCCAGAAGAGAGTCTTGAGGATTATTTATGGGGCTAGTAGATTAGCCCACTGTCGCCCGCTCTTTATTAAAGAGAGGATCCTCACTGTCTTCTCCTATCCCTCTATATTCTCCATACTCTTTGCAGAACAAATGCAGACGTGGGTTGCTCATGACCCGACAGAGCTCCCACCCGTATGAGACTAGGGATAGACTCAGGCTGGATGTACCCTACCAGAGGCTGAGTAGAACCTGGACTGGGACTATGTCTATCAGCCTCTATAACAGGCTGCCTCTGTTGGCCAGGGATCTGCCAGCTGTGCGGTTTCAAGGGGCTCTGAAGAGCCTGCTGACGGATGACCCTCTGTACTCGCTCCGTAGGTTCTATAGTATGTTGGAGAGCAGTGTGGTGAGTGTTTATTTTTTCATTCGATTTCTGCCTTACGGAGCTGTTTTTCTAACATTTTCTTGTCGTGTCCCAGTGGGCTTCAGTTTAGTGTTCCCTTTTATGAACCTAATTAATTGAATACTAAATACTAAAATACTAGCAATCCTTGAATTTCGTCTATGAAAGCCTTACCATTGAGTTGACTGGACAACAATGCCTGTACATTAGTTTGTTGGGAAGCATTTGAATAAGTAGGACTTGAAGTTGATACAATCTGAGGTACCGATTCCATTGAATCATTTCCTTGAACGTGGACCACACGATAAGTAACTGCTGAAAACAACCGAGAAGAATAAAACACTAAACTTTGAACATGTTGCTGTTTGAAACTATAAATCCAGTCAAAATATAATTTTATTCATTTCAAGAGTGTTGAATACAACTAGCCAGAAAATACATAAGCACCAAAGAAAAACCTTGATAATTTTGTTTGTTTTCACATTCGAACAACAAATTTCAGCTGAAGAAATATCAAGATATAAAATAAATTTCTCTAATTACTGATCAGACAGGAAAAGAAGATGTTAAAGTATCAAGTATCTAACAGAGTTACATATTTTGTTTAAAATCTGACTGCAAGAGTGCAGATAAAACAACAAGTTTAATGGTTGCTGCAATTACAGTATTATTAAAATGGATTTTATTTTGCCTACTACAGTAGTTGCTTTGAGTATGATCAGATTGGAGGAGTATATTAGCAAATGCACGCGTTGTCGTGCATGACCAAGCGCGCAGCTATGACAAACAAATCCTGGAAAGAGCAATACGAACACAAGCAATGAACGCGTGCACTTGCTGGTGACGTTTAGTGTGAGCAGCTACAGACAAATCACAACGTGCTTCAATGGCTCTTTTCATATTTTGGTTTTCTGCTCATGCATGATCTCACTGCACTTGCACATATACGCATCTAATGTGATCAAACCCTTAATCTTCGATTTACTTAGTGTTGAAGAGTTTTAAAGCATTCTAATCAATATTTAGTATTAGCTGGTTCACAATGGATCCTTTCTCAAGGATTCCGTAAAACTCGATATCTTCCGTAGAACTTTCGTAAACTCATTAGATTTCATATCGATCAAAAACACAGTTCATACATCATACATTACTGTACTGTTTCCTGTAAGAAGTTGTCAAGAGTCGAATTTTTAGTAAATTGTCAAGAGTCGAATTTATAGTACGGTAAGTAAATTGAGAGGCTGATGTGCAGGAATTTTTCAATGAAGACGTGTCTCAAATACTATCTGGCTAATTTGCCAGTAAGTTTAAGCGCAAGGTATAAAGGTGCGTCCACACATGCCGAACCGAACCTCGAACCGCGCAGCGATGCGTGAATTCCTCCGAACATCGCGCCGTTCAGCGAAGCGCACGGCGAATTCAGCAAATCATATGATAGAACTTAAAAAACGTACATCTGTTCCATTATTGCTTTCTACCTGACTCCACTCAACCTCAATAATATTGCTTTGATAATTGATATATGTTTAATAATAATAATAATCCTTTCCTTTCCTTTTTCCTTCGTCCTGGTACCCCCAGAAGAAGGGAGTTTATTATAGAAAATATAACAAAAATGAAAAATACACTTATAACAAAAGAAGAAATAATTGTCAATCTTGAGTAGAAAAAAAATTATACATTGATAATAATTCATTTAATTGTATTGTGTAGCAGTATATAATAATAATAATAATAATATTCTGGAAATACTTCCAGAATGCAAACAGTGGTCTGCTAAAGGCCGTTTGTCTGGTAGACAGGGAGTACAGCCCATTGCAGCTGGCACATGGAGTCCAACAGCTAACAGCCAGCACAGTAGAAGAGAGGCTGGAAGCGTGGAAGCAGAAAGAGCTGCATGGAAGATTTGTTGCAGCACTTCATTCTGATTGTGTTGACAGAAAAGAATCAATTGAATGGTTGCAGACTAGTGGAATATTCGGTGAGACTGAAGGTTTCATGTTTGCCATTCAGGACCAGGTAATCAGCACTAGAGCTTACAAAAGATATGTGATGGGACTCACAGTGGATAGTAGCTGTCGGCTCTGCAGGAAAGCCATAGAATCGATACAGCATATTTGTGGTGGCTGCTCTGTACTAGCTAATACAGAGTATTTGCAACGGCACAACAATGTGGCCAAAGTGGTTCATCAGGCAATGGCGAAAAGATATGAGTTGATAGCGAGTGAGGTGCCCTATTACAAGTGTAAGCCAGAAATGGTCTTGAATAGTGAAAAGTGAAGACTTCTTTGGGATTGTTGTATGACAACTGACAGAGCAGTGGAGGCTAACAGGCCAGACATCGTCTTGTTTGACAGAAAGAATAAAGAGGCTTACATAATTGATGTGGCAGTGCCCCTTGATGAGAATCTTGTGAGTACCATTGCCGAAAAGAAAAGAAAATACCAGCCCCTGTCAGTTGAACTGAAAGATATGTATAAATTAAGGAAGGTGGTGATAATCCCTATAGTAGTGTCTGCCAATGGACTGGTCAAAAAAAGAATGGAGACAAGCAATGGAACAACTGCAGTTGGAGAACTGACATATGAGAATTATGCAGAAAGCAGCAGTCCTTGGTACAACTAATATTGTACGTAAGTTTCTAAGCCTCTGATCTGGAAAAGAGTGAATGAGTCTCTGCTTTGAATTGCAACTATTTTAGTCTTGAGATCAGAATTGATCTCCGGCTACTTAGTTATTAAGACAAAAAATATTTTTCAATAATAATAATAATAATAATAATAATAATATAATAATTTCAATTTATTTTCATTTAAAGTTACATAGCATCATAAACATACAGTGTTTTGTTGCTCCTTTAGTTAAGAGCTAATTGAGGAGTATTCAAATTTCATATTACATCATAATAGTTGTTATACATTCTATAATACAAAAATCTGGTGTGGTACACTCACACAACTTTCCTTGCTCATTGAACTGTAAACCTCATTCTTAGACGAGAATAATTTAGGGGAATAACATAATGACGATTGGCGGCAAAATATTTGCAACTACGATCAGACTACTTTATATGTGTATATATAATTGTTTTCAGAGTACTTTTTCCTTTGTGTAAATTGTGAAATTCGATGATTTTTCCAAAAGTCGTCAAAACAGCTGTTCTACAGATGAAATATCTAGACTATGACTGTGTTCTTTTTATAAACTGCTCTACCTACCCCCTACCTCATGCACTAGAAGGAGGTTACAACGTTCATTTCTCAAGGATGGGGTGGACCCCCCATTAGTTTTCCAGGGAAAAGACTCATGCCAGTTGATAGAGCTGATAAATAACTATACAGGGTATGAATTTGAAAAAAATCGGTCAAGTAATTTTTGAGAAAATCGTAAAAAACATGGTTTTTTAGTAATTATCTGCCATTTTTCTCAAGAATATTACGAAGCTCCTGCAATTTTCCCAAAAATGAGACTCATGTCAGTTGATAGGGCTTATGAATAGCTATCTATGGTATAAATTTGAAGAAAATCGTTGAAGCCGTTTTCGAGAAAACCGTGAAAAACATGATTTTTTAGTCATTATATACCATTTTTCTCAAGAATATTACAGAGCTCCTGGAATTTTCCCAGAAATGAGACTCATGTCAGTTGATAGGGTTTATAAATAGCTATCCATGGTATAAATTTGAAGAAAATCGTTCTCGAAGAAAGCCGTTTTCGAGAAAAACGTAAAAAATATGTTTTTTTAGTAATTATCCGCCATTTTTTCCGCCATCTTGAATTGAATTTTATTGAATTTCTTATTGTCAGATCCTTATGGTATAAGGACCTTAAGTTTAAAATTTCAAGTCAATCGGTTAATTAGGAATGGAGTTATCGTGTTCACATACAAACACACATACACACACACATACACACACATAGACCAACACCTAAAAATCATGTTTTTGGACTCATGGGACCTTGAAACGTATAGAAATTAAGAAATTGGGGTACCTTAATTTTTTTTGGAAAGTAATACTTTCCTTACCTATGGTAATAGGGCAAGGAAAGTAAAAATGAGAGTTTTTGTAAAGTGTTTATTAATTAAATTTTGTTTTTTTGACCGAGCGAAGTGAGGTCCAAGATTCAAGTCGTCGGTTTTGCATTTCTCTTGCATTTATATGTTTCTATGTTTATATGTTCCGTATTAACGGCGAAGCGCGGTAATAGATTTCCATGAAATTTGACAGACAGGTATGTTCCTTTTTAAATTTCGCGTCGACTTATATACAAAGTTTTTGGAACTTTTTCATTTCAAGGATAATATAAAAGAAAAGGAGCCTCCTTCATAAGCCAATATTAGAGTAAAAATCAGAATAAAGAATAATTATTATTCATCATAAATCAGCTGTCGAGTGGATTATAAATTGCATTCAATGATGCATGCAATTCAATATCTCAATGTAGGCCTAAGGCTAGCTTCACACGCATTCGGTTTCATTCTGTTCGGTTCTTTAGAAATTGTCAATTTTTTGTGTACTATTGGAATATGGGCTTTAGTACACTCAACAATAAATTTTCCACTTTTCGACCGAATTTGACTTATGATGCATGATTTTGGACCGCCTTGACGAGCCGAGAAGAATGAAGTGTAGTACGATGAAATCTGAGCATTGTGTCAGAAGTTATAAGTGTTTGAAATTTTGATCCTTGAGGTGTCCTTAAGCGCGCCTCTCCACTAGGAAATACTGAAATGAAGTGCATCTAACGGGTGATTCTCATAGAACATAATCTCATGAACTTATGTCATTGTGCGAAAAATCAATGTGAGGATAATGTAGTTGGTGATGATGGTTGAAGCTGAAAATTAGGTGTTTTTCACAATACAAGGAGCATTGTTGTCAAGTGTACCTGGAAATCTATATGAGATAGAACGCTCAACCTGATCTCAGATTGTAGAGCACAAAAATACGCCCAGAGGGATTTTGAATTATACATCTAAGGGCCGTTTGCACAGTGTTAAGTTTGAGCTAAAGCTTAAACCAAATCTAGATTTTTTTTGGTTTGAACTAAAATTCCGTTTGCACAGTATCAGTTCAAACTCTGTATTGAGTTTAAACTCTGGGAAAGTTTAAACCTCCACAGCATTTGGTTTAAACCAAATAATTTGGATTAACTTGACATCTGTAAAAATTTGATGGGGGAACAGCTTTCGACTTTTGTCGAAACTTTTTCGACAGTTGTTTTTATTGCTTCTGTAGACGATAATAATTATTTAGGTTATAGTGATTCATTATTTGAATGTAAAAATAATTATAATGGAGGAATTGATAGAAGTTTTTAATGCGATTGAAAAAGATGAATGCGAAGAAATTTTGAAACAGAAAAATTGGACAAAAACGGATAATAAATTGAAATTTCTGGGATGATAGGGAATTTTCTTTATGGTTTTGCTTGAGTAAAGCAACTGCCAATTAGTATTTGATTGAATAAACCACTTGATAGAAATTAAGCCAATTTTTAACAGTGGTCTTTGATTAGAAAACATGTTTTTAATAACACATAACTGAGATATTTTGCTTTCAAGAGATTTCTAATAAACGAGAAAGACCGTAGTAGATTCAAGCGTAACAATATAAGTTTTTTATCTTAAATTCTAAAATATATTTTTTGGTGCCAACTAAACATAAGTTTTTAAAGAATTTCTTGATCGCTTTTCACTTTTATTACCGTACAGCTTAGAGCTTACAGCTCTGTGGATTTTGAACAAGAAAATAGTAGCTGCATAACCTCAATTTACTGATCGTTTGTAAACAAATAACAAATTTCCTGTAATTATCAATCTGACAATCTATTACCAACTTAACGCTAAACTAGTTCAACTTAAACTGGATTAGTAAATGCACTGAAAAACCCGATTCAAGTTTAAACTTTCAGATTAACTCAAACTCGATTAACTTAATTGAGTTTAGCAATCTATACTGTGCAAACGGCCCTAAATGGTAACAATCGGAAGATATTGTTGATCAAAAACTAAAATTTATCAAAATTGATTTTTTCTTCAAATTTCACTCATTTTTGAAAAATCATAACTCAGTACTCAATGGAGATAGAGAGTTCCGAATGATCTCATTTTATTCAGAATTTCATAATCTAGAAAAAAGGCGAGAGCAAATTTTTCTGTCCGATTATGAGATTTGGCAGAAGAAATAGCTGAAAACTGGAAAATGAGCCGAAAATACGAGGTTTTTGGGCCACCCTGTATCTAGCACAAGGAAATTTTGCATGAAGAAATTGGTTCTTGACTTCTCTTATGTACCCAAATAATATATTAAAAAATCAGAACTACAATATAAATTATTGCAAGCACACGCCCTTTTTTTATGTCTATATTGACTGGACTATTTCGCTAGCAACGAATTGAAGCCTGATGCGTTCGGTTCTATGCGGTTTCTATTCGGTACCGAATTACCGTTTCACACTTAACGGAATTTGCCGAAAACGAAACGAACCGAATGAGTGTGAAACTAGCCTAAAGCTAGGTTTTCGTTTGTGCGTAAACGCCGTCGTCGACCACGACAGGACAAGGATCTCAGATTGGGAAGATTTCAATTTTTCTGAATAACCTAAAATATCATTTTCAATAATTATGCTTTAATGAGGGAGGTTGAGCTTATACTTTTTTATACTTTCAAATGGCAATATGTTTATACTATTAAAAATGTTTTGATTCTTGAATAATAAAAACAAATAATGAAAAAGTTATTTGATCAGCTCTTTTAGCACACTTGAAATTTGGACATTATGAATGACAACAATGCTTGCACCTTAAGGTACGTTTTCGTTTATGCGAACTCATCCCACGTCAACCGCGACCGGGTCGGGCTCGAACAAAATGGCCGACTGCTTCTGTGTTAAATCATAGGAGCGTTTTCGTTTATGCAAATTTTTCACTGCGGACCAAACTTCGTAGGCATTCGATTGCGGCAGCACTCCTCGAGAAGCAGTCTCTCGGCCATCCGCAGGGAATTCTAATCTCAAATATCTTACAGAAGATCAAGCAGGCAATAGTCAAAGAAGAGACCGGGATTTATTTCAAAATGACTAGATGGCTTAGTGAAGTTGATGATGAAGAATTGATTGAAAATATCAGAGAATTGTGTGGACTATTAATTGCATGCAGTGAGGCATGCAATTGATAATTTGAAGTAGCATAGTATTTTCTTCCGACTTTTCTCTGTTTTCAACTCGGTAAGCTTTTGATGATAGTAGCAAAGCTGTTTACATCAAATTATTAGCATTGTCGATACAACAACCCAAACTGACATTATTGGTTTATACACCGATATCTCGCCGACACGACAAAACAGGACAGAATTTACTCTGATGAGCAGTATTTAGAGGAGACTGTGGTTTAGAACTGCGCAAGGTCTACTGTTCACAGCTAGTAGTTTCCATCTAGGATTTGATATTCAAAGTTCTAATTTCTACCTCTTGAATCACAACATAAGTCACTCTATAATCTACTAATTCGGTGCTCAATAGTAACAATAGTATTGTTTTGATAATTAATCCTATACTATAAAACGAGCAACTTCTTTTTATATGTTTAGATGTTTAAATGTTTATATGTTTGTATTTCACCGGATCTCGAAAACGGATCTAACGATTCTCACGAAATTCAGAACATAGTAGGTTTATAATATAAAGATTAGATTGCACTAGGTCTCATCCCTAGGAAAACTCGCTGAAGGACAATGAAAGAATAATTATTATTCATCCTTGGAAAAGCAGCTGATAATAATTATTTTTTAGTCTGTTGGTAATGGAAGTGAGTGAGCGAGTTCATGTGTGTGGGACTGTGTCAAAATTATGACTCAGCTGTTGAACTTTTGTAATCATTCAACCAGGTACTTAGTGCCGGTTGCAAAAAAGCCAGGTTATTTTCAATCCTGATTAATTCCGGTAGATCCATCTTTTTGAAATGGTCTTATCTGATTTGGTTCACGTGAAGTTAATCAGGATTAAAATTTAACCGGCTTTTGTACAACTGGGCCTTTGTGAGGGAAATTTTTGCATTCCTCTGGGAATTAATCCCAATTTACTGTGATTAGATAGAACATTTCCGTATGAATGTTATTATAATTTCTTCTTCGTTATAATTTGTTTATGCTTTTGTACTCCAGAGCGAAGCTCGGTCCCCGATATTAAATATGTTTATTTTCACAAACTCTGTATAATAACCATATTATGGTGAATGTGAAACAGCTGCATCAAAGAAATTGAACCTCAAAAACATATGTTTAGAAAACACTTAGTATTGAAACTTCGTTTTTCCTGATGCAATGCCTACATGTGGTATGGATTAATTATTAATTTTTCAGCTTTTAGTCCAGTCAAGGAAAGGTTATAGAGGGAAATGTTGAGAAGACAAATTTTGACCCCACAGTTCTGTTAAGGGTAGTAAGGAGGTAAACATATCAAAAGTCCCACCCCTACCCCCTGTGCTAAGGGGGTGGGGGTGGTGTAAAGGTACCAGTTTTTGGTTTCTCGCATAAAACTCAAAAACTATGTATCCTAAGGACTTGACTGTCATATAATAAATTAAAGCTTACACAATTTCCATTATATTAAGCTTACACAATATTCATTCTACAAATTTTTTATATCTTCTCTAGTTCTCGAGATATCTGCTCTTGAACGTGTGACATTTTTGAGAAAAACACGTTCGCCACCAATTTTTTTCTATTTTTGCTCTTATAACTTTTCAAAAATATATGGGAGAAATCCATGCTGATTATGAGCTTATAGAGCATTAAATTCTTTTCAATTTGATTTATAATTTCACTTTTTTACTTATTTCCCTACACCTTTAGTGTTGAGTGTCAAATCTCCATTTTTGCAACAATAGACCAATTGACAAAGGAATTTGGAGGGAATTTTTTAAACAAAATTTTTGTCTTTGCAGCTTTTTGAGACTAGTTAGGAGGAGAACATATCAAAAGTCCCCATTCCTAATTCATGTGCTAAGGGGATGAGGGTGGTTTAAAAGTTTCATTTTTTGCTTCCACGCTCATATCTTGAGAACAATGCGTTCAACCGACATAACCAGCTATTCAAAAATTAAGCTTGATAAATTTTCTACACTTTTAGTTCAGTGGAGTTTTGTGATATTCCCAAGAGTTCCCGAGATATTCGCTTTTGAATATGTGTAATTGTTAAAATAACAAGTTTTTATCCAATGTTTTGCTCTTTCAAGGCATATAACTTTCAACAATGCATCATAAAAACTAATGCTTATCGTAGGTTTGTAGAGCTTTGGATTATCTTTGAAATGAAGTATTATACCACTATTCCAAGTTTTCCTTTCATTGTTTGTAAAGTATTAAATCTGGGCAGATAAAAAGCCCTAACAGAAACAGTAATAGGTCTGAAAATAAAGTAACTGGCTAATATCGCCAAATAGATAATAACTAAGATTAGATAGCATCAGCTTGTTCTGGCTAAATGGTACAAGAACCTAAAAAGGATTTGAAGGAAGTTTATTGCTCATAAATAGATTATTATATAAAATATTTGAAGATTGAGGTTATGTACATGTATTCACGGATCGGTGACCTAGAGATCGATCAAACCGAGGAACGTAGAATCTGACCAAAACCCCTTGGCAGAGCTTTATTGCAATCAGATGGTGTGCAATGTGAAAAAACACCTGTCCACGTGGCTAATTATTAGGTAGCATGGAATTAATATTAATGTATAGAATATTAACTAGCATGTAAAGAGCATAAATAAAAAACCAAATAAAAATAATTAATGTATTCAGGAAATAAGAGTTACCAGGCGCATGAATACCGAATAAAATTTGCATGCACCAATAGTAAACGGCAGTTAATAGGCGGCAACTGTAGGCCAATTCAAAAATATTTCTATATATTTATATAAATGTACTAGATTTTGTGTTAAAACTTTGTATAGTCTATGTTATCGATATGGCTCGAATGCAAAGAAATTATTAATCATATAATCTAAGCAATATTTTGGCATTTTTTTTTTGTAAGATCTATTTGAACCTAATGGCGGAGGACTAAGATATTTAAATTTTATGCTAATTTGAAAGTCGGAAAGAGGATCTGTAAAACTTGAAAAAGAAGAACCAGCACTCGCCAGCCAAATGCCACCATAAGAGGACCCCAAATATTTTAGAGCGTATTACCTTATTAATGATTTTGTAAAAGTTAAAGTTAAAGTAAATTATTAAATTTCTTAAAGGACTTCGTGATGCTATTGTGAAGCAGAAGTCATTTCATTTTGAATTAAACTTATAACCCCTTGGAGGAGACGATTCCGGCTACCATATTCCCGGACCACATGGAGTTGGATCGACATCGGCGGCTTACAAGAAGATTTTCGACACGTGAGTGATTAAATTTGAATTAGTGATGGGCGCCCTAGTGCTTCGAATTAATCTGATGATCAAAGCTAGCTCGCCGAAAGGGTTTTATTATAAATTGAGAAATTAATAAGAGTAATACTTGCGCAAGTAAAATTAGTATTAAAGGTATTTATTTGAAAGAAAAATATAGATCAATATTTTAGAAATTTCTATTAAATCAAAGAAGTACAAAATCTAGGCTATTAAAACATATGCATATAATATTTAATTTTTTGCAATACAATTTGCGATAATTTATTATAGTTCTAATTCACTAGATGAATGGCTCTACCTATTCCGTCAGGTGCCGAATCTTGCACCCTGAGATAAAAATATATATATTCGATACAAATAAATCTACTAAATACTAGAGATTTTAATATATATATATATTTGGATTATTAGTGGCTAATTTATCAAGCTGATCTTAGAGCACACATTTTTAATTGAATTGTCCAAGTCGACAAGTATTAGCAAGTGCATATCGCAGCTACATGCAACAGAATGCATATGATTTTAAGATAAAGGCACATGGTAATGATTCGTGCCATAAATCTAGAATATAAAGTTAGCCTGTGATATTTTATTGATTTCAATTATTGTTCTATTTTTATATTATATTTTTTTTTATCGCTCTTTATATATTTCTTGCCTCGATTTATTTTTTTGCATTATTTGTGTAATATATGTATGAAACTTTCATGGTGTGCAATTTATTTTTTATTCCTCAACACTATAGTATAAGTATCATTTATATATATATTTATTATTTATTGAATTACAAGAGTTATAGGAGAAGCCCATATCTAAGCCTATCAAGATTTTTTAAGACTGAATACTATTAGAAAACCACGACCTAATTATATCAAATCTCATGCTTTACCGACTGATGCCAAGCAGGAGGCTAATCGTTATTTAAATATAAATAATAACGTGACATAAAAGACATGCCGTACCAACGTGGGACTGATGATGAGAGCCAAGCTCATTGAATAATTATTTGAAATTAAGTCAATAACCATATTGAAAATTATAGATAACTTATACGAGTTGTGAGGAAAACTGGCGAAGGGAAATTTGTATTACTTTTTGGGGAATCAATAACTTTAAATAAAGAGAAACTATATGTTTTAAAGAAAATTTTATATTATTAGTACTGTAAAAATTACATGTCTATAGAGAGAGATTATATTTTACAAGCCTAAACTGCTATTACTTTCTAGTCAAAAATATATTATGTGTTTAAGCCGGTTGGAAAATAAGTCACAGCCTGTAAACTAGCCAAGAATAAATCAAAACAAAACATTGGGGGCGCTAGAGCATTATAAAAAACTTAAGTATAAATACCTTGTTGTAAGAGTATCCAAACACTTTACACATCACTGTTCACTGTAAGTCCCGGTTTGTGTCTCTTTTTTAAGCATTTTCGCTTATCATTCTTATCACTGTTTAATTAGCATTTATCATATTTGACATAATGAATCACACTCCCGCAAACTCTGAAGTTTCATATATGTACGGCGGTTGCACAGATCCCACTTTGTCGACTCCAAGCACATCAAACCCCACCACGGTAGATGCCAATACGCCACGAGAAAGGGAACCAGGAAGCGTCGGGTCGATAGTCTTCGATCCACCAGGTCTGCAACCTCTATCATCCACTCGAATCGACGCCGCTGACACACCATTGAATCAACGGATAGTAGAGATCAACTTTGAAGGGGGCGAGGAGCAGCCTGCAGAACCCGCATCGCCGGAGGCCGAGTCACACCTGAGCAAACAAAGTATATTTTCAATCACAGAGTTAGATCCGCTTCAAAAGGTAATAATGGAACAAACTAGCAGTACTTTCAATATTATGTTACAAAAAACAATGGATAATATGATGCAGGAGATTAAAAAAGAGATTGCTACAGTAAAAGAGGAAAATAAACAAACAGTGGAACAGGGCATGAAAGAGACCGCAGGCGCTATAAAATCAGTAGAACAACGGTTGGATAATATTGAAACTAAAGTAGAGAATCATAGGGAAGAATTAAAAGCAATGATAACCCTACAAAAAGAAAGTCAGGATAAAGTTACAGCAGGATTATCGGAAAGGTTGGATACGGTTACATGTGAACTCAATGAAAGGATAGATAACCTAACTACACAAATCACTACACCCATTCAGGATATAACAAATAACATTAAGGCCGATTGCCACCAAGAAATCCACAAACAAATTACCGTTGCCAATCAAACCTTAACAACTACAGTTGACAAAAATATTAACAGTATTAAAGAAATACAAAATAAACAGATTAATATGTCCACAAAAATGAACCAACTGCAAGGTAGCATAAATCAAAACACAGAAACCTGTAAAGCTTTAAATGGAACTCTACTAATTCAAAAATCCACTCTGACTCAATTAAATCAAGAAATAAACGCAAATAAAATTACACATAATAGTCAATGGCAGATAACACAGGAAAAAATAATAGCATTGGAAAATCATATTCAACAACAACCTCAAGGGATTCAAACAGACAACCTCAACGTACATAGTATATTACAAGGACTAGGAAAATTTGACAATACTGATCGCCATTTGCAACCTCAACCATTCATTGATCAGATAAAATTAGTACAAACTCTTGCACCTACCTCTTGGAATTTTTGGCGTCTTCGTTTGACTAATTTATTGATTGGCGAACCCCTGATGTTCTTTCGGAGTAGAGCCCATGAATTTACATCATTGGATGAGTTTGTCGCTGTCTTCCTGGAACAGTATTGGAGCAGAAGTAAACAGTTGGACGTGCTAGCGGACATTATATCATGCGATTTCAACCCTAACTTAGACGGTGCATGTACCACTTTCGTCACTGCCCTACAGTTTAAAAATTCTCAATTGAGCGAGCCCATTAACGAATCGGCATTAGCAAGTATTATTTTAAAGAAGCTACCGTATCAAGTTAGAATGGCACTCGCCACACAACCCATTACTGATTGTAAGCAGCTGATAAATCATTTATATGGCATACAGTCTGCAATGGCAATATCAAACCACCGTTCAGACCAGAGATACGCACAAAATCTACATAACTCAAAATTTAGTCAGTATAACAGCCAAAATTATGAACCAGTATCATATGATCACTCTCGATCTACTCCTCAATTTAAACGCTGCTATGATCATAATCAAAATAATTGGAATAGTAGAAGCTTTCAAAATTGTCAAACAAACCATTATCCACAGCAAAACCTACAAAAGAAATTATTATTATGGCCGTGATCAATTTAACACAAACAATGATTACACTCAGAATAATCATAATAGAAATTATAAACCACCACCTCATCAAATTAGTACAAATTATACATTAGCGTATGCCACAGGATCAAATCAACAAAAAACACGGAACCCAGCACCCATCGACCCGCCACCAGATATACAGAAAACTACAGCTAATAAACCAGGACTATATGATACCCCCGATATAACACCTACAAGCTCAAATGAAACAAACCAAGAAAAGCAGGATATTTCAACGTCATACACCACATTCAGAAATGATTTACCGAAAATATTATTAGAAGAACAAAAGCCAATTCCAGATAAACCACCACCAAAAACCAGCCGCAAACATCAACCCATATTAAGTATCCTGTTCCCCAACGAAGAGCAACCCGCCACCGAAGAGTCACTGCTAAATATAAACAGCCACCAGGATCATGCTATAATTAAGGAGTTGATGAATATAGAACAAACTGAAAATGTAACAGATCTGCGCACCGAACCTACAACCGCTTATCAAGGGACACCACCGAAGCAAACCAGGGACCCCATGGAAGAACGAGAGGATGGCATCCAGGACAAGAGGAGCGACCACCGCAAGGCCCGGAGACGGAAGCGCCCGAGGACACCGGACGGCCGACATCAAAGAACGAGAGGACGGCATTCGGGAGAAGAAGATGCATCGCAAGGCCCGGAGGCGGAAGAAACGGAGGAACCGCGCGCACCGATGGAGGCCGCATGCGCGTTTTAAACGCCCGAGGAGGATACCGGACCGGGACCAGTTTGGAGAACAGACCACCGACGTCATGCATCCGCGGCACATACGCTTTAAAACAGATAACCAGCTATGTGACCGGCAAAATGGACGTAATAAATGGGATAGAACCGAAGCTATTAGAAGGACTACTATCGATTCATGTGCGGACAATAAATTGGATTATTTGTGGGAACTAATTAAGAATGGAAAGTGTCTAGGAAGAGTGGAAGATATAAGGAATTATATTAATAAAATGGAAGTACCGGGCTATTATATGTGGAAAGATTGTATTATTAAAGAACTAATTAGTGTTTTGATTTATTGTATTGTGTGGATTACCATGGCTGTGATAATATTGAAAAGTGATGCTATAATTAAGACCATGTTATTGTTGAAAGAATTTATTAGTGTTGATTGGAATTGTTATATTATTGAATTGTTTATTATGATGATGAAGCCTAATAATGAATTTAAGTGGATAGTCTTGAAAGAAAATAAATGGAAGGCTTTGAATCAATTAAAAGAAATTATTATTAAAGGAACAAGGAGTTATTTGAAGAAAGAATACACAAGATACCAGGGCTTTAAATTTATGAAGAAAAAATTATCAATAGGACAGCCTCACAAATCAACAGCAGATAACCTAGCCAGCCTACAACATCTACAAACAGAATGCAAGAAGATGCAAGTAAACCACGGGATTTTTACATGCAATATCGTCAAATTTGAAATAATATGATAAGAAATCAAGGAAAACATTATTATCAAACCGATTACTAACCTTCCTTAATAAATTTAATCTTGGCATAGGACCGCGTGGCAACAATCCAATGTTTTAATTCCTTCCAGCCGTTAGAAGCCTGCAATAAGAAAAAGAATAATTTTTAAATGTGTAATTAAATTAGCTACATCCACTAAAAAAGGACACAAGCGGGGATAGTATATTTAAAATTTGTAAATTACCTTTAAAGAGAAAAAAATGCAGCAGTTAGGTTAATAATTATGAAATTCGACAGCAAATTCTGTAGAACCAGTGACCAGCTGGGCAAGGCCACCTGAATCAAATATGTAATGCCTGCAAACATATGATTATGAAAAAGTATGGTAACCCAAAATTGTTATTTATTATTGTTATTTATTATATTTATTAATGTCGGTATATTTATTTATATGTTTTATATTTATTACTTTTAATTATGCCACGTTTGTTACCTGAAAAAGACCTAAAGTGAATACAAGCTACCAAAAAACCAAAGAGCCATTAGCAAAAGAAAAGTATTGTACCTGATGTATAGAAAATTATTTATATTAAGACCTAAGGAATACTATAAGATATAAGCCCAGAAGTTTTGTGAATCGAAATTATTGTCTAAAAGGAATCATTTATGAGAATTATGAAATGTGTGTAGTTAGGTTGGCGGCCCTGCAAGCGGCGAATTTAAAAATTACTATGTTTTAAGTGTTGTCAGGAGGAGTGCGTTTAGAAGTTTATATTTATGATATTTTATGTGTGTTGAGGAGGAGAATTTGTTATTGTATTTGATAAAGGTATAAAGGAGATGCAGCAAATATGTCTGCGAACTGTGATAGAAGTATGAGAGTATAATTTATAAATAAAGTATAGTGTATATCGATGTATTGAAGGGTGGGTTTTCATTAAAAACATTATGATTCTCAAATATTTTGAATTCAAACCCAGGGGCGCATGTAAAGTATTAAATCTGGGCAGATAAAAAGCCCTAACAGAAACAGTAATAGGTCTGAAAATAAAGTAACTGGCTAATATCGCCAAATAGATAATAACTAAGATTAGATAGCATCAGCTTGTTCTGGCTAAATGGTACAAGAACCTAAAAAGGATTTGAAGGAAGTTTATTGCTCATAAATAGATTATTATATAAAATATTTGAAGATTGAGGTTATGTACATGTATTCACGGATCGGTGACCTAGAGATCGATCAAACCGAGGAACGTAGAATCTGACCAAAACCCCTTGGCAGAGCTTTATTGCAATCAGATGGTGTGCAATGTGAAAAAACACCTGTCCACGTGGCTAATTATTAGGTAGCATGGAATTAATATTAATGTATAGAATATTAACTAGCATGTAAAGAGCATAAATAAAAAACCAAATAAAAATAATTTAATGTATTCAGGAAATAAGAGTTACCAGGCGCATGAATACCGAATAAAATTTGCATGCACCAATAGTAAAACGGCAGTTAATAGGCGGCAACTGTAGGCCAATTCAAAAATATTTCTATATATTTATATAAATGTACTAGATTTTGTGTTAAAACTTTGTATAGTCTATGTTATCGATATGGCTCGAATGCAAAGAAATTATTAATCATATAATCTAAGCAATATTTTGGCATTTTTTTTTGTAAGATCTATTTGAACCTAATGGCGGAGGACTAAGATATTTAAATTTTATGCTAATTTGAAAGTCGGAAAGAGGATCTGTAAAACTTGAAAAAGAAGAACCAGCACTCGCCAGCCAAATGCCACCATAAGAGGACCCCAATATTTTAGAGCGTATTACCTTATTAATGATTTTGTAAAAGTTAAAGTTAAAGTAAATTATTAAATTTCTTAAAGGACTTCGTGATGCTATTGTGAAGCAGAAGTCATTTCATTTTGAATTAAACTTATAACCCCTTGGAGGAGACGATTCCGGCTACCATATTCCCGGACCACATGGAGTTGGATCGACATCGGCGGCTTACAAGAAGATTTTCGACACGTGAGTGATTAATTTGAATTAGTGATGGGCGCCCTAGTGCTTCGAATTAATCTGATGATCAAAGCTAGCTCGCCGAAAGGGTTTTATTATAAATTGAGAAATTAATAAGAGTAATACTTGCGCAAGTAAAATTAGTATTAAAGGTATTTATTTGAAAGAAAAATATAGATCAATATTTTAGAAATTTCTATTAAATCAAAGAAGTACAAAATCTAGGCTATTAAAACATATGCATATAATATTTAATTTTTTGCAATACAATTTGCGATAATTTATTATAGTTCTAATTCACTAGATGAATGGCTCTACCTATTCCGTCAGGTGCCGAATCTTGCACCCTGAGATAAAAATATATATATTCGATACAAATAAATCTACTAAATACTAGAGATTTTAATATATATATATATTTGGATTATTAGTGGCTAATTTATCAAGCTGATCTTAGAGCACACATTTTTAATTGAATTGTCCAAGTCGACAAGTATTAGCAAGTGCATATCGCAGCTACATGCAACAGAATGCATATGATTTTAAGATAAAGGCACATGGTAATGATTCGTGCCATAAATCTAGAATATAAAGTTAGCCTGTGATATTTTATTGATTTCAATTATTGTTCTATTTTTATATTATATTTTTTTTATCGCTCTTTATATATTTCTTGCCTCGATTTATTTTTTGCATTATTTGTGTAATATATGTATGAAACTTTCATGGTGTGCAATTTATTTTTTATTCCTCAACACTATAGTATAAGTATCATTTATATATATATTTATTATTTATTGAATTACAAGAGTTATAGGAGAAGCCCATATCTAAGCCTATCAAGATTTTTTAAGACTGAATACTATTAGAAAACCACGACCTAATTATATCAAATCTCATGCTTTACCGACTGATGCCAAGCAGGAGGCTAATCGTTATTTAAATATAAATAATAACGTGACATGTTATAGCAGCTTCAATGTAGGGGGTGAAATTTTCAGTACAGTCAGTCAAAAATTTTAATATTGGAATGAGGGTAATTTCGGCAATTATAATTCTATCAATTCTTTGAGGAGCGGAAATCAAATTTTTCAATGCTATGTGATCTCTCACGAGCATTTGACTGTATCCCTCATACAGTTCTATTAAAGAAATTGGAGCATTATGGCTTACAGGATTGCGCGATTCAGGTGTTTGAGTCTTACCTCTCTGAGAGAAAGATTGTGCATTGGAATGATCAGTGCTCGATTCCTCTTCTGGTAAAACGGGGTGTGCCACAGGGTTCATTGTTGGGCCCATTACTCTTTCTTGTAGCAATAAATGATTTGCAGTACTATCTAGAGGGAAATGTGCTGTTCTATGCGGATGACACTTACTTGTTCTCTGCAAATAAGAGTGTCACCCAGGCTAAAGCAGATGTGGTGGAGCTGTATGATAAAGCTCGTGATTGGTTCTCACTAAACAGATTGTCTCTGAATGAGGCAAAAACCCAAAGTATATTGTTCTCTCTATCAGAGGTCAGTGAGTGTTTGCAGCCGGTCCGATTATTGGGGTTGACTCTTGATGCCAAGTTACTCTGGGAACCTCATATAGACATGGTGTGCTCCAGTCTCAGCATCATTGTCTATCTACTGAGAAGGCTGATGTCTGAACTGCCAATTTCGGTGGTCAGACAGGCCTATTTTGCTTTATTTCATTCGAGGATGAGTTATGGTTTGAAATTGTGGGGTCATGCATCTAGCACTTCTAAAGTGCTGTTAATTCAGAAGAGAGCGGTCCGGGTGATTTCTGGGGCGGACTATCTCGATCACTGTAAGCCCCTTCTTTCTAAAAATGGCATTCTATCCGTCATTAATGAATTCATCTACCAATGTTTGAAAGATATACATCAGATACAGGATAGGTTACCAAAAAACAATGGCATTCACAGTCACTTCACAAGAAACCGTGAGAGTATATAAATACCAAGATGCAGACTTGAAAAGTCTAAGTCGAACTACCCTGTGATAGGCTACAAATTCCATAACTTGCTATCAACTCAAGTTAGATCCTTGCCAAAAAAACGTTTTCTCCATGTACTTAGATCCTGGTTGATTGTGAATCTATTTTATTTAGTAGAGGAATTCATTACTGCTGATCACAACACCCTAGTCAATTTAATATAATGTTATTTTTCGTCAATTGATACCCAAGTACAGGAGACCACTAAATTATCTGGTCTAATCGTAAATTTGCTTTAACTGATCTGTTTTATTTATTATTGTCTATTGTATGTGTTGTACCTGTGCAATTTATCGTATGTTTCTTCAATGTGAATTGTGACTTGGCTATATGTAACTTCTATGTTCAACTGGCCAAATAAAAACTTGAAACAATCTGAATAAAAAAAAAGGTCTTATGCACCTTTTCGATATTTCTTCAAATGAAAAATGAGTTATGTGGGTTGTCAAAACTCCTCCAAAAGGGAAACAATTCAACTTACCCTATCTCTTAGTAAAATAACAATGTTTTCTGCTTTGAATAACATGTTTCTTGCCAACAAGAATAGAACTCTTTGTGAATTTAGAAATGACCTACACTGTAGATTTAGGCTATATAATACTATTAATTGAATTCATGAGAACTAAAGTATTTACTATCTCAATCAGCTTATGGTTAGTTGATAAAATTGATTATCAATCAATTATCAGTACAGAATTTGTTGAATGAATTGTTGTGATGAGTTCTTGGTCAACAATATTTTAATATTGGTGTTCATTCATTCATTCTTTTTTCAGAAGTTATTTTATTTGAATTAGAAATTATTTTAAATCAGCTCCTATCAATTTATCATTCGTAACAATAAATTGTTCAAAACATGAATTTAATCAAATAAAAAAGACCCATACTTCTGTGTTCATGTTCGCATGTTTTCCACTTGAGATGGATAGCCAAAATTGTAGAACGAACTGCACGGCGAATTGTAGTCGAGGACTCTGATTGGCTAAAAAGTTCAGCATTTGGAGTGCGGTACGGCGAACAGTTAAAACAAAGGCGAGCGGCACGGCGAACAAATTGGAGAATGGTACGGCGAATGTTTAACATCTGTTTTTCAACATTATGAAATTTTATGCTCATTTTCGCTGAAAGGCGCGATGTTCGGCGGAATACACTGTTTGCTGCGTGGTTCGAGGTTCGGTATGTGTGGACGCACCTTTAAATGTCAACTCAACACGACTCAGGTCAAGAAGAGACTCAATTCTAGTAGAGAGCATATGTTTTCAAATGGTGACGTCGCGGAGACTAAATGAATCGACTGGTCTGAGTGTCACCATTTGGAAACACATGCTCACAACTAGAGTCGAGTCTCGAGTCGCGTAATTGTGAGTTGAGCCTAAGTGTGAGTTATTTTAATTGCTGCCGTCTTGATAAATTAATGTTTTGTTGTTTGACTTTTATTGTGACAATGATGCCATTGATTCTACAATAGATCAAGAAGAGAATATGAAGCTTCCTGAATCATCATATTGAGTCAGAGTAAATAAAATATTTCTGATATTAAATGTGAGGATCATAATAAACCAAATGCCATTGAATTTTGTTATTTTTGCCCTTACCTCCTTCGCCAGGTCTAAACTGGTAATGAACTTCTTCCTCTAGAATATTTGAACCATTCACTAAATTCCCTTTATCATCAGGGGAATCCAGAGATCCATCTTCTTCAACAATTGTCAAAGATTGAGTTGATACCATTTCTTTAGGTTCCATGTCATCATTTTCTTCACTGAAAGATTAAAAAAATTAAAATGAATTGAAAATCAAACTCTATAAGAATATGACAAATATTAGAATATGTCCAATATAAATTTGAGACTGTAGTTGCGATACAAATACAAACCTATCTGAAGTGATAAAATTTCTAATTAAAATACAAAAGAAATTCAAAACAAATACTATGCATCTTAAATGAGCATAGTGATTAATGTAATAATGAATAATTCACATTTTAGTGCATAGGTGTCTTAACAAAAGTATATTCATGACTAATAACGTCTGTTTACAAAATTGATCTAGTAGGTACGTTATCACTAGATTTAATTGGGTAGTGTTGCGTAATTACTCTTATCAACAAGACATAAATTTTAGTCATTTGTAATGTATTAATTGAATTATTCTAATAAATTTATTGAAAAATTAAATGAAATTAATAGTTGAATGCTATAATCTAAATAATACTTTCTTAGGTTAGTCATAGCCTGTCATAGTAGAGCAAAAGCAAAACACAAAATTAAGTCTGCGGTTGAGAAAATAATGCTAACTACATAATTCAAAGCAATAAATTTAAGCTCAAGTACCTTGTATCCAACGTGTTTTCTATTATATCCATGAGAATATAAAATGAAGTTTTGAATTTGCCAGGAAAGTTAGATTTTGATCACGGGGACAAACACTAGGTCATGTGAGCAGGCTAGGCCTATCACGAAATGGCTGCCAGTCTGTGGCGCAGTTTACAATTTTTCAAAATTAAATAGATCTAACAGATAATCTTTACTCAAAAATGGTACATAAAATACTCTAGCCAAATAAATTTGTTTATTCGAGAAAATAATGTTATTGACAACTGGATGTCGGTAGCAATAAGGCATTAATACAAATAGAATATACAGATTGAATAATCCGAGTTTAGGTTATGTAGGTTCGAGTTCCAATAAGGTCATTGGTTTATAAATGGAAATATGAATAAAGACGAATATAATTAATTTTTTAATTACATGGGATAATCAATCTTCATTTTACTCATCAATCGGCGATGTACTAATTATTATTTATTTGAAGACGAGTAATGAAAATGTTTTCTGTGCACAACCTATCTTGCTGTAACAAGAGAGAACTGATCGTGGAAGGTAGAATTGCAACTTGACCGTTTTGATATACTTTTGAAAGCATACATAAATTTTGCAGAGCTTACTATCTTTTACCACTTTTGTTACGGTTACTCCACAAAAGGAATTGCTCTTAATTATCAAGAAAAAAAACTTTTTTTTTAATTTACTCAACTGAGTAAGATTTTTCTAACAAGAGTACTTTGATTTTGATTTTTTCTATCTTTTTCATAGTACAGTCTTTTTACTGCTTTTAGTAAAAATTCAAATTATCACCTTTAATTTCATTTACACTGTAATATGTCTTGTCACACAGCATCTTCTGGACGGTTTTCTTGAAGGCAGCCTCATCCAACTGCTTTGAACCAGAAGGCAGCGTATTCAAGAAATCAGTGCAGTAATCCTATAACTGGGCTGTGAACAGTAGAGGCATTTCCTGGGGATATCCAACAGCTCATAGTGCCTGTTGTTATAGTAGTAGATGTCACTAGAGGCACTAGGCAGCCAGAGTATTCTGTATCCTCTCGACAAACACCAAGCTCAGGAGGATGTAATGGCTGATGACTGTCAGTAGCCTACACTAAGGCAAGCTAAGATAGGCTTGCAGTGGGCAAGATGGTTTCTACCTGATATGATTCTCACAGCCCTCTTTTCCAGCATTAAGGACATCAGCAGCTCCTGCCAATTGACCGCACAAGAGCAATCCATGTTGGATGTGGCAATGGAAGAGAGAATGATACATTATTACAAGATACCTATCAGGCACCAGGTCCCTCATCTTTAGCAGCAGGAAGCAAATGTAGAATAGTCTGCTGGTTACCTACCAAAACGGAATCCAGCAGCTACACTGGGGAACTGGCCATGCCGTTCTCTGACAAGCTGCAGATGATCGTTTGGATCTTGTCCTCATTCAGCTAGAATTTATTAGCCAGGAACCACAAAGTGGCAGGTCAAAGATGCTCCCCAGATGCCTCCAAGACCCACTCAAGCTCATCACACAACAACATGGTCATCAAGGTCATTTATCATGATAAGAAACAGTGTAGGTCCCACCTCACATCCCTGAGGAACACCAAAAGTCACTGGGAATTTGCACCACCAGGGGAAACAAGCTGAGTCCTTCCAGAAATGTGTGAGACCAAAATGGATAGGACTGAGTCCCTTGAACCATGGAAACTAAGCTCTCCAAGTAGATAGAATGCCATGGTCCACACAGTCAAAAGCTCATCTCAGATCACACAGAGCCAGATCAAGAGATCTCCACCCGCTCAGCTACATGATTTACTGCACCCACTGTCGAAATCCCAACTGAGAAGTCAAACTGCATGTCCAATGACAGACATGGATAGCAAATCAATGTTGATCATGTGCTGACTGTGTAAAATTAACTGCAGTAAATTAGGTCTATGTTATGGGAGTGCCTGAATACTGCAAAGTTTTAATTTGTCCAGTGTATGAACATATAATATCGATGTTAAGCTAGAGAATGATAGCAAAATCTATTTTGTCAAATGATAGACAATGATAGAAACACCAATGTTGATCAAATACTGTCATTGTAATGTTGACCTCACTTCAAAATTATAGCAGAATGCAATAATGAGGTCCACATTATAAAGGCAGTATTTGATCATCATCAGTGTTATTTTTATACACCATTTGACAAAGCAGTTGGCGCTATCCCTTCTCAGCCCCTCAATGGTGCCAGATGGTTTTTAGCAATGTGGAAATATAATTACCAAAGTATCAAAACTCAATTATGATTGATTATTCTTTACAAGATAAACAGTTGATATTTCATAATTTATACTGATATCAGTCATATTTCATAGAGGGCAGTGGCAAGGCAGAGAATCGGCAACACTGTGGTCCTGTCTTTTCCACTGACAGTCAGTCTATACCATAACCAAAGACCTCAAAGTTGCCTCTTCAACGTCTTCGACGATAGCAAAACTTTCTTGATTGGAAAAAATCGAAATAAAATTCAATACAGAAAATGTTTTCTCTGAGGTATGAGGCTCATGGTAAATTTTACCAAAAGTTGATGAGACATGCAAAATTCCAGTATAATTTATATATCTAGTATATTTTGTAAATATAGTATATTTTGCATAGTATTGATATCAAATTATTGTTTAAATGATGAAAAATCTCATGTTGAACACACACAATAATTATTATTCACATACAATTATTGAACAGCTGACTTAACGACTTATCTTGATTCAAGCAATTTTAATTTATAAAAAGTGTAATTTTACTTTGAGAAAGATAGCATGTTTGGAAAAAAGTTGAAAAACTATGATGAATAAAAAAATATTGATATTTTATTCGAAAATAAATTTAAAAGTGGAATCTTGTGTTCTCTTCGTAAACTAAAAATGTTCTAGGGTATTACTAATTGAATTAAACTTTTATTGACTTTTTTCATGATAATTTGGTGACGTGTGCCCAGCATGATGAGGTTGCATAACAGCTGGCACTGGAATCACACCGCATTAATTTTCAAAACACAGCTGTTCAAAAAAGTGTCTGATTAGTGGGGTACAGTGTCAAACAAAATGCTGGATCTATTTACAATTTTTAGCAAAGGGGGAATAGTTCTATGGTGTTTTCAGGGAACAAGCCAGATATTCACTCCCTCTGTGAATGCCTTAATCAAGACCGTTATTTTGCAGGTAATTAATCTCTTGAAACAATTTTACACGTAGAACATGTGCATTCATGCCCTTGATTTTGTTAGGTTAGTTTCAAATGAAAACATTATTTTGTTTTATTTTTCTGTGAATAATGTTATTTTTATATAAAAACTCATTATCATAGTTATGTACTGATATTACGTATTTTTTCAGTTATTACAGTTCTCAAAATCTTTTTTTAATGTCCACTTTTTCTGCACATATGCTTTGTCAGTAGTGACATAATGTTTTACGTTACACTCCACAAATTACTAGGTTATTGACTGATGAATTTTTCTTATAGAACGATTGAGAATATACATGGAGAAGAAAGTTCCACATTGGATCACTGTAATTTAACTTACTTTTGATGCTTGCAAATTATGCAATAGATTAGCCCTATCTGTATTTATTTTTTCTCATTTCCTTTTCTATCATACTAGAGTTATTCTTAATCAGTAATATGAACAATAAGTTTAAACCAGGCAACTACTATAAAATTAATTACTTTAAGTAAAGTTCCCATCAGATTACCAATAATTTAATGATTATATTAATAAAACTGACAGAATAGGTTTTAATATGTTTTAATCAGAATAGGCCTAAACTGAGCATAATATCCTTGCTTCCATTATCAAGAACTTATTTATGGTACTCACTTCTCAATAAAAATAATTGAGATCGCTGCCAAGGACTGGTATTTTCATATACCTTAACAGTGTCTCAAGGTTCAATCCCTTAGCGACGACTCAATTTTAGTCGTTCGACTGCTGTAGGTTATTAGATACTGAAGTTTAGATATAGACTACAATCAACTATTGACTAAAAATCACCAGTTGAAGAAGGTGAATTATTCTCCAAACTATCCTGTGATATTGATATGTACGTTTTTAAGTTTTTTTTAATCTATCTGTGTTGTGTATGATTTTTTATTATAAAAATCCAAAGTGTCTATTATGTGCTATATATTTTGATGTAAAATCCATAGCAACTCAAAGAAGCCGCGCGGTTAGAATCAAAGAATCGTCGCTAAGAAATTGCACTTTTGAATTTTCGATTGAAACATAATAACCTGCAGAGTGCTAGACTTTGAAAATGAGGTTCCTTATTCAACTTTCCTAGTGAATAGAGTGGCCTCTCCAGGAAGTTGTTTTTTACTGTGTTGTAAAATCAAGAGTCCAGTTTAGTCTGTACTCCCCTAGGAAAGCTGTTGAAAAATCTCATCTGCCAGCCTGCATCGGCGTTCCATTTTTGCCAAAAACGAAATACAAAAAAGCTTCACTAAAACTAAATATATGCTACTGCACTTAACTAAAATACATACATAAAAATTAAGGAAATGCTAATTCATTCAACATGCTGTTGGCATGTATTGTAGCTGTGTGTTGAGTATATAACACCATAGAGAAAATGTAGCATAGGAAATATCTCATGGTATAAGGCGTTTATGTTCCAAATTTCACTGTTAACTCATTTGCACAGAGCGCTGCCCCCTGACTGTTTGAGAAGTCGATTATAAGCAACATGGGGCTTAAAACAGAATAGAAGTATGATTAATCATTGTGATTTTTGAATTTAGTCTTCTTGTTGAATATTATTCAAATTAATAAGAGTGATACGATCAACCCAGGAATGACATGATCTACGATCTAAAAATTGGAAATTGCAAAACTCCTGTAATTCAAATTCTCTGAAATGAAGTCGTCTACTTAAAATAAAATATCTGAATTTTTTTTTCCTCCCCAGGAACGGTCCGGCAACAACAGTTTTGATCACAATGGGCTGACACTAAAATATAAACTCGACAATGAGTTCGAGTTAATTTTTGTTGTAGCATTCCAGAAGATACTTCAGCTATCTTATGTAGATAAATTCCTTGATGATGTACACTTAGAATTTAGAGACAAGTACAAGGAAGATCTACAAAACAGTCGATATTTTCAGGTAAGGGAGTTTAAGCTTAACTTTCATCTTAAATTAAACTCTTATCAGATGATAGTGAATTGAATGAACGATATTCTATGATTCATCACAATTTTCAAGTATATAACATTTAAGGTCATTTAACACCGCCTTACTGTAGCTTTAAATACGTATTGCTAACTACGCTACGCTTGGTGTCTGATGGACATAACCAAGCTACTCTACGGCGGTGTGACATAAGGCATCTTTACAAATAGCACAACCATTTACTCATTTATCCTGCCCCTTGAGAGTTTTATTTCTTGAATACACCCATAATTCTAGATTATTTATTGTAATCACATGAGTAGCTTGAACTTTTTAGTGTAAGGCAAATTATATGATATACTCTAGTGATCCTTATGGCATAGTATGTACGGTAATCATCTGCGTTTAATTATCTATTTTTAATCAATTGCAGAATTTCGACTTCTCAAGATGCTTTCAATCAGTGCTTCTTTCTTGTGAAGAGTGGGGCAAAAAGCAAGCATGCATTCCTAAGCAGATGCGAACATTCGAAGAATCACAAAAATCAAAAAAGACAGTAGCATCTATGATAGAACGTAAGGGAGACGAAAAGGAGAACAAAAAGAAAGGTATAGTAATCCCTAAACAACTCATCTGCCGTCAATTTAAAGCATTTTCATCAACCTTTATGAATAATAATACTTGAAAACTACATCGAATCATTTCTAAAGTACATTGATTCTATGATCTTGTATTATTCAATCATGATAGGCATTTTTGCTTCAAATAAACTGAATTATTACTGTAAAATTTGATGAGAAATATGCAAATGAAATATTCAACTTAAGCTGGCGTAAACGCAAAGTTATTAACAAAATGTTAATTTTTCGTCCTGATAGATTCTATTAGATTAAACGGAGCTGGGCAAAAACAGATGCACATCATGTGTATGATAAGTTATGTTCAATCTAACAGAATCTATATGGACGGAAAAATAAACATTTTGTTAATAACTTTGGTGTAAACGCAGCTTTAATCAGTTCTATTATATGACGCTTTGTCACACTGTGCTCCATTGAATGTTTCATAATTAATATCAAAATGCTCTGTAATCATTCTTAACACTAAGACTAATTAATTAAAATAGATCTGATCAACTAATTCAAATAGATCTGATCAATTTTTGTGAACGGTGATAAAAGGTAAATTGTAGTTATTGCTGGCAGTTTTAAGAACTATAAGCAATAATCCAACAATTTGTAGAAATAGAATAAGTTTCACTTGATTTTGAATTATGTTAACATCTTTTCATTAGATAGGCTTTCATTTACATAGTATACTATAAGATTGTTATACTTTTTATTAAAATAATTTTAAATTGAATAACTTATTTACAGGCAAAAATAATGAACCGGTGAAGAAAGAGCAACTAGATAATAACAATGTAGATAAAGTAACGACAGTATTGAATAATTCTAATAAAAACGAGCAGCTGAGCAATGAGGACTTAATCATGCAAAACAGGATGAAACTGGCTCAAAAGATGGGATCGCCGAATGCAAGGAAGAATAAGCAACCGTGAGTTTGACTGCTTTAAACTTTATTTTAAACATAGTTCACTAGGATAATACATTGGGTATTACTAGCAAAATTATTTTTTTGTTGATAAGCATTGTATCATATTTCATTTTTAATTTGTTTAAAATGAACAATAAATCAATTTATTGATATTGATGAAATGTATTTCATGTACATTACATTTAAAAACTTATGACGACAAGACAAGTAAGATTTTTCCAAGAACATTAAGTTTATTATTTTGATTTATTCATCAATTCTAAACTAGTCCACATTCTGGTTTATTTGCTCTACTCTGTTCATGCAACTCATCTCCAAGCATCAATATATATTCTCCATTTTAAGTGTTTGTAAATTGAAAGATTTTGGAAGTTTGTAAATTGAAAATTTCCTGTGATTTTTTCAAAACTCCAATCAAGCTTCATTAATCCTTCACTTTTGTTCAGAATGTTGAATGATTGTGGCTTGATAGATTTTAGTATTTTTAAATGGATTTTTAATGTTTATTTGATCTGGTTTTCAACAATTGGATCAAATCGAGTTGAAGTCAACTCTGACAATTTTCCAATTGGAAGAAATTAGTGGTGAAATTCAACAAAATCTCAATTGTCGATGACACTTCTAGACCACTGGCTGCATTCGATGATAGGCTCTCTAGGGGGAAAAAGTTCAAATACGGTCAGACTGCTTTCTGTGGAAATGGCTTTCGATACATCTGAATCATCACTCTCATCCAAAACTGCAACATCCTTCTTCTTCACATCTCGCTTTGTTCTTTTCTGTGTTCTGTGTCTATTTCTCGGTCTGTGCTGTTTTTTCTCTTCTGAAATCTGATCAGTTTTTCTTATTTCTCTCAATTTTTGTGATTGGGGGCTGACGCTTCTCTTGTCCACTAGAGGTTTCTTCATTTTCCTCCTACTGTTCATCAGTTTCAGTTGTACAGTCATGTGCAGCACCTCTTGTTTCAGTATCTGGTTGTCTGAGGACAGTCTCACCGATCTGTTTATAACTTTCAAAAGTTCTTCGTCCTCTGCCGACAATTTATTTCTTTCCAGCATTTGATTGAACTCGAATCGACACTGATCGATCTTCAACAGGTTTTCGGACATTTCTTTTTTGTACCTCTCAATCAATTCAGACAGTTTCTCTTCTAGCCTATCGACAGTGTCCTGGAGCTTCACATTTCTTAAATCTATTTTCAACTTTCGTTTGCCTTGATCCTTGATGTAATATCGGAGGCGATTGTAATCATCATATGTAACGTGGTTTGGTTCGTTCGAAACATCAGTTTGTGATTCAGCACTTCTCATTTCTTCTGGTAAACTTGTCTCTTTTTTGAATCGTTGTATTTCAGCTGCATGAAACGATTTCTCATCATTTAACTGTGACCTCATACTCCCAACTTCTTTTCTTTTCTTCTTACATAATTTTGTCATGTCTTTTGTGAAGGTTTTCAGCCATTCGTTTTTCCTGCATTCCGATCTGAGTTTATTATTCAACTCGTCTAGTTCGCTTTGAATTTCTTGCACAAAGTCTGACTGGTCTTCTTCAATTGAGTTGGAATTTTCATTCATTATTACAAAATAGTCTTCAAAGTTAACTTTTTCCCCCATATTGAGTAGTTGTTTTACAAAAATCTCAAAATATTTCGCGAATAATTGAATAAATAATCATTCATTGAACGTGATAAGAAAAACAGCTGTATTATCAAACTAGATAAACCCCTGAAATCCCCATGAAATATGGGCTAAGGTTTTTAACACGTGGTATATTCCAAAATAAGCTTTTACAACTGTAATAATTTCTAATTTGATTCATTGAAATCCCTGACTGAACTTTATCAATTTCATTAAAGTTCATATTATTTCTTTTTAATTTTTTACTGTAT
This sequence comes from Nilaparvata lugens, assembly GCF_014356525.2. Classification (NCBI taxonomy): domain Eukaryota; kingdom Metazoa; phylum Arthropoda; class Insecta; order Hemiptera; family Delphacidae; genus Nilaparvata; species Nilaparvata lugens. The sequence goes on along the minus strand of NC_052514.1, from coordinate 19,893,715 downwards.
TTACTGAGTTGATTTATTATGTATTTGTTAAATTCAATTATTTTAATTACATAATTCTGTTGTGTGAAGTGAATTTATAATTCACTCTTAAATTCAGTTAGAGAATTTGTGTAAATTTAGCTTATTTTTTCAATTTAATAAAAACTTGATGATCCACAAACTCTTCACATATTCTAGGTACTTTCTAATCTGGAAAAGAAGTTTAGGGTGATTGCCTGTTTTCTTTTCTTATGTTATGATTGTGTTATCAATAATGTAGAATAGGTATTTTCAGACCATTAGAAGACTCCTAATTTGACAATTCAAATATCTCATTATAATGAAATAATTATTAATGTTTAGTTATCAACTTCTTCAATTTATGCAACAAAACTTCTTTCACTCACAATATTCAAACCCTATCTATTTCTTCAAGGATTGAACCTATAAATGTTTTAAATTTAATTTTTAACATTGATAACAACGAACAAAATGATGCCATATTCTAAATAAGTATGCTGAAATAATTAAGCCATCTTTCCATATCTAGCTATCAGTGTCTCGATTGTCTTTGTGTTTAATATTACATTCTCATAACAATTCATGAAATATGTCAGTACGCTAAACTTGTTTACAATGTTTGAACTTGCTAACTTACTTCCCAATTATTGAAATTGAACATAAGTAATCACTTAAAATTATTTTGTTGTTCACTAATTGTTTTTGTTTTTTTTTGTAGTAAAAGTCCGAAACCGGCAAAGGAGGGTAAAAAGCCACGAGTTTGGGACCTTGGTGGCAATGCAAAGGATGTGGCAGTGCTGGAGTACACACGTGACAAGCCACAAAATGATGATGACATTGGCAGTAATGTGCAGGCTGACTCTACGGTAATCAACTTGACTATATGTGAAAACTATTTCAGAAAATCTGCTTCTCACCTGAAGGAGCTTTTTCAATGGCAAAATCAAATCTGCTTGGCAGTATTCAAACAGTGCGTGTTCAAACAGTGTGTTTTTCAATGCAATTTTTCAAAAAGTATGTGATTTACATTGAGTGAAACTTCCATTTTTAATTAATTTGAAATTTTTCTTCTTTGTTATATTGAAGTTTTAAATACAATGAACCTATAACGTAGCCTATATGGAAATCAAACTACCGAGCACTGGTTATTACTAACTCTATCAGTATACTAGTTTATTTGGAAGCAGGATTATTATACAATCAATTTATTGTAGCTTCCGAAGAAATCCAGAAGAGTTTTGATGAATATATATTATCTCGTCATAAATATAATACTTATACTCTAATATTAGAGGAAAATATTTTTCCATGGAAAGAACGTAAGATCCATTAAATCTATATTAATATAATTTGAATTAATCATTCTAACGACATTTCACCAATCACTGTTTAGAGGCAAAGGAGATATCATGCAATTATTCTATTGTTATTTTCGTTGCAAAATTGGTGTTGTACCGTTGGAAGTTCAATAAATAAATTGTATGTAAAATCATGACTGTATTTCACCACTCCACACTAAACAGACATGTGCTTTCATCTATCACTAAAAATTTTCTTGTTTAATTAACTTTTATTGTAGGATAACTTACTTTTTGTGTTTTATATTGATAATGAAACAGTGTCATTTCGCTTTTTGGGAACCCCTCAATAAGTTGGAAACTGTTGTAGATATAATACTGTAACTTCCAGTATAAGTTGATGGTCAAATACTCTACCTTTTGACGTACAACTGGATTTCAACCTCTCATAAGGGGGTGACTTGGGGGTTGTAACTCGAATATTTTAAATGTAAACACGCACTGTGTGGTAAATAATTTAAAAAGTATTTTTAAAAAAAGAAAGATGGCATCAATAAAAAAGTTCTTATGATACTTTTATCCAAAATGGCGGCTGATTGAAGTTTTAGTTTTTTTTTAAAAAAGGGTTGTAACTCAAATATTTTGAACGTAAACACCCATTGTGTGGTACATCCTTTTAAAGGCCTTATTAAAACAAGAAAGATGACATCAATAAAAATGTTCTACGATATTTGTATCCAAAATGGCGGCTCATTGAAGTTTTACCAATCATTTCTTTAAAAACTCAAATTTGAATCAGCCGCCATTTTGAATACAAGTATCATAGAACATTTTTATTGATGTCATCTTTCTTGTTTTAAAAAGGCCTTTAAAATTATGTACCACACAATGGGTGTTTACGTTTAAAATATTTGAGTTACAACCCCTCATTTCATTAAAAACTAAAACTGCAATCAGCTGCCATTTTGGACACAAGTATCATAGAACTCTTTTATTCATACCACCTTTCTTGTTTTAAAAATACCTTTAAAATTATGTACCACACAGTGGGTGTTTACATTTAAAATACTCGAGTTACAACCCCCAAGTCAACCCCTTATGAGGGGTTGAAATCCAGTTGTCGTCAAAAGGTAGAGTATTTGGCCAGTAACTTATCCTGGAAGTAACAGTATTATATCTTGAACTCTTTCCACTGTCGGTCTTTTTTTTAGAGTGGGTTTGGAACTCCCTCACTCGGTATTTTGCCCGGCGCCAATCAATTACTATGAATTGATAAAATAATTACTTTACTATAATTTCACTCACTGTGTGGATACTTATATTTCACTCACTGAACTAATAATAGTATTGAAGAAAAAGATAAAGATAGATAGGGTCGTGTGTAAGGGAATGTATAAAGTGAAAGGCAAAACAAAGGTTAATTATGAATTTATTAGTAAACTTTAAATTTAAGAGAATTTATAAAATTGATTTAAGTATAGTAATGATTTAAAATATACAAGATTATTGAGTTTTCGAAAATATTACAGTTCAAGTTTAATTTTATACAACAAAATTTAACAAACAGTTCCTATTTTAACAGGTTACTTGAAAAGTAAGTTATTAAATCAAAATATTGAACAACTCTAGTTAAAATATGATTATAGTCAAAAACAAGAGAATTGATAAATTTTGAAGAATGAATATGATTAGGGGAGCCTTGCTTTAAAAAACTATTATTTGTGCTTAGAAGTGAATTTCAACTGTAAGCTTCAAGAAATTAATTAAGATTGTGTCTTTAGATATGAATTTAAAAAGAAGTAATAATTAAGTTTGCTCTTTACTATAATGCTATAAAATTTTATATACTTATTTGGGCTTTTTAGGGTGGGTGGTGTGGATTTGAAATGAGTAAAATTGAAAATTCTAAATACAATCTTTACCTGGCTCAGTCAATTCCCTATAGGATAATTGAAGTCTGAAACCAAAAACTCACTCCTACCTTGAACACTGTCCAAAATCCAAGAGACTAAGAGAGACTCACAGCAACTCACAGCAACTAACTCGCAAGACAGGCTCTGCCTGTTTATATACTAGAACCACGATTTTCCACCCCTCATCACCCTTCGCCCTCTAGCTCCGCCTACACTCAAACTCTTCAGCCTAATATTCTGCTTACAAATTGGATTCAAATATCAATTTAAATTTACTATAATGTTTATTATGTTATATCATTTTAAACTATGGCTCCCCTTCATTATTAAAACAAATGATATCATACATTTTACCAAGATTTAAACTCTAGACAATTGAATGCATTGATTTGATTAATACAGTAATCAATCTTATAAATCTAATATGGCAAATACTTCAATAATAAATACATGAAATGAACAAAATACAATGTCATACAGTACATCATTACAATTGAGTTGAATAAATCAAATTAATAAGATACCAATTAATTACTACTTAATTAATTAAGCAGGTTTCTTATACTCATTGTCAACATGTTTCAATCAAATATACCATTTATTCTATTTACAAATTTGTCCTTAGCCTATGAATTCGGATTCAACTAACTTAATTAGCTTATAATAATAATTATTAAATTATAATTCATTGTACAACATTATATATGTTGGAGCCAGCTCTAGTTTTCATTTTTCGTTTTTGAATTGGACGCGCGCTCCTCGTTCAGTTCGTATTTCTTTCACTTGAGTGCGTCGCGCTCACTAGCCGGTTAGGCTGTTTCTGTCAGCTCAGTCTCGCTTCGTAATAGCTTGCCTCTAGTTGGAATTGATAATTATTATTCGTCGATCATTTCCAGAAGAAAATCGTTCTTCAAATTATTATTTTTTTGTTAATGTTATATCGTACACCATAAACCTACGTTTGGAAGAGTGTTTGCCAAACTCCCTTTAGTTGAAAGTTTTAAACTATTATTTTTCGATTGGAAAGTTCACCGATCTATAGTCTTTAAAGACATTGTAAATATCTCGTCAGAAATATATGTGCAACGTTATATGATGGAAGCCGAATTTACCAACAGTAGATGACAATTAAGCTTGCCTTTTCACCATCCTTGATTCATCTCCTACCTCGGGGACACCTGAATACCTTACCTGGGAGTTGTAAGCTCAATAATATAAATATTACATTAGGTACTCTGCAGATTTTCGGTGAGTTGTTCTTTTATATATTCATTGCATGTACTTGTTTCTGTAGAGATATCACTTGTTTCTTTTCTATTCAATACAGTCCACTTTACATCAAAATTATTGATTACAAATTTAAAATCAATATAAATTTCTTAAAGTTGAACCTTAGAGTTTACATTGGTCATCCAGGCCAGATTTTATTGGCTATTTTTTATTCAAATATTTGGCAAGCACTTATCCAATTTTATTGTAAATCGTTTGTGCATGCTAGGGTTCAAACCTGTTTGTACATTATGAATTGAGCCGATCAAGTTGGTTCACTCTTATCTCTATTGTCCGATCGGAACCGTTACTTTGCAATGCTGATAACGTTATCGCTTAGCTTGCTTCGTCTATTGAGCTTTCTCTGTTCAATTTGTACTAACATTATCATTTTGCTTGCTTGAATCATCAATGAAAATCGTTCATTGTTGCATTCGTAATTTTATTCGAAAATTAGTAAATGAAAATCATTAAGACCTTTCCAATATCCAATCATGAGTGAAAAGAAGTTAAAGCTCAAACGAGCTAAACTTGAGCAATATTTCTATCGTATTCAACGTACTTTCGAATTGTCGAAAAAGGCTTTAAAAGAAGAAGCTAGTGCTAAACAATTTCTAATTCTCTATAGTTCCACTCTTAAAACTGTTCAGGATTATGAAGCTGTTGAAATGGAAATACAGGAGCTTGAAATGGAAAAAGACCCGGAATTTGTACCCAAATTTAGTAGTTCACATATGGAAATGTTCGAACATATGGAAGCAATTGCTAGTGAATTGAAAAAACGCAGTCAGGTTGTACCTAGTGTTTCTACCCCGGCTCAACCTGTATCTTCCAATAAGGATTCGTCTAATATTTTACCGAAAATTGAAATTCCTGTGTTCGACGGAGATCAATCAAAATGGGCGGTATTCTACGAAATGTTTAAATGCATGATTCATGACAACAAATCGATTCCAAATCAACAAAAGGTCCAATATCTGGTGTCCAAACTATCTGGAGAAGCGGCTAATATTTCACGTCATCTACCACCTATTGCTAATAATTATGAAATTATTTGGGATGCATTAATTAAGCGGTTCAATGACCCCCGCTCACTCTCAAATGTGTACCTGAAACAAATTTTCGAATTCAATTGTCTAAAATCTGAGTCTCGTGCAGGTTTAGTTTCTATAGTCGATCAGTTCTGTGCTTCAATTACTGCTTTAAAACGCCTACGAGGTGAAGATGTATCTGATGCAATATTTCTGTTCCAAGCGTTGAAAATTTTAGATCCTGTTTCTCGAAAGGCATTTGAAGCTTCAGTTCATACTAAGGATGATCCCACATATACTGATTTTGTTTCATTCATCGAAAGGCAGATTAAATCGTTACCGCATGACGAATCGTCTAAACAATGCAAGCCAGTAGTGAAACCAATACCAAAATCCAAAGTGTTGGTTGTTCAATCGAATTCGCAAGTGACCAAATCACCGGTAAAAATATCAGAATGTCTGAAATGTTCGATGACAAATCATAATTGATCAATTGTCGTCTTTTTCGTCAGTTATCACCTTGGGACCGTTTTCGTTTTGTTAAGGAGAAGGGTTGCTGTTTGAAATGTTTCTCGCCAGCCCATCGTAGTAAAGATTGTACTTCTTCCAACTGCGAGGAATGTAGTCAGAAGCATAATTCGCTTTTACATTTCGGAAATGCTTCAAATTCGTCATCAAATTCGGATGCGAAAAAGGTAGAAAATAATACTATTACCTGTTGTTCTATCGATTCGAAGTCGGCACCGTATAGTGTTCTACTATCAACTGCTCAAGTCGAGGTACCTGATAAGAGAGGTAGATTGCACAAAATAAGAGTTTTAGTTGATTCAGCTAGTCAAAGTCATTTCATTACTCGTAAACTTTGTCGTAAATTGCAACTATCGATTTCTCCTTTCCAATTAATTGTGAATGGTTTTGGCGGAAATTCGCAATCAGTTTTTGGTCGTACTTTTGTCACGCTTCAATCTCGACTCGATTCTAGTGTTAAATTTTCCATTGAACCATTAGTTGTCGAAAAAATCATGGAACAGCTTCCCACTAGTAAAATTGATAATTCTAAATTATCAAATTTGTTTGGTCTTCGACTTGCTGATGAAAGTTATCACATTCCCAGCGAAATTGACGCTATTATAGGAGCTGAATTAGTGCCCCATATTTTCCGAAATGGTCGTGTGGAAATTGATTCGAATTATTTGATGGCCTTGGAAAGTGTTTTCGGTTATATTTTGATGGGTAGAGCCCCTATTTTAACTCAATCTTCAGAAAATTCAACGTGTTTGATGACTTGTCTAACATCACCGTTGGATAAGTTAGTTCGAAAATTTTGGGAAGTGGAAAGCGTTCCAGATGTAGGAAAACAACTCACTGCTGATGAGTTGGAATGCGAGAAGGATTTTGCATCGTCCGTTCGTCGTGAAAATTCGGGTAGATTCGTTGTCTCATTATCGTTTTCAAAATCCCCTGATTGTCTTGGTGATTCTTATGCTATGTCAGAACGTCGACTCATCAGTTTGGAGAAACGACTGGCACGTGATCCAAACATGCGTTTAGTGTATCACGATGTCCTCTTGGATTATCTCAAACAAGGACACATGGAATTGATAAAAAATCAGAGTGATAAAAGTGGTTATTTTATACCTCATCATGCTGTAATCAAAACTCAGAGTCAATCAACGCCTTTGCGTATTGTCTTTGACGCAGGCGCGAAAACTACTACTGGAGTATCATTGAATGATATACTTCATATCGGCCCCAAGTTGCAAACGGATATTTTCGTTCTGTTAGTCAATTTTCGGTTATTTTCTATCGCTGTAACTGCTGATATAAAGCAGATGTATAGACAGATTCTTGTCGATGAATCGTGTCGCAAATTTCAGCGTTTGTTATGGAGATTTTCGTCCAATGATCCCATACAAATTTTTGAATTAAAAACTGTCGTATTTGGTCTGAGTGAGTCACCGTTTCTAGCTCTCAGAACTGTCCATCAACTTGTTCAAGAAGAAGGTGAAAATTTCCCTGATGCTAAAGCTCGTATTCCGAGTGACATGTTTATGGATGATTTGGTGACAAGTGTGTCTTCTTTAGGTGAAGCAAATCGTCTTTGTAGTCAGGCTAAAGAATTGTTCGAGAGAGGCGGATTCGAACTTACTAAATGGAGTTCCAATTCACCTGAATTGATGAATGATTTCTCGGAAGATGAAAAATCGGCCTTGTCTAAAGATTTCGAGATGGGAAATTTGTTGGCTGTCCTAGGTTTGAAATGGCAACCTGGTAGTGATTCGTTTTGTTTTTCAGTGAATCCTAATCAGTCTGTTCCTACCAAACGTCACATTTTATCGGTAGTAGCACGCATTTTCGATCCTTTGGGACTCTTGTCACCCCTAACTTTGTTTCTTAAATGTTTAATTAAACAATTATGGAATGCTGGTCTTGATTGGGACGATTCAGTACCTCCCCCTATTGCGCTTCAATGGGAGACATGTCAGAAGGAGTTCCCTTTATTGTCCAATCTCTTCATACCACGTCATTTAGGAGTGATGAATGATTCGAAAATTACTGTCATTGGTTTCTGTGATGCATCGACTTTAGGTTATGGTGGTGTGATCTACATAAAATCTCAAATGGATATGCAACCTGCAACTATCACATTGTTGTGCGCTAAATCAAAAGTCGCGCCATCTAAGACTTTATCCATACCTAGGCTTGAATTATGCGCGGCGCTCTTGCTCGCTGAATTAATACAGGTTGTTGTCTCTGTTTTGAGCCTTCGTTGTCACGTGACTCGCGTTGTTGCATTATCGGATTCTACTGTTGTCTTACATTGGATCAGGGGCTGTCCATCTAGATGGCAATCTTTCGTCGCTAATCGAGTTACGAAAATTCAAGACTGTCCTATCAACGACTGGTTACACGTGGCAGGAAATTCAAACCCAGCTGATCCCATTTCGAGAGGTTTATCCCCTTCTGAAATAATTAATCATGATTTGTGGTGGTCTGGCCCCTCTTGGCTAATGTTAGAAGAGAGTGATTGGCCCGTCAAGGTCGATCTGGAACCTATAGAGTGTCTACCTGAGGTCAAGGTTCACTCAATTGTCACTGTAGTACAGTCGGAAAATTCATCTATTAATTCGATTCATCTTTTAATTGCTCGTTGTTCCAACTACCAACGTCTATTGCGTATCATGGTGTTAATATTGAAAGTACTTCGTCTATTGCCTAAACCTCATGAATTAGATTTCGATTTGGCGGAAAAACATTTGTGTAAAGTCGTACAAAAAATTCATTTTTCGAAAGAATTACTGGAATTGAAAGCTGGGAAAGAATGTACTTCTCATCTTCAACAACTGTCACCCTTTCTTGATCATGATATTATTCGTGTGGGTGGACGTTTACAAAATTCTGAGTTGAATTATGACAGCTGTCATCCGATTATATTACCGAAAAATGATCCATTGGTCACGCTTTTGATTGATTATTTTCATGAAAAGCACTGTCACGCTGGACCTCATTTATTGGCGTCTATTTTGAGACAAAAATATTGGATTTTATCAGCCCGTGTCCTTATAAGGAGTCATGTACGAAAATGTAACAAGTGTTTTCACTATCGTCCCACTCTTACACCGCCGAAAATGGGCAATCTGCCAGCCTGTAGAACTCTGTCGTCTAAACCATTCGTCCAATGTGGAGTTGATTATGGTGGACCCATTCGAATCACCATGGCCAGGCGTCGGAATCCTTTCATATTTAAATCGTACATTTGTCTTTTTGTCTGTATGGCAACTAAAGCCGTTCACATTGAATTAGTTTCGGACTTATCGACCCAAATGTTCTTATCAGCTTTTCGCCGTTTCCTTGCTCGACGAGGTCCTTGTAAGGTCATGTATTCCGATAATGGTACCAACTTCGTCGGCGCCTATGATGAGCTAATAAAATTGTCACGGATGCTGAACTCCAAGGAATATCAAAACCTGCTCCAGAATGAACTTGCTGATCATAGCATTGAGTGGAATTTCATCCCGCCAGGTTCACCTCACTTCGGCGGTCTTTGGGAGGCGAATATAAAATCAGTAAAGTCACATCTGTTTCGAGTTATTGGTAACCAGTTGTTGACTTACGAAGAATTGAACACTGTCTTAGTTCAAATTGAGGCTGTACTTAACTCACGCCCGTTATGTCAAATGAGCGCGGATCCGAGTGAACCCCTCGCCCTCACACCGGCTCATTTTCTCACTTTGACACCTCTTAAGTACCTTCCTATGTTAAATGTGGAAGATCGTCCAATGAATCGATTGGATCGGTTTGAATTAGTCAATCAAATGGTTCAGTCTTTCTGGAGTCGTTGGCGCAAAGAATACTTACATGAATTACAAACCCGTGTGAAATGGTGTAAGGATTCCACCCCTCTCACGGTTGGTACAATCGTCCTAGTGGATCAACCAAATGTCGCACCGTTGAAATGGCCTCTGGGGGTGATTGAGGAAGTATTTCCCGGTGCTGACGGTGTCGTTCGAGTGGCTATGGTGCGGTGCGCCAATGGTCGCTTCAAAAGGCCGGCTACAAAGTTGTATCCGTTGCCTACTCAATAATTTTCCTTTTGCATTTTTTGTTTTATTCTCGTTTTGTTTTATTTTTATTTCTTTCGTCGTTTATTCATTGTTTTTTTTGTTTCTTTGTTCTCTAGCCTTGTCTGAAAATAGCTTTTCAGCCGGGGGGGGATGTTGGAGCCAGCTCTAGTTTTCATTTTTCGTTTTTGAATTGGACGCGCGCTCCTCGTTCAGTTCGTATTTCTTTCACTTGAGTGCGTCGCGCTCACTAGCCGGTTAGGCTGTTTCTTTCAGCTCAGTCTCGCTTCGTAATAGCTTGCCTCGAGTTGGAATTGATAATTATTATTCGTCGATCATTTCCAGAAGAAAATCGTTCTTCAAATTATTATTTTTTCGTTAATGTTATATCGTACACCATAAACCTACGTTTGGAAGAGTGTTTGCCAAACTCCCTTTAGTTGAAAGTTTTAAACTATTATTTTTCGATTGGAAAGTTCACCGATCTATAGTCTTTAAAGACATTGTAAATATCTCGTCAGAAATATATGTGCAACGTTATATGATGGAAGCCGAATTTACCAACAGTAGATGACAATTAAGCTTGCCTTTTCACCATCCTTGATTCATCTCCTACCTCGGGGACACCTGAATACCTTACCTGGGAGTTGTAAGCTCAATAATATAAATATTACATTAGGTACTCTGCAGATTTTCGGTGAGTTGTTCTTTTATATATTCATTGCATGTACTTGTTTCTGTAGAGATATCACTTGTTTCTTTTCTATTCAATACAGTCCACTTTACATCAAAATTATTGATTACCAATTTAAAATCAATATAAATTTCTTAAAGTTGAACCTTAGAGTTTACAATATATGTTGAATACTTTATACATATAGCCTAATCTACTTGACACCCTAGTTTTTATAAACATGTACTCGTTTCATATCTATGGTTTTATGTGATCACCATTCAAATAATTGATCATCAAATAATTGCTTCAATAATATTCATATGCTAACCAAGTGGTAAAATTGTAGCATATGCTAACCATGTGGTAACGTTGTAAACTACATATCTATATTTACTTCTCTCCTAACTATATATCTATATTGCTATACACAATCTTCATTTACCTGCCATCAACTTATGCTATAGATATATACAAGGGTTAACACAAAACACAGTGGGCCATGTGGTTTCTATTGTAAACGTGTCTGTGACTGATGTTAGGAATACTGTTAGCAAGTTTCTATGAAAGAATGATTTTGTTTCAAACTATTTTGAAAAGAATAATGACCCTTTCATCTGGCTAGGTAGGCTATTCAAATGCATTCTCAATAGTTTCGAGAAACGGTTCTTTTTATTATTCTAGCTCTTCGAGCGTTTATATTCTTACAATACAATATGTTCAGAGCACGTGTTACTACAAATAATATATATCTACAATTTTAGGAGAGCACATGGTCGCCATTTGTGGCTCAATCTACTACAGTTTCCAACTTATTAGGGAGTTCCCATACATATGACTCACTCTGTATGTAAAAGCGAAATGACACTGATTCATTATCAATACAAATCACATAAAAATAAATTATCCTACAATAAAAGTTAATTAAACAGGAAAAATTTTAGTGATAAATGAAAACACATGTCATACATGTCTATGAAACACGTAGAACATTTTTATTGATGCCATTTTTTTTTGTTTTAAATATACCTTTAAAATCATTTGCTACAAAATGGGTGTTTACACTTAATATATTCTAGTTACAACCCCTAAGCCACCCCCTTATGAGGGGTTGAAATCCAGTTGTACGTCAAAAGGTAGAATATTCGACCAATAACTTATCCTGAAAGTTACAGTATGATATCTACAATAGTCTCCAACTTATTGAGGGGTTCCCATACAGATATAACTCATATTATAGATATAACTCTTCCCGTTTAGTCTTACCTCTTTAAAGAACTTAAGAAAACTGTAATCCATATCAATTCTATAATCGGATTTTGTATTTGTTTAATACAGATGGTAGGGCAAATGGTGGGAGGCATAAGAGACTTGGAAGTGGAGAGTGAAGAGGATGACGATGATGACGATGATGATGACGACGAGCAACAAGTACAACAAAACACAAACAAGAAACAATCCTCAAAGTCATCGGGAATGTTTTCTATGTTCAGGTATCTATTTATTTTTATGGAATTAATAAAATACAATAGGAGACAGAGAAACTGAGTCCAGAACTTCCTAATTTTGATAAATTTCCCAAATTAATGTTATTATGTAGTTTTAATAGTTTGCAAAGATTCCACAAATGTGTTGAATTGTGGAGTAGATTCAAGATTCATTCTATTGGCCATCAAGCTACAAAAGCAACAGGCAAGTCATAAATAATTATAATATTGTCAATATGAAAGATACGATTAAGATAAGAACACATAAAAATCGCAAACAACTAATAATTTCTAAATTCAAATTTAGTTATTCATATGGCTTTTATTAGCAGAGAGATCCTTTTGGATGTTCTGCCTCGCCGTATTACCCAATGTCATTTCTATCAACACTCAAGTTTATAGGTTATATATTGGGTTCTTCATGTTTTCTCACTAAAAAGTTGCACTTTCACTTCCTGAGTTTCTATTTTATAAAGTTTAAAATCAAGAAAACTTATTTTTGAACACAATTTACATTTAAAAAGCAAACAAATATAAAATTTTGATGATTATATTGAATCTGAAAATTTCACATTACAAATTTTTCCATGGCAACCAACAACTACTCTATGGTATTTCTTCAAATGAGTCTATGTTATGAATATTGATATCATTGTAAAACAATACCTATGTAAACTTATGGTGGTTTCTATTAATGATTGTAGCAATCTACGGTTGAATAATTGATCCGTTTAATCTATCAACTATATTCTGAATAAAGTAAGCTGGGACTTGAGTTTCCATTATACCTAATATCGGCGTTGTCAGATTGTATGAAACTGAGACCTTGACTCCTAGCGTTAGCCAGGATTTATTCAGAGGCTCATTAGTATTTGAATAAAAGTAGAAAGATTAAGATTGAGAATTGAGGAAGGAGATTTAGATGAAAAGTTAATTGAATGATAATAAAGAAAATATTGAATTAGAGAACAAAGAATTTGGAAGAAATTTCATCTGATCTTCTATTTGTATTACAGTGATGCTATTCAAACAGGGTCCAACTCATTTAAACTTTCAGAATTAAAGACTTTTAGGTGTTCTACTACAGATACATACTATGAGAGATTACATTTTAGGTTAGGGCTACTCTTAATTATCAAGAAATAAAAATAAAAAATCTAAGTACCAGTTTTAAAAATTTTACCCACAACATATTTATTCATTTTATTCACTCACTTGAAAATGATTTTAATTTTGAAACATGTTGTAAACGTTTTTCAAAAAGGGTAACCTACTTTGTTTTTATTTATATTTATTGATATGGAAGAGTAGTTTGTTTTGGTTGTTGAGTTTTAATAAACACTTCATGAATGTAATAGAATATCAATAAATTCTAAACTTTTTAAATTAGACTTGTAGATGTCCTACTAGACATACCGTACATAGTATGAGAAAATAGTTTTGATTGTTGAACCCCAATTGGAATAGAGTATAATTTTGTTAAGAATTTATTCATCCTTTCAACAGGGGCTTGGTTGGACAAAAAAGCTTGTCAAGAGAAAGTATGCAGCCGGCTCTGGATAAATTGAGGGACCATCTCATATCGAAAAATGTGGCATCCGACATCGCTTATAAACTGTGTGATTCAGTTGCATCGAAATTGGAGGGCAAGGTATCTATTAGACTCATCGAAATATTACTCTGTTTGGTTATGAAACACAATTTATGTCAATTTTATATTTTATTTTGTATATACATGAAATAAAATATATATTTATGTTTTTCACATCAAGAGTTAATTATTATTATAATTTAACATAAACTTCGGCTGACGGCAGAGTTCGAAGCCTTACGAACTGTTTATTCTTTAAATTTGCTTCTTATTAGATTGAGGAGTAGTCTAAATTTGTTTTGTATGTTTCCTAAACACTATAAACTATTAATAATTTTTCAAACAATCGCTTATCATCCACAAATTATGAAATGATTTGTTTCATGCAATCACAAATATATAACCGTGGTCAAGTAGACATTACTGTCGAAACATCGCCTCGTCATCAAATAAAAAGGTCAAAGTCATTCTATAATTATGATCGGGAGACAATTACAGGTTTAGCACAAAACTATTCTCTCAATTTTTTATAAATAATTAGTCCAGGCAAATGGTCGTTTTTCGGGAAACAGCCCCGAAAGAATTTTTCTCGGCGGTTCTATATGTATTTTGGGGCGCTGAATTCGAATCTGAAATTTACTGACACGCCAGAGGGCGGCTCCACCCCCAAAACGCCAAAAATTTCAGACTTTTTTCAATTTTCCCATTTCATCTCGTTAACCTTGAGTTTCTCAAGAAAAATTATTCACGACAAAATTGAAGAGAATAAGATTTCCAATACATTGAGTTGTCGCGCAGGATTCTACCATTTCTGGTTCCAAAGCTACGAATTTTCAAAAAAGGAGTATTTTTTAAGGGGTTTTCAAAATTATACAAACCTACCACTTCTACCCTATACAACATGGATATTTTTCTAGTATAGATAAAAAACCACACATCACGTGAAAGAACAATTCATTAAGAACAGGATTCCTTAGGAATTTTCGAATTTAGTAGTGGGGGGAGGGGGGATATACCCAAAAATATAAAATCATGTCCTACAGCCAAAATACAAATTTTTCATTATAATACCTTTTCAAGGCCTTCCTAACAAAAAATAAATATTTCGGCTGAAATCATCTCACGCGGGTTATTTTCTATGAGAATCACCCGTTAGAAACATTTAATTTCAGTATTTCCTAGTGGGGGGGGGTACGTCATAAGGATACGTCAAGGATCAAAACTTTAAACATTTACAACTTTTGACAGAATGATCAGATCTCCTCTTACTACAGCTCATTCTTCTCAGCTCGTCAAGGCGGTTCAAAATCATGTATCATAATTGAAATTTGATAAAAAAATAAAAAATCCACTTCCAAAAGTTCCAAAAAATAGGATATGTTTAATATTAATTAGACAGATAGGCCAGATAGCCGAGTTGACCAAGGCGTTGCACCCCGAATCCCATAAAATAGGAATGGACGTTTGATCATCTCATAATTCACTCTCACACTTCCCATTACCCATGTACAAGCAAAAAGCCCATGTGGGCATCATTCGCAATAAAAAATAATATTATTATCAAAGACATACTAATCAATAATATTTGATTACACCTGCGAATATTATTTTTCATACATTAATATTATCAAAAACGTTCTAATCAATATTTGATTTATAATATTCAATTATATTTGATATCAGGTGCTTGGAACATTCGAGAGCATCGCTTCGACAGTGAAAACTACGCTGACGGATTCGCTTGTGCAGATTCTGTCACCCAGGCGTCGCGTGGACATATTGCGAGACGCCATGGAGGCCAAGCGGCAAGGCAGGCCCTTCGTCATGGCCTTTTGTGGCGTCAACGGCGTCGGAAAGTCCACTAACTTGGCCAAGGTACAACCATTTTTTTAAACTGAGGTTAATTAATAGAGCTGGTGTAGTACCCACATTGAAATTGAACCAACTTCATTGTATGGGTTCGATTTCCATTTACGCTGCCACTTTATCACAAAAATATGTATCACCTTACACCTCATTACCTGTACAAACTACTAAGAACAGTTCTACCTTAAAATTAGTCTAGAAAAAGATCTTGTCTAGTTAGAATTTAGTATACTACTTCTGGCTTTGTTAATCAGAGGCTGGGGTTCGAATCCCAATGTATTTTTCTCGGGCCACTCCTATGTTTCAAATGGACACGCTAAGTCGTAGGTGCCGGCTGCATAAAAGCAGTCGTTAAGTCATGCCAGAGGCCCTGAAATTGATCAGATGCGACCTGAAAACTTTTACACCATTCCTGAGCCAGCCAGGTCACTCGGCTTTATAATGATTATTTTTAGTATACTATTGCTGTAAACCTGAAGGATATTGCTGAATCTTCAGTCAGAACAATAAAGTCGCTATAGGGAAGTTTTCAGGCAAATGATTTAAGTAGTTTCATTATTAATAATCCCAGCTGAAAATTCTTCGCAGAATGAAGGACTGCGACCGAAGAAACCAAATCAGAAATTGCATTCAAGAATCGAAGTTATTATTTATAGTTTGAATGAGAAGGTGTTGATGTTATGGAATTGGACGACTATCTACGACAATATCGCTAACACTACTACTCAGAAGTCAAGCAAAACAAGTGGAGTTGTATGTGAAATTAAAACTTAGTTTAGATTACGTACTTGGAAATCAAAACTTAACGTAAGAATAAGTTGAGTTTCAATTTTAAATACAATTCCACTTGCTCAGCTGGACTTGTTTCAGAAACTTTCTGAGTGGTAGTAAAGTAGATATTTTGGTAACTAGTGGTTCCCATTTATTAATTACAAACTCCAACCATTTCTCATTCAATGTGTATATTGATTTTGGTTCTTAAATCTTTCTTCCTTATAACATATATGGTCTCTTCGGTCACAGGTATTAGCTCTGGGGAAGAATCTAAGCTGATCTTACTCATCCTATCTCTGCTGCCTGGAGTCTACTCGCTAGCAGCTTTGTTGCTCTACCCATAATGCTATACAAAAATGACTAAGTGCTTTCATTCTATATGAATATCTCCCACAATGCCACTTCCATCACTACAAAGATTATCATATATTATGACTGATGGACAAATATTATCATTGCTATCATCTTTATTCATTTATTTATTTATTCATTTTCTTTACATACAAAGGCTCACAGAGATCCATAAAGAGCCTTATTTACACAATTAAATGGAAAAAACAATTAACTTATATACATTATGAAATATAGTAAATAAAGAAAAGAAAGCAAAAAGCATTTACACAGTTGAAATAATCAAATTAATTACATTCATATAAAACAATGTGAAAAGAAAGCAAAAAGCATTTACTCAGAATAATCAAATTAATTTCATTATTATAAAGAAAAATGTGAAAAGAGAGAAGGTAAAACAATCCTTTTCAAAGATTGTTGAGGAAAATACAATTTAAAAAAACGATTTAAAGATTACAGGAAAGAAAATAATAACTAAAAAAAAGCTAAGTAAACAGGAAAAGAAAAGTCTAAAACTAGGAGAGTTCCAGCCAGAGTTTACAAAACAATTCATCTCAAAAACGAGCGTCTTATGATAGATTTAGTTCACAATGTTTCTTATATTCATTGAATGAGTTCGAAAAAGGATCAATGTGTTCAATCAAGCTATTAAACAGTCGTAAGGTTTTATAAAGAAATGAGTTGTAATGATGGTTTGTTCTAGCAAAGGGAATCTCGAACAATATATTCCTTCTAGGTCTTGCATATGGTACACTGAAATTAATTATGCTGATAAAATATGGTAAATGGACGTTTTGATTTAAAATATTATATAACAACAATAGGGCATTTAATGATCTCCGCACCTGCAATGACCGGATATTAAATAAGGATCTCAATTCACTAGTTGGAAAATTGAATGGACAGAAGATACTGAATTTCTTGATGAAAAGGTGTCTTAGAAATCTATTTTGAATCTTCTCAATTTCGTAGCTATCAGTTACATTAGTAGGACCCCACACCATAGATGCATACTCAAGTTTACTGCGGACCAGTGCATTAAACAGTTTTATACTTACATCACAACTAGTAAAAGGTTTTGAATAACGAAGTATAAAACCAAGTAGCCTATTAGCACTGCTAAGAACGTGATTAAATTGGTCTTTAAAATCAAGAGTCGAGTCCATCAACACTCCAAGATCTCGAATGCTATTGACATACTCTAGATTGATGCCTGCTAATGAGTAAGCGTAAAGATCATATTTCCTCTGTCTGGTGTAAACCATAAACTTGGTTTTTGAGATATTTAATTTGAGTTTATTTCTACGACACCATAGATGGACTCTATCAAGATCCTGTTGTAACTAAGCACAATCTTCAACACTCCTTATTAATTTATACAATTTTACATCATCTGCAACACTAGGATCTTAGATCCAATAATGCAATCGGGAAGATCGTTTATTAAGAGTAAAAACAAAAGAGGCCCAAAAGTCGATCCCTGAGGGACCCCTGATGTATTTGCATAGTCAGCAGATTTGTAGCTATTGAAATGTATGTGTGAAAATCTATCAAATAGGTAGCTGCGGAAAAATTTGATCAAATCAGTTGAAAACCCATATGTAACTAACTTTTCCAATAAAACTTCAAAATTAACTGAATCGAAAGCTCTACTGAAATCGAGATAAATCACGTCTACCCGATCCTGACTATCTAATTTAGAAGAGACAAATTGAGTAAATGTTAACAGATTACTTACAGTAGACCTTCGAGGCATGAAACCATGTTGGAAAGGTGATATGACGTGTTTTATATGATTGAATACTATATTATATAAAATAGATTCAAATACTTTGTCAGGTGCATCTAATATAGAAATAGGTCGAAAATTAGATATTAAATAAGGTTTACCAGATTTATGAATATAAATTATGAATATCTTCTGTATTAGGGTGTGATCATATTGAATGCGTATATGTGCAAGTGCACGCTTGGTTATGCATGACCAAGCTTGCTGATAAGAAACAAGCTATGGAGAGAGCAATATGAACACTCACACTGAACGCTTGCTGCACTGGTTGCGTTCAGTGTGATCAGCTACATGCAAGTCACTACGTGTTTCAATAGCACTTCGCAGATTTTATTTTTCGGCTCATGCATGATTCAACGTGCACTTACACATCAAATCAAATATCAAAAATCATTTATTTGCCAATTATAAAGATAACAATAATAAATAAAACAAATATTTCATACTTATACAGAATAAAAATATCTTCCACAATACCCAATTAAAAAAAAACCACCTCCATCACTATACATATTATCATAGGACTGATGGATAATATTATTATCGCTATCTTCTTGTGTTGTTGTGTATTAGTGGCATCTACTTGTTTGTGTAGATTTGCTTCTGGCTGATCGAGAACAATCTGCGCGTGCTGATAGCCGCCTGCGACACGTTCAGGGCGGGCGCAGTCGAACAGTTGCGCACGCACACGCGCCACCTCAACGCCCTCCACCCTCCCGGTCGCCACAATGGCTCGCAGATGGTCCAGCTCTACGAAAAGGGATATGGTAAGTATGCATGCTGTCCAATCAATAGTTTGCTACAGTTTTTTCTGTCTTCATCACAGTCGATTGACTGGAGAATCGTCAAATTACTGGTTTCACCCTACATTGCTACACCTTCAGTTCTACCCTACATACCACCTTCTAGCAAATAATTTTTTGTTGCATCCAAATCATTCATTTAATTTTTAAATTACTATTATCATAGGAAAATCATGAGGTTTTTGTAACAGTCATGTAGAAGTCGTTTTGTAAAGTTCGATTTATGTGTGAATTTACAAAGCAAGCGACACAAGATCATTAGTCTAGTATTGCATTGAGGTAAATATTATTATTGAAAAAAAATCCACGTTTTAGTTTTATTAGAAAGGATTCTTATTATCCGCATTGTATGGATTATTCGCTGTTAATATAGAGTGAGAAACATTTCTCGTTTCTTCACACTCAAAGTTCACAGATCATTATAATATTTGTTCTTTGTACATTTTATTACTGTAGATTATTGCTAATGATATTATTATTATTATTATTATTCTACAGGTAAAGACGCAGCTGGTATTGCAATGGAGGCCATAAGTCACGCTCGAGACAATAGAATCGATGTTGTGCTGATCGATACAGCTGGCAGAATGCAGGATAAGGAACCACTCATGAGAGCTTTAGCTAAGGTCAGTGCCGTTCAAGAAGCATCAATGTTTATTTATTCATTCTTTTTATGCTAAGCAATAGTAATGTTCTCACCCAAATAATAATAACATTTCCAAGATTGTTTGAAATTACAATAATGCAAGGACAGGATCGTTTATGTAAAGAAACCCGTCTGATCGGTCAGTACAAATCCCCAGGAAATAAGAAAATAATTCGGTTGGAGACTGCACCGTGTTACTCAATATTTAAATTTATTCAGAAAGTACGTCAATTAATTGCCTCTAAGAATTAGGGCCAAGCCACATAAAGCGTTTTTCAGACATTTTCCACTGGTGGCGGACGAGTCGGCAGGACAGGAAGCTCTCTGATTGGTTGATTATCAGCTGATCTCCGATCGCCAACTCAATCATAAGTTCACTGGCTGATTATCAGCTGATTGAGTTGAATCAGAGAGCTTCCTGCCCTTTCGACTCGTCCGCCAACAGTGCAAAAATGTGGCGTGGCCCTTAGTTTTCCTGCAGTTTCAATCGTGTTGTAGCGTCCACTGCACCATAGTAACTGAAATAGTATTCCATTGTGGTTTCACTAGTCTTCTGTTCCCATACTACTGCCGAGTATAGTTTCTACCATAAGTACCACATTACTCTGCTTCGTTGCAACTGAAATAGCATCCTTTGTAAACTCATCGACCTCAATCCAGTCGATCATACTATCAACTGAAGTTTCAACAAGAAGTGTCCTATTCCTCATTGTCACTGTAATTCTAAATTGTGATCCACACCGTTAAACTTAAAACATGATTTGCCAATCTAAAAGCAGATAAATCTTTTATGAAAATGATTTCCAGTTTCTTGGATCATTCAAATGTTTCTTGGTTCTTTCTTCATTCAAATCCAGTTTGAATGATTTCCAGTTTTATGGAATTCTCTACAGTTGAAGGTTAACCAAAAGTTTTCTCGTTTTCACCATAATAATAAATTTCTTTGATCAAAAGTTATTGTGCCTTTCAATGGTTTCAGCTGGTGAAAGTGAACGAGCCGGATCTGGTGCTGTTTGTGGGCGAGGCTCTGGTGGGCAACGAGGCGGTCGATCAACTGGTCAAGTTCAACCAGGCCATGGCCGACTACTCGTCCTCGCACAATCCGCATCTTATCGATGGCATCGTGCTCACCAAGTTCGACACCATTGACGACAAGGTAACCTAACTGAAACTCTCTGTCTAAATCAATAGACGTCTCAATTGACAGTATAGAGGAGTTGGCAAGGCAGAGAATAGGCAACGCTGTTCTCCTATCTTTCTTCGCTGCCATTATAACGTGGACCTTACTACAGTCAACTCTTACTTGGAAATTGATAATGGTATAACAAACAAAACCAAATTAATATAGGCTAACACAAAAGTGATTATAAGAATAATTGAACAATTGATCATTTGACAATGACATTTGAAGGGGGTGTCTGGAATACGATTTTCGGCTTTGTAGCTCAATGAGATTATAGTGTGGTCCACGTTATAATTGCAGTGGATAAAGATAGGAGAATAACGATGCCGATTCTCTGCATTAATTAATTATATGTCTACACTGTCAAAAATATAATTGGCATCGTTGTGGACCTAGAAAAGGATAGTACCACCGGCTTTGTCGAATGATAGACAAGGATAGCAAAACCAAAGTCGATCAAATACTGTCATTATAACGTAGACCTCACTATAGTTAGGAGGTGGAAATAGCAAAAGTGCGCATCTTTATCCCCTCTGTTGAAGGTGTAGAACCGCTTAGTTAACACTTGGAAGGAAAACTTGAAATAATGAAATAATACATCAAATCAAAGAGAGTTCAAAGCTCTACAAACCTACAATATCCATTGATTTATGCAATGCATTCTTAGTGGGTTATTGCCTAAGCCCTGAAAGAGCAAAAATTAGATAAAAACCTGTTATTTCAACAATTATTTTACACATTCAAAAGTGAATATCTCGAAAACTTTTGGAAATAACACTAAACAAAAATTGTAGAAAATTCATCAAGCTTCATTTTTGAACTGTTAGTTATGTTGTTGTTAGTTGAACGCATTGTTTCCAAGATGGAAGCATGGAAGCAAAAATCTAAAAATGCAACTTTTAAACCTCCCTTAAACTATCACTTGAGCACATGGGGTAGGGATAAGGAGATTTGCTATGTTATCCAGCTGCTGCAACAGTGGTAGGGAAATGCGTAAAAGTATGCACTTATTCATGCAATTTAAGATAATTTAATGTTCTATAAGCTCATTATTAGCATAGTTTTTCTTGTCGATTTTTAAAAAGTGATTAGAGCAGAAATAGCAAAACATCTGAGGCAAACGTTTTTTTTTCCAAAAATGCCACACCTTCAAGAGCGGATATCTCGAAAACCATGGAAGATATAGAAAATTTTGATAAATATTGAGATGAATATTGTAGGAAATTATGTAAGCTTCAATTTTGTATATAGAAGTAATGTTCGTAAAATTCATAGTTTTGGAGTTATATGCGAGAAACCAAAAAATGGTAGCTTTGAACCACCCCCACCCCCTTAGCACAGGAGAAAGGGTTGAGGTCTTTTGATATGTTTACCTCATCACTACCCTATACAGAACTGCGGGGTCAAAAATCGTCTTCCAAACTTCTCCCTCTATACCCTTTTTTGAGCCTGGACTGCAAGTATTTCTCTATTTATATTCTATGAGTGGATATGAAGTGATTTTATTTTTAAATATCTTAATAATATTCTTGGCCTGTTATCCTACCCGGAATTGGAAATAACGTTTAAAAGTTTGAAGCTATGAAATATAGCTTATAAGAACTATGAAATATCACAAATTTCAGCATTAAACAAATTTTGTAAAAGTGAAGCTGTAATTTAGGGTAGTTAGGTTATTTAAGGATTTTTGTAAGCCTTATTTCCTTCAAATAAACGTGATTTGATTTGTTTTATTCAATTAATTGCAGGTTGGAGCTGCCATATCGATGACTTACATCACAGGACAACCGATAGTTTTTGTTGGTACCGGACAAACCTACACGGATCTCAAGTCTCTCAACGCTAAGGCTGTTGTCCATGCTCTCATGAAATAATTCATTTTAGTAGTATTGTCTCAACTCAGTATCTCTCTATTATTGTAGTTATCCTCAATTTGTTCTAAATTAGAAACTGTAATTTTGGAAACTACCAATGTGTTTTTAAGCATAATTAGAAAACCTTTATTGGATAGAATCAGAATTTATTTTACATTAAAGTTTAAAGGGTATTAAAATAATCATTGAACTTGGGTTGGTTTTAATTTTCATAATTATTTTTTATTTGGGGATCTATTGCAGCAAAGTAAAACGTTAATCAATTATCGATCCTTAATGACCGTGACTATTTATTTCATGTGTCAAGGCATCTTGAGTAACAGCATTTACTCGAAAGAAGAACTCAGCATGAATTGCAAGCTACTCATACTTATAAGTAGATTCTTTACAATCACTGATTTTAAATTTTATACATATTTCCTCCAATTATCACATCTTAATAAGATATTTCAGATTATCAAGCCATCTTTCCTAGAAAGTTTTTGATTATCTTACTGATCTTTGAAAAAGAACAGAATATTTAAAGCTTATGATTGCCAGTAAACAGCTCATTACTGTAAAACAGGTTTTGTTATTTATTATTAAAAAGAATCAAACTAAATTGTGTTGTTTGATTTTATATATAATCCTTTTTAATGGTAGTAAGACTATATTTTTATTCAAGTATTGAAAACCAGCTATTACAAAATCGATTTAAACAGTCAATTTCTAGTTTCAAGGGTACTCACTATTTTTTATGTCTGAAAGGAAATATTGCTTGTGTATGTAGTACTTTGACAGTACGCGTACAATAGTAAAATGAGAAAATTTGGATTAGCAGAATGAGAAAATTTAATATAATTGAAAAATAACAAAATAGCAATATCAAAGTGAGATGATTATTGTTGTAGGAACTTTGTTATAAGTATGCATTGATGCTTAGTATACTATTACATCCATTCTATTGTAACGGATGAAAAAAGATGGAGTAAACTATACTGGAATGCTTCAAGATCAGTAGAATCGCAATAGTATATTTGTATGGATGAAAATCTTTATTGACTTCATTTACAGTAAACAGTTTCCTCCCAAGTACCTTTTTTTAGTTGTTTACTCACAATAATTGTGAGCTCTATTCGAAAGTAGCCCAAACAAAAAAGATGGTTTCATTCAATTTTTCACAATTCACAGTCACAATAGGTGCATTTTTTTATTTACTTGCTTTATAAAATCTGGTCAGTTTAAATCTTTTGACTTCGTCTTTTTCATGGGTAGCTTTCTTATGACAAATTCCTCTTGTTCCAATTTGGGCTTTTCAAAAAACAAATTTGGAAACGGATCGTTATTGATTTTCTTGAATTTGAACTCATAGAACTCATGATCTTTACCTGAAATCTTATTTTTCAATTTCCTGAGAACATCCTTGTTGACAATATTAGCAACCACACTTGGTGGAGGTATTTCTCTGAATAAATTTGGAAATGGATTATTCAAATGCTCGAACAATCTAACTGTTAGAAACTCATCTTGAGGTTGATCCGATTGTTTATAAATTTTGAAAAGTTCTTTATTAGAATCATCAATATCATAATCATCGTCTAACATCTCTATACCATTACTTTCACAGCGACTCATTAATTTGGAAGAATCTTCAATAGCAAAACTAGTTTCAATTTTATTGGAAGGCGAGGTTTGTTGTCCTTTTCTTTGTTTTTTCTGGGGTTCCATGTTTTTGAATAAAAATGGCATGTATTTTTGAAATCGTGATGTGTAGTTTCTTGGTGAACTGTCACTCACATTTTTATTGATAATATCATCTTGCTTTTTTCCATTCTTTTCAAACGGATATTGATATTGATCCTTGCCAGGTAAATGGTTAATTCTACTTTTTTGCATTTTATTGATGGTCATAATTTCTGTTAAGAAATTGTTCCATATATCCATGGGCTTTCCTTGATGAGTGAGTTTTTTTAAATGTAATTCTCCTCTTCCATCTAAACTAGATTCATACAGCTTATTTGGAACAACTTCTTCAGATTTTGATTTCAAATGGTTTGGTTTGTTGCTAAACAGCCCTTCAATATCATTCCCAGGAAAGTCATTGAATTGTTTTGGGTGTTTCAAGGAAGTCATGAAACTAACAGTAGCGTCTTTGTCATCTATTGGATTGTGGATCCTGCCGTAATTAAAATCCAAAATGGGAACTGTATATTCTGATTTTATAACTTCATTTTGTAGTGATCTTTTCGCAACTGGTTTATATCCAAACGTATGTTTATCCATTTCAAGATCTGAGTCTTCATTGTTCATAAAGTTATAATCTCCAAATACATTATCGCTCGAATTATTGAGAAAATCGAAAAGCTCAGGGAATTTTCCATTGTCTTCTGCTCTTGATTTAAAAATTTCATAATCAAAATTATCATTTTCTATAAAATTTCCATCTCTACCCACCACGCTTCCATAATTGTATATTTTTGAGTCATAAAATGGATTTCTGTAAAATTGATCTAGACCAAGCTCATTATCACCGTCTGATGCAATTGAAATGTTTGATGGCATGTAGTAACCATTAACAAGTGATAAAAACCCCACCCTGCAAATTAGAAAAGGATTGATATTTGGAAACTAAACATTAGACTAAATCATTAAATTGGCTTAACAATAACAATACATTTTTATTTGGTAAGTTTATTGCTTGCCCACTGCAAGCCCATCTTTGCTCGCCTTGGTGTACTGTCTGTCTTCAGCCATTACATCCTCCTGTGCTTGGTGTATGTCAAGAAGATACAGCATACTCTAGCTGCCCGTAGTGACATCCACCGCCACAACACCAGGCGCAGTGAGCTGTTGGATATCCCCAGGAGACGCCTCCACCGATCACAGGCCAGTTACAGGATTTCAGCCCTGAAATTCTACAACAAGCTGCCTAATAGTGTGAAGCAATTGGATGAGGCCGCCTTCAGGAGAACCGTCCGGAAGCTACTGTGTGCAAAGGCATACTACAGTGTGAACGAATTTATGGGTGATAATTTGAATTTTTATTGAGAGCGTGAGCACTGGATCACTGCCATCTGAACTGTTACAGTTTTTTTTTCATGTGTTTGTACGTGTTTTGATTTTTTGACGCCATCGATCCCACAATTGTGGGTAATAGATGAAGCTGAAGCTATTAAGGAAATTTCCTCGATTTACGATGTCTTTCCTGAGAAAATTGCCAACACAATGATACCTCTCAACAAAACATGCTGACTAGGTAGCCTACGCTATGTGGACAGAAAATACTACTTTTGTTGCTCTTTATTTGAAAACAGCAAATTGTTTTCTGCAAAATAAATGGAAACATATTTTTAGAAAACTATTTGTGAACTTCTTTGTTGATAACTTCGGTGTAAACGCAGCTTTATTATTTTAGAAAAGCAGTGCTGCAGTTGTATTTGTACTGCACCAGCAGCCAACAACTTGTTTTTACAGCTAATGTGTTTTTATTACCTACATATTCATTTATTACGAGAGAATACATACATAAATAAATAGTACGGTACTAAATTTAAAAAATAATCAGAACTAGTATGAATTATTCACTAATTGAGTACCTACCTACATTGTAGACTATAATACCTTATTACATAATTTTGTATTTAGCTTTTGCCCCAACCCTCCAACTCAAGTTTTACTTACAATAATAATCAAGAATATACAATAATTGTAAGATAGATTTTTTAAATTAGGCTTACATAAACATTCTAATAATAAATTAGCTAGAAAATAAATCTGCTTACCACATTAAAATCATCTTAAATCCAAATAGATTTGAATGACTATTCCATAGGTAATTTGATATCTAATAGAGAGATATTTTGTTAAAAAATATTTGTTCTATGATTAACAACTGAGAATAGTTTTTATGACAGGTGATAGCTAAAATTTTTATTAAATAATTTCAATACCGGTAACAAATAATTAGTTTCAATAACAATAGGTAGGTTATACGGAATTAGGTAATTAGCTTTCCTACATAAATAAAGCTCACTTGTAAATAATGTAAGTTACGATTTAGAATTTAATATTTGATTTTACATAAATATCAACATTCTATTAAAAAAAAATTTTTTCAAAAATAACATTTTCATTGCTCTCATTTACAAATATTTTATTGGTTTGTAGAATATAATCCGGTAGGTAGTTATTTTTTTCTGATACAAGTTGATTGAAAAACTTCAAAGTATTTGAAATAAATAATATAATTAATTAATTATCAATCCACACTAAAATGATTTATAACAACAGTATGGTATTTAATAAAGACGTTTGAAATTAAAAGTATTTAGCCGCTGAAACTATTCTATCGATATTTTGAAAGTCGATAGCCACTCTCACATGTTTCTGTAAAGTTGGTAGCGATATTCAAAACATCAAATTTGAAAAAGTAACTAAAAATACATTTACATGCCCTTAAAAATATTTCAAAATGAAATTCGTAATATTTTACAGATTATTCATAATAATGAGCCAATTTACTCACATTTTATTTTATTAGTTTTCGGTTTTCCACCCAATCCAACTGTTCTTTCGAAATCGCGGGAACTACTCAGCGTGGGTCCAAAAATAGTGCACAAGCCAGAGAATTTAGTGGTTCCTCCAGGCAGCAGGCGTATTTCTTGTTTCTTCAAAAGAGCAACGGTTTTTGGGAAGGTTTAGATGATATTTTCACATTGCATATTGCATTTTTCAAGTGTTAATTACATTGAGTGGAACTTTATCAACTGTATATCAGCTACAATTTGACAGGTATGTTGAGAGAAAAATTTGTTTATGATCTAATAATATTATTTAATCCAGGTTATGAGCTGTGATTACGTTGCCATTATTAATGGGGTTATAGCTTTATTCGCGCGGGAATAGTTGTTCTATTTTTATCTAGATTAGTCCACTGTTCTATTGAATTAGTAGATATTCAATCATTTTTATAATTTTGTATTGCAATTTTATTATTTTTAAATGTATTTCTAGATATTACAACTTGGCAAAAGTTTTACAGTCTTATACCTGTCCACATTTACTAAGTTTGTCATTTTTAGCCTGTCATTTTGTTATCTGTTTGTCAAAGTCCTTAAAAGGTAAAATCTTCATTATTTTTACTAAGTTTACAGCTTTAGATTTATTTTAAAGATTAATAATGTAGAGTTTCTTATGTTAAATCAAGACTTGGTTCTGTTTACTAGTAAGGAAATATTTTTTCCACTAACCAATAGCTTAGAAAATTACGTTGACGTGCATAAACTATCTAGTTAGATAAACTTGAGTTGAATAATTTTAATTCACTCATAATCTGATGTTACCAGTAAATCTTTTACTTTAGCCTACGTTTACTTGATATTGAAATTTTATTTTTGATTCACTTGAATTCTTAGTGAATTGGTCTGATAATTTCAGAAATAAATTTTTATTTTTCTGAACGGTACATGTAGGCCTACTTGCCCAAAATAATTTATATTACCGGTATGTTATTAGCTTGTAAAAACGTGATTGGGAATTTGAGTCTTTTTGTTATAATTTTCATTTTGTCAATTTTCCAACTCTATGAATAATCTTGGGAAATACCTATGCCTATTTAGCCTATCTGAGCAATAATATCCAACATCTTAGTGAATGAACATTTCCGAATTATTGAATCTGTTCTCATACAAAGAAGTCAGATTTAAACGCTTGTTGGATGTTGATGTAGCCTATTTATAATTCATTTAGTCATTAGTCTTCTTTCATAACAAATAATTCCATATTATTAAAATCCTCTAACTAAGCATTGCTTGTAGTATAAAATTCTCTTGGTAGTAGGCTACCTACAACTTTGCTGTGTCGTCTTAAAAAAATTTTGTGATGTTTAAATGTCAAAGTCAGTGTTGCTTATATCTTGGAATCAAGTTATCCTAACATGCCTAAAATTAAGATACATTGAGGCTTATGCTAAGAACCAGCAATAAAATCAACTTATCTGATAGCTTGCATGAAAGCAAAGTAGGTATTCAAGTTTGGTTAATGTCATTATGAAACATCCCGTGGTATCGGATGGACACGTTAAAGTGTCGGTCCCGGCTGAAGTATGACAGTCGTAAGGCCCATTGACGGCTTAAATTATATATTCATTCGGTGGGACCTTCCCGCAAGGGACTCTCCACCAACAAAAGCCATACGAATTTACTTTTTTCTTCTAACACATCGGTACGATGAAGCAAGTTATTATAAGTCGAAATAATTGTACTCAAAGTGAACTTGAAAATTGAACTGTCTATATAGTTTTGGATAGTTAGACTTGGTTTCGCAAAAACTCGAATGACTGCATCATTACATCATGAATTGAGTAATTCTAATGTCCTCAACTATTTATTTTTAGCAGTTATCTTTAGATGGAATGTTCTTATGTTGTTTGTTTTGCAGTTTCGGAAAAAATGGAGACGCCACCAAATGACCTGATGTTCAGGAGGAGCACTCGTAGTGCCCTGGCCGAAATTCCTGCGCGACTTGGTGCAATGACAATGACTGAAACACCTGGTAAAATGAATAATAAATATGTATGATTGATAATAATATTATTGGATTAAATATTATACATTAAAAATAATTAGGGTGGCCTTCACGCGTAAGGAAGGACAAAATTCAAAATTGTAGGGCAACAGTACTTTAATTTCCACAGGGCCCCCACCCCATTACAGTCCTATCAGTTTATTATCATGAATCAAATAATTGATTTTTGATCATCTTTCATAAAAAATTGAACTGTTGAGACTATTAAATATTTGATGCTAATGATGATGATGACCATAAACGATCAAACCATAATAATATTTGATCATCAACATTTATTCAGGATCTGATTAGGCTATTATACACATATTAAGACTATCGTTATTTGGTCAACTTTGATTGAAGATTTGATTACCTCTTAGACCCGTGTTAGGACTTTCAAATATTCGATTACTTGTGCCCGGTTTTACCAAGCATGGTCAAGCCGGGCTTGCCTTACAAGTGTGTAATGGAATTATTGATGGTAACTATCGCCATAGAAATCCATCGCCAGTGCACTCGTAAACGTAACTGTACCTGATTCAACCAAGTTCAAATGTCTTGACCGAGATTGGTTGAACCGTGCAATATATAGAATGAATATCTGTATGAGATCATACGTGACTGAAAAACAGGGCCCTCAGTAAAATAATTGGAGGTTTTGACTAAATCAAGTCATTTTCATTCCATAAAACAACCGCCCAAAACAACCAAAATGTTTCTTTCAAGTTCCACTTGAGTCCTTAGTTGCACAAGTAACCGTTGAATTTATAAATGTCTAAGGCTGGCCACTAACGATAGGACATGGATGATAAACATCCATGTATATATACATGTTTTGTCATCAGCGAGAGGCTTCTAACAGGAAATAAACAAGCAATAACAATAAATAAACCACTGGAAAATTATATGAATTATACAAATATTAATGTTAGAGAAATAATTTAATCTTAAATAGAGCAGCGGAAAAAATAAACACTAAAATTCAGATACAATATCTTAACCTCAAAAATTCTTGCCTTAAGACCTTTTCTTAGATGATTCAAAAATGTATGACGTTGTGTATCATGCATGTTCTACCTTTAGTGGCCAGCCTAAAAGAATGTCTGTTGTTAAACAGTTCGTAAAACAAAAATAATGTGGACCACCATCTGTTTCTGACAAGATCCACTTCAACAACCGCCCTGGAGTTTGTTTGGTTAGCAACAAGTTTTTTTCTGTCGAGTTCCACTTCAGTCCTTAGATTTGCAAGTAATATTTATAAATGTCTAATAACATGTTCACTGTTGAACAGTTCGCAACAACAATAACAATGCGGACAACCAGACGGCGCTGATAATCGACGTGAACCATGCTAATCTGCCTTCGTCGTTTCTGTCTCCGGCGCCGTCTCCTGACGAACTGATCATCCAGCAGCGCGGCCGCCGACGCATCCCCGTCACCTGGTCGCCGGACATCGATCTACGCAAGCGCGAAGGCGCGCACAAGGACACGACCCCTGTCAAGGTCAACAGCCTCCCCGTCTGCTCTGGGTCGCCCAACTCTAAGAGCACCATTGTGTTGCGTAGCACCCCTCGCAAGCGGCTGCTGCTTAGCGAGCCCATGGACATCAGCTCTCCCGAAAAGAGAAGGCTGCAGGTGCGTTATCAAATCTATCAGATCACAACGTTCGTTGTGAAATAATAAATAGAAATACGTTGTATACGGTGTTGTGACACCCGACATAAGAAATCTTTCCTATATTATCCAATCCACAGAACGACTTCGTTTGAGAGAGGGCCCGTATTAATCTGGATTGAAGCTCTTCAGTCAGGTGCCCACCCCATTAGGAAATTCATGTTAAGACGCTTTCAAGAGTGATGACTATTAGATTAGATAAGCTATTAGATGGAGTTCCCTATATAGTAGTTGAATGCTGGGATTCTGTCAGGGAAAAGAAGCGAACTTCTATTAGATGGAGTTCCCGACACATTATTTGAATGCTGAGAAGCTGTCAAGGAAATAGAAGCAATGCTCTGTTCAGGGAATGGAGGACTACAACTTGCTCACTTGAGCGGCTGAACGCAACAAACTAATAATAAGTATAAGTCATAAGTATTATTCTTCAACTACTCTCATATCATAATATTATCTTCATTGATACAAAAGGTAAAAACGTTTACATTCATCCCCGCATCTCCACTGCATTTGGGAAATCAATTTGACTCTTCAATAACTTTTGGGTGAATAAACACAAATCTGATACTTGGTCACCCTTTCCCCTCAATTGCCATGATACTCAGGTCTCTATATAAAATAGGGACTATTTTATAGTAATACAGAAGTTATTCATCTATTGCATTCCCCCGAAATTAGAAAGTTGCAGGTGTGTTCAAACACCATTCTCAACTATTTTCTTGAATCACTGGCCAATTTCCTGGAAAAGAGAAGACAACATTTTGCTGATGTTTTTGTAAAAGTAATACGATTTATGTTTTAAGAGTAAGGAACAATTATGTAAGGAACTGGCCGCTATTTTCTC
Organism: Nilaparvata lugens; assembly: GCF_014356525.2. Lineage (NCBI taxonomy): Eukaryota > Metazoa > Arthropoda > Insecta > Hemiptera > Delphacidae > Nilaparvata > Nilaparvata lugens. The sequence goes on along the minus strand of NC_052514.1, from coordinate 19,861,541 downwards.
ATATTTAAAAATTAAATAGTTCTTCAATTTTTTTATTATTTGAGTAAAGGGATGGCTATATTTGAACTAACCTAATTTTCATTGTACTTTTTGTTTCAATCCAGTTAATGTATAAATAATCAGTTATTAAAGATCAGTCCATATGTCTCATAGAATTATTATCGCTGTTCCACTTTTCTCGAACTTTCCCTACCTTTCATTCTTTCGAGCTTGTATTCTGGATTCTTACATAATTCTTGAGTATCTATGAAGCTAATTCCATTCTAAGTTTGCCCCGAGCGATTAATACTCCAATGTGTGCCAAAGCCACTTGTAAATATTATAGATTATGAATATCTCAATTCTCAAAGTAAACAACAGTATATTCTCAGTTATATTGAAGTTTATTTGCAATAGTTAATAGAAAGCTATTATTCGATTATTGGCGTAGTTTCCCTCGCACTTTATCATAGAGAAAGTTCACTTCCTAAAGTGGTTTACTTGGTAAAGAGTCGATCCATTTGGCTTGTATTTCTAAACAAATATTAAGTGAAAGTTATGAACGATTAGAGCGGCAAATAAACAATTTGTCTCTTGAATCCAACTTTTACAATCTAAAAGTCTGTTCGTTCAAATATTCATCCCTATCCTCTAATAAATAATAAAAAATATAGAAACTATTGAATTATAAAAGAAACTAATTTTTACATAAGAAAGAATAGCGGCCAGTTACATAATTATTGTTCCTACTCTCATAACAGAATCGTATTTTTTATTATAGATAGATAGATAGATAGATAAATGACTTTTATTTACACTTTACAATAAAAGTGATGTGGGCGAAATTGAGGCAATAGAAGCCCCCTCTTCCATTTAACCCACGATGATGAGTAACATAGAAATAATAATATACATTACAATTTGAAATTAAATGATAATTAAAAACTATAAGGAAACTAATAAATCAATTTGCTACAAATTGAATAAATTAAGAGGAAAAAAAGAGAAAACTAAAAGCAAGAAATCTTAATAGTGAATAAATCTCACTCACACAAAACATTCACACACACACACCCACACAATCACACTTACACTCACACCTCTAAAGAACATAGAGTAAAACCGCCTAGTTAAGCCCTCCCCCCCTGATCCACGCCACGACAGCCGCACTGAACCGGCGTTGACTGTCAAGCAGCCTAATATGAGCTGGCAGTGAATTCCATAATCTAATCGCACTAACATGGAATGACTTATTATATAGCTCAGTTCTGTGAATTGGAACGGACAATGAGCAAGCTCCATGACGCGTCCCACCCCTGCCAACATCACCCATGAAGCGAAACCCTGCTGCCAAGTAATTGGGAGACCGAGATTTCAAGAGTTTGAAGAGGAACATGAGTGCATGGAGACTCCTGTATTCATGCAGTCTTAAAAGTTTGAGCTGTCCAAAGTATTGAGTAATATGTTCGTCACGTCGTAAACCAAAGATGAAGCGCACACAGTAATTCTGAGCGCGCTGCAATCTCTGAGTAAGTTGAACAGTCATGTCCATAGTCACTAAGTCACAGAAGAAAAAAAAGGGGAATATCAATGTTTTAACTAACATGATTTTAGTAGGAAAAGGTAAAAGGTGTCCAATCCTTTTCAAAGAGTTAATCCCAGCTACAACTTTATAGAATATTATAGGGAGAACTTTACGGGTAGTTGCATTCCGCATTAGTGTAAGGAATATGATAATATGATAGCACTACTGTTTTGCACGGAATGAATATAAATGTAGCTTCTATATTTATTTTCTGCTAACAAGTAAATGGTTCCATTAATAGGCTAAACTAGTCCCAATGACTTCCATTCTTCATTCAATAATCAATATTACTACAAAATCTAGAGATTTGTCATTTGTATCTGCGTTTCCATCCTCCTTAAAATCAGTACTTCGTATTCAGTAGAGTTTTTTTTGCAGAATTCTCCAAACCCGAAAAAGTCGCGCCTGGAACGTCCGCCACTTGTGTTCGATGGTCCACTGGACGTTGCCCTGAAGGGACTCTCGTCAGACCAGCTGATCAAGGTGATCCAGACAATCGTGAAGACGCATCCCGAGCTGGAGAAGGAGGTGAAGGAGAGCCTCCCCGCCCCCGACATGCGTCCACTCGAGGACCAGCTCAACTATCTCAAGAAGAACATCTTCAAGTCTCTGCCCACATCAAGACTGACATCCAAGACTGACTCTCCGGCCTACAATAGGGCTGCTACACATGTGGCTGCTTTCAAGGTTACACTCAATCATTTATCTGTTCGTTCCTCAACATTGAAACAATCAACTACCGTCAACCGGGTCGACTTCGTCCCACCTCGCGGAAAAATATTCAAATCAGTTTATCTCTGATCTCTGTTATCCGAAATCGATGTTTAACATTGATAGCCGTAGCCCTGATCATTATCAAGGTTCTACAATTGATATCTTGTCGAATCTCGATATATTAGTTGAATTATCGACATAAAACCAAACTGCTTGCTTCATTATGTGATTTCGTTGTCTGAAAACTTTGTGATAGAAAACTTATTTTTAAAAGATTATGATATCGGTGATTACATTTTGTTTTTCCCTTTTTATTATATTTCAATTGGTATATCCATAATATCCATAGTTGAAACTGTTTAGGGTTCTGTTACTAGTTAAATACGACAAGGTCACTTTTAGGTTAAACTTGGGGCGGCTTTGTCCCAGTATAAAAATGGTGATATTATGCAGGATATGATGTAAATACAATCCAAAATAAGATTAATATGATGTATTCTACCTAATAAAAGAAGATCCATTGCTTGAAATTGATGAGTTTGCAATATTCATTTTTTGCTGACAGCCGCTGTAGCCAACATGCCTCGACGCTACAAAAAATTTTCAGGCAGCAGAAACTTGAATATTTTTCAATTTGTGATTTTTTGAAGTGGATTTCATTTGTTTTAATGTCATTATTCATTTTAAAGGTTAACAGTTGGTTTCACTTTGTCTAACTCTCGAAAATCAACTTTTCTCCATATGTGAGACAATGTCAACCAGGGTTTGGGGCCAAACCCTGGTTGACATTGTCTCTTATTTAAAAAAAAATCTTTGTTAAAGTGAAGAAAAATACTAACTTTTTATAATGAAAAATACTCTTCAAACATATTGCAAGAGATTTGTTTCAACTTGAGTATTGCTTGCAAGCTGTTTGAACTCCCAACTCCCCAAAATTGGGACAAAGTCACCCCGGTTTACCGATACTGTATAAAAATAGACCGACTACATTATGTAGGCTAAACCAAAAAAACAAAAACATTAGGAACTACTTGCCTAAAAGAGCCAGCTGAAGCTTCCTGGGAAGGAGAATCATTCTTAAAACGTTTTAATGTACTGCACTACCAGGGCCATATCATGAAACAGTCACAGCACAAAACTATTCCTTCCACAAATTTTGATTTATAGTTCAAAACGTAGGTTATGTTTCACTTTTATATTTGAGTAATTTTCAGTGCAAACATTTGGAAATAGGAATTTTTTTATTATATTCTCATTATTTTTTAATATTATTATTTTTTTTGTATTCGAAATTTGGAATTTTTATCTCAAACTATATTGTTTGTGTTTTTGTGACGAATGAAGTTTCTAATATATTTTATTATCATTTTTTAAGTGTTGTGATTGATAATTGACATGTGGTTGCAGAAGTGCATAATGGAGCAAGCGCGCACGCTGGCCGACAGCCAGCAATGGCCGTCAGTGCTGGAGTACGTGGTGATGGCGTGGACATACGTGCGCGCCACACCGCTCTGGGACAATCTGCCGCACAACGCGGCGCGCAAGTCCTGCTTCAAGACGCTGGCTGCGCACTGCATGATGGCTCTCAAACAGGTGCAGCCGCACCAGCTCGGCCCCCCAGCTGACTTTCTCGACGACATTCACGCTAAGTACGACTCTAAACTTGTACTTCAACTTTTATTTTGAGAGTTTTCCAAGTTCAAATGTTTTTATTGCTTCAACAAATACCAACCCTACAGAGAAAAGATAGCATAAGAAGATATGCCATGGTCGTTTATGTTTCAAATTTTTAGCCGAGTTTTTGTTGAATCATGCGGATTACTGTCTATTATTACTGTTTTGGCCGGATGAGAGTATAAGAACGACAACAGGCGTCACACAGGCTCACGAAAAAAAGAACTACTAGGACTATATCGGCTTGAGGAGTTGAAGTGAAATTTGGAACGTAAACTCCCTATTCCAAGGGATATTATCTTATGCTATCTTATCTCTATGGTACGACTCAATACAGTTATTATCTAAACTTGCTCTTCAACTTTTACTCAACAAGAGTTTCCTATATTCGAACTGTTTTGCCATGAACAAATACAGAACTAATACATTTTATTGACTCAGTTTATATAATCAGAAAACATGAAAGTATAATAAATTATAGTATAAAATGCTTATAGCTATCATAATATGTAAGAATAGTTTCAAATAGAATAGTTAAACTATCCCTGCGCACTGCTCGGTGGCACTCAAGCAAGTTGAGCTACACCAGCTTCACACCCCAGTTGACTTTCTCGATGAAATTTACGCCAATTACGACTCGACACAGCCATTATCTAGACCTGCACTTCAACTTCCACTTAACAAGAGTTTTTCATATTCAAAATGTTTTTATTGCCATCAACAAATACATTTCATTGACTCAGTTTACATAATCAAAAAATATAAAATTATAGTAAAAGTTTAACATAGTATAACCATAGAGAAACAATAGCGTAAGTAGATATCCCATGGTATAGGGCGTTTATGTCGCAACTTATACTGTTATCTCAAGTTGATTAATGTCGATTATTGTCAATTTTTACTGTTTTGTTGTGGTGAGAGTGTATGAATGGCACAATATGAGAGACTACCAGCGTCATAAAGCTTCACAGGAAAGAACTACGTGGACTATCAGCTTGAGATAACAGTAAAAGTTGCGACATAAACGCCCTATACCATGGGATATCTACTTATGCTATTGTTTCTCTATGGTATAACTATTATAGGGGTATTCTTGATGTTGGATTTAGATGATTTGCAATAATCGATAGTGCCAACTTTTTCCTTTCACTTCTTGGTATCTACATCCTTGGAGTTGATTATTCATGAAGCATTAATGTTAGCTGTGTTCTGTTTGTTCAAAGAATTGATTTGCTGTTGGTTCGTAACCCACTTAATCCCGTTTATCAATTAACATTCCCTCATCTTCATACCTAACATCTCCCCGCTATTCTAATACTATGTTATCATCCTCCTCTCCGAAAAAATATAGAAATATTTTGTCATGGATGTGAACAGTTGGACAGAATTCAATTCCTAATTAATTCTCAATCAATCAATCATTTCTTTCCAAAACATACATGAAAATGTACATGAAAAAGTCAAAAACTAAAAACTAACTTGAAGCTAAAGAGAAATAGTGACTGTATAAAATTCATTTTTTTACAGTAAACTCATTTATACTGTAGCATGCTAAATCTATCAAATATGCTCTCAGCAATTTCTTGAATTTTGATCTATCAGGTTCATGTCTTATGCAACCTGGGAGACAACCAATAAATTTTATTCCCATGTACGTTGGACTTTGTTTATATTTTTCCTTATTGTGTTTCTTTATTGTAAAATTATGTTTATATTTTTCCTTATTGTGTTTATTGTAAAATTATTTTTATTTCTTGTGTTGTAATTATGTATATCTACTTGCCGTGGGAATCTAGATTCGTTAGTTTTTATATATATAATATTGTCCTATAAATGTACAGGCTGTACACCGTCATGAACTTTAACTTACTGAAGAATGGCTTGCATGATTGCTCTCTATCAAGATTTAGAATTATTCGTATTGCTTCTTTTTGTAATAGGAGTATTTTATTTAAGTTTGAGATGCTAGCTTCTCAGATGCTTCTCTTGCTTCTTGAGATGCTCGCAATCATCCAATGCGGTATACAGAAGGAAATTACTGAGATATTGCAATTATTGTGAATTACAGCATTTAATTTGGATTTTCTTTTGAAAATAATAACCAATACGGTGTATTTGAATGTATTCTATTCAATAGTAGTGTTCTGTAATTTTGTTGTGCAATTTTTTATTATTTTCCAAGTATTTTCATTTTATTGATTTTATTTAATTCAGTAATCTGATTAGGGTAATTTATGTGAAATTGTATTTTCTTGTTCTGGATGTGTTGTTGTAATTTGATTTCATTATTGTTTTGGCAAAATAAAACTGATTTGATTTGTTTAATGCTTTCAGACTTCAGAGTTACGTTGTGGACAGTGAGGACATCAAGAGCTGTTTGAAACAGTTGGAGCTCTTGAAGAAGAAAGCTTAACATAAATGAGCTCAATGTGCTTGCTTTTGCAGAATCAATTCCAAAGAGTTTTCTGCCACTGCAGAAATGTATTTTATGTGTGAATGTGAAATTTTGTCGAAAGACGGAATAATTCTCATGTGAGAAAATGTTATGTTGTGCATAGTATTACCTGTGTGTGTGTAAATATTAATTTGGCCGTAGTTTGATGATCCACTGATTAGCAATTCGCTAACTTTTGCTTTAGTATTGTTTTCGCTTGGACGGGTTATGCGAATAACAAGTATTAGTTCTGATATTTCCTACTTTGATATTTCGACCTTATTTGGTCTTTCATTGGAGTATCATTAGTCTTATTTTGAATTGTATTCATACAATGAAATGAATTTTTCTATTTTACTGACTATCGTTAATATTTTACGAGTATACTTGTTTCTTGACCGAACTGATAGTGTAATTAATTCTAAGTAGTTCCTAAATGGTTCTGAAATTAAATTAAAATTAATTTAAATAAATTAAAATAGCAGTAATATCCACACAAATGAAGTACAGTAACAGGACCAGAGACTAGATTGATTATTGAACTACAATATTTTATACGGCTTGACACATTTTTAATTTTGGATGTGATGACGTTTTATCTAATTGAGATTCTTCATTCCAAAGTATGTTTTTAATTGGCTTTTTAGTGACAATATTATGGAAATTTCTCAACCAATCAAGATGACGTAGATCGTTTTAATTACTGTTTTCAATGTATCAAATGACATAAATTTGTTAACTTTTACATTTATTTAATGTAGATTATGAACGTGAACAATGAATTTTTCGGATTTCCGTGTATGTATCTCTAGGATAACTTTTTGATATTTTGCATTTAAAGAATTATCATTCCAGTTCAAGTTGATAGGTGACATTCCAAATGTTTCATTTGAGATCTATACGATTTTTGAATGTACATACGAGCATGATATTTTTGGTATGTTTATTATTTGATGGTGTACATTTAAGAAAGTGGATATTATTTTATTAGTACTATTCATTTTCAGTTAATTTGGTTCATGATTGTATATTGTTCATTACAAATTGATTCCATAGTTATCGGTTTTCGACTTATATTTATGTTAGTTGATTTTGGATTATTGAAAAAGGATGAATTCATTGCCATTATTGTTACTTATTGTATGGTAACGTTTATAATGATATTAATTTGTATGTTGCTAGATAATAATAAGTAATATATGAACTGTATACTTGTTTGTTTCAACAATAAAATATACAAATCCAATGGCTTTTTTCATTCTTCTGTTGCTACCACCACAGTAAACTCATTCAACCTATTAACAAAGTAGATTACTGTACTAAGGTTGTTTAAAATTTCATCCCGATTTCACAAGTTGAGAAGAAAGTAACAAAAACATCTTGGGTGATGAAGAGTTTAGGCTACCTCTTGAGGTTACCTCCTGAGGAGTTTTTGGGGGCTTGAAATGAAGATTTGTTTTTCGATCCACCAATGTGATCTGTGTACCACCAGGTGTCCAGTTCATGACTAAGATATTTTTTGTGTTGACCTTTATCAACGATTAGACAGAAAAACAAATCAACACTTTTTGTTTTTAGTTGAGGGTAAAATAGCTAATGTGTTGAGATTGAAACGAAAAGAGTTCCTTTTCGTTTGATGCATACTTACTTGACATGGAAATAACACCTGTATTGTTACATTATAATAGTTATTAAATGATGAATTATTCATCCAATAAATAATGGATAAGAACACATACCGTACTGGATATAATATTATATTATTGATTAATATTATATCATATTATTACTTGATATTATATTTCATTATACATTAGTATAAATAACTACTCATAAATATAAGACATAGAAACTTCGTGCATAAAACAGTGTGTGCTGTGACCTTCATGGATTCTTTAAATTGCTTTCTCACATAACTGTGGGTAGCCCAATGAACTAGGCTATAATACAGTTACTGTATTATCAATCTTTGATGAAAGAATATTGGGTTTTCTCATATGCCTAGTATATAGTGATCTTCAATATTATGGATGTACTAGACGCTTGACTATCTGGTAGGTCTGATGACCTTATTTTATTAGTTTTTAATTATTCCCTTACAAACCTTTTATTTTGTCCCAAATTCATAATTATTAGGCCTATAGTTTTAAAATGAAGTTGAAATAAATACTCACTGCTCAGGACTTTCACATAAACATTATCTATTCATTATTGAACCTTACTTATTAAACGTTTGCAGAATAAATTTTTACGTTTCATGTACTTCAAAAAATTCAATCGTTTCTGTCCAATTTGACTTCCCAACAGTCATTGAGATTGAGGAGTTAATGCCATATGACATCCTTGAAAGTAGGTGTGATGTTAGAGCGCTTATTTTCCTCTTTGGAATCTTAAATAATGAAATTGATTCACCATATTTACTCTACAAAATGAATATATGTATCCCACCAGTGACTCGGCGCTCTTAGTTTTCTTTTTCGGTTCCTCGATCCAGAACACTTGGAAATTACAACTCCCCTCTTAATAGAATTCAAAGAAGTTATAGGTAACAGTTTATCTGGGCACCTAGATATCTTCTGGTTTTCTCGCGCTAAATTCCGGAAAGCGTTGTATGATGATCTTGTATAAGCATGATCTGATCCAAATATATTGTTGGTGTGTCAGTGTGACAAAATTATGTTTGGGACGTCTTTCAGTTATAATGTAAATTTATTCTATTGATAGTATATTCTTCAAATTTTTGTTCATTAATTGTTATTATATTCTTTATTTTTATAAGTTTTGGGAATTTTTGAATTCTCCATACCTTATGTTTAAGATTTGAAATATTTGTTTCTTCATTTCTGAATTAGGTGGTATTTTTGTTATTTGTATTATTTCTTTCTGCATAAGTTCGTATTATTTTATTTTTCATTTGTATTGTAAAGGATACATATTTGGGGAAACCCGTTGCCTCCATTGTAATAAATAAATACATTAATCAACTAATAGTATGTAACCCGTGCTCCGCAAGGGTTCATCGGTTGACTATAATATATTATAGGAATAGTACTATAGGCCTACACTTATTATTAGCGTATGGCTTTGAATGGTGGGGAGACCCAAGGGTAGTTCCACCTCGCCGTATATAGTCCAAAGTTCCCTAATGGGAAACCGGACACTAAGGTTATAGTGAGCACAATACTTTAAATTTACACTTTAACTATACACTAAAAAATAAGTTCAGGTTTAAGTTAAGAAAAGTATACCAGATTGTAAGAAATAGATTTTTCCGTTCTCTTCTCTTCACTCCCAAGTGAATGTGATAGGCTGCACCGTCATCTTTATATCAATATAGGCCTACATGGGCTTGCATGAAATTTGAGAAAGTCACAATTTCACTCGATCTGGCAACACCGATATGTGGTTGGCTGGAAGCTCAAGTCTAAACTTACTTTATTCAGACTATTGGTGTATTCTATCAGATAGGGTGCTTTTAAATTGAAAATGGTACCACCACATATCTAGTGTAGGGGTGTCAAGATACGCCCTAGTTGGTACTTGCATCTAAAGAGGTTTTCACAGTCTTGAAATGTTGAAAAGCATCTTCCTTAAAACAACAAAAGGTGGGGGAACTGATGGAAAAATACAGATTTCAAACATTTATACATTATTAGCTCAGGCGAGGCGACTAAGGCACCCTTCAGTTTGCTAGTGCCACCTGGCGGTCTTGTGTTCGAATCCCGCTGTGGGCATGGACGTTTGATCATTTCATAAAACCACCCACGCACAAGCTAAATAAAAGTTTATGTGGTATCAACTACAATAAAATAAATGAATAACCATAATGAAACTAATTGAAAGTGGAAGAATAAATTATCAGATACTATAAAATGATAATTCTTCAAGAAGCCAGTAAATGAGAAGCTTACCTCATAATTATAAACAAACACTAGAATGTTTTAGAAATTAATAGGGAAAATGGGTGGCGAATTAGACAATGAATAATACGATTTTAAAAATAATTATTTTATCTCTGGATTTTATTAAGTCTATGGGGAAATACAACAAAATCAGACTTATATTATTTGGTAACTGGTGTGAAATGCTATGATTATTCTACACATGACAATCTTATGGTTTATTGAATGAATCAATTGATAATAATTATACTCTATACAGTTACACTTTACCATGGGAAACATTCCATTCATAGCTAAATGGGACTAAAGGAAAATTCGGGGTCTACTTATTTAAAAGATTTATTAAAAAAAAAAATTCATCTTTATGTCTAATATGTACGGTATGTTACTGTTGAAAAGATGCCCGAAATATATATCGTCGATTTTAAATATAATGGATTTCTAACTTAATAATTTCAATCAATTTTTTAAGAGGTTTTCTTGTATTTCTCAACTTGTTCAATGTAAAATAATGTTCAATGGTTTCAATTCACATCAATAAAATTCTGAAATGCTATTGTCTAAAACAATGAAAAAGAAATCGCTGTGGCTACAGTTACGGTAACCGTAACTCCATTCGCGTTCCGGTAAACATTTGCGCAGGCGCGGCTACCGCTATTTACATGTGCATTGTGGTGTTGATGATTTTTGGTGACATGGTTATGATAACCTATCGTTTCAATGAAGTTAGTTAGAAATAAGTTAGTTAATAATGAAGTTAGTTAGTTACTTAGAAATCATAACCATGTGACCAAAAACCACAAGCACCACAATGCACATGTAAATAGCGGTAGCCGCGCATGCTCAAATGTTTACTGGAACTCGATACGAGCTACGGTTACCGTAACTGTAGCCACAGCGAAAAGAAATATTACTTCAATACACAATTATGAAGGTATATCAATTATAGAAAATTACTAGTACCCTAGTTCTATTTCTTATACTTCTTATATTATATTTCTTATACTACTAAAAAATATTAATCGGATTTTAAAAATTCATAATTACCAAAGTATTGGTATGAGTATTACTCATTCGAAAAGAATAATCTTCATAACAATGGAAAGAAAAGATTCCACCGTTTTTCTACAATAAATTTGTTGGCCCCGTATTGAAGGCAGCCAGGCAACCAGGTGACACAGTCAGCCGGGCTGGCGGTCACTCGCTCCATCACTGGGCACTCTTATTAAACTAGAGCAGCCATCCTAGCAGCCACATAATATTTTGGCTGCTGGTTGGATGCCGAGCCCGACCACCACACTGGTAGCCAAAACACTGCTGCCCAATAGTGTTACATGATGGTTACATAGTTACATAGGGTTGGTTACATATGTTACATAGTGGCCGTGTTACATGACTAGTAATTTTCTATAATTGAACATTCAAGTAGCCCTATTAAAATAGGTATTTTACTAGAAAGGTATATTAATAATAATAAAATTAAAATTAATTCATTATTTAAAATTATTATTCAACACTCTATACTCTACAACATAAATAATTTTACTTGCGATTTCCAAAGTCAATATTCTTACAATTTTAATAGTATACTTTGTACAATAATACCCTTAAAATTATTAATAAAGGATTGTTCAGTGATTGTCCAGTTTGTAATACCTACCTCTGTATTTTTACTCGCAGATTCAAATTCTTTTAAATCGATTTCGGCGACGGAAGAGAAGAGCACACAATGAAATGGCGGAGTTATATTAATTGGGTTTTAAAGATGAAAAGGAATCAACAATTATAAGTACTAATGAATCATTAGGAATCACAAAAAAGTTAGAAAAACATTATAGTTTATACACATAAGTTAAACGTACATGTGTTAAACAATATATTAAAGGGTACAGGTAACATTTTTTACAACTCAAACCCTGTCAATGATTACTGAACTGAATTAGAATAGAACAGCATTCATTAGGATGAAAATTTACTATATAAAAGATCAACACTTTACAAATATTGTAATTTATATTTGGTGTTCACAAACTTCTAACAGGTCACAAGTTAAAACTAGCCCTACTATTATCCAACACATTCAGGTACTCTTGTAAAAGATCACGAGCCATTTTAAGACAAGCATTGTCAGTAAAACGTTTCCCCACACGATCATTAAAACTCTGTAGAGTCTTTTGATATTCTACTATCTTATTCGCAACAATATACAGTCCTACATTCGATATTATTTCCAAATCTCGATCTTCAAAACAACCGGAGAACACTTTCTGTTGCATAGCACGAGGACTGACATCTTCAGCAGAAGTCAAGATGTAGATGGCAACCTTTGTGTTCCACGACAAGCCATCTGCATGTACGTTCAGATTGTTGAGCATTTCATGGCTTTTCAAAAACTTGTATCTCTTATTCAAAACATCCGAATACATTTTAAAACAGGGGAAATACTTTGTTACACCTGATATTATATTGTCATAAGAGATGGGAATTCCATCGTTGTGGTTGTTGGGAATGATAAAGCCATACTCAAGGAAGAGTTTCAGATTGGAATGAGAGCCATAGTTTATGAATACTTGCTGGTTTTTGAGGTAGGAATTACAAGTTCTTATCTGGTAGGAGTCGTCCTTAGCATCGATATACGCCTGCACCTTGGCATTGCATGAGTGGTTGAACATGTCCAGGTAAGGAGCCATAGCCAAAGTGTTCTCATCCGACAGATTAATCAGATGTTCTGAATGACGCTCGGGAGAAATGTACACTGCTCGAGAATTCACCATGGACCAGGCCCACATAAAATTATCTAAACTAAAGATTTCAGTGAAAGGTACATTACAATTATCACAAACATCAGAATCATCTAAGGAATTAATTAAATCTAAGTGGAGGTCAAGTATGTTTTCTTTAGCTGCTCTTATTGGGCGAGCTAGGAATTCAGGGAGTAGTTGAAGTTCTTCCTCGTGGAGATTGACAGGACTTGAAGAGGAACTGGGTAGTGAAGTAATGTAACTGCACCAAAACGCCTTTTCTCCTTCATGTTTTTGCCACATCAGAAAAGCAGATATCACTTGTTGAGCTGAGAACGGTTTCTTATCATTGAAAAGCCGGCCAATCTTTGAACCAGACACTGTTTTCACAGTGATGAGTAGATGGCCCGGTATTTTGACTATTACATCATCGCATTCAATGTTTTTCCTAGCAACGAATCCTCTGCCAGTGTCAGGAAACATGGCAGGAACTATTTTGCAAGTTGGTTTCCATCCTTCCTTCGACATCCACACTGACAGAGATGTGAATCCATCAATTTCACCGCTGCTCTTGCCGATGCGGTAGGCCGTGCTATCTGGGGAAGCCAAACGCCGCTTCTTTCTTATTCGATAGGTCCTTCCCATGTTTCATCCGCTCAACCCATGTCTTGTACAGATATAAATTTTGCAGTCATCTGCAAAACAAAATTTATGGTAATTTCATCGATTTCAAAAAAAAATAACCATACCTAAAACATCTGACAAGCAAGTCTATTGTTATTTTAATACATGCTGGAACACTAATATAAAAATGTATATCCATTGTTCATTGGATACTACAGTCACGTGTTACTTGGAATGGCGAGGAAATTATTTAGTAGATCTTTAATCAGAAGATCTTCAGAAACGTATGAGTGTTTGTGTGCTACGTTATTAGTTTCTATAAAATAATGAAAGGACTGGGAGTAAAATTGACATGTAAGAGAAAATGATTTTGTTGGAAATATCTCGGCTATTCAAAAGTGCCTATAAGTTTTTTCACAAAATATATTCTCCATGGTTCACTCTAATTTATTAACACTTTTTAGGATGTCTTGGATCAATTTTAATAATTGATACGAATACTCCCAGTACCAAAACCCTAGTTCATGTACATATCTGTGATTTTCGTCCAACCATTCAAAGTTATCATGAGTATGTCTATAAAATTTTAGATTAATCTATGTAACTGTGCATTATTCTACTAAATAATTTTTATGTATTTTTGCTATAAAAGATAATTGAAATGGGACTTGATTTGAATAAATTATCGACATATCCGAATACCCCTTCTGTGAGTGCGGTAAAGTTGACGAGTAATAACAATAATAAATAATCAAGCTAAACTTTAAAACTTCAAGAGAAATAGAAGAGTCGTTCAACTACAGTTGCTCATTTGAAATCAACAAATTCATTCTCACCTTGAATGTTTGATCCACATAGCATGGAATCTCCACAGTAGAGCTTCAGCAGTCTTACAAATTACTTAATGCGTATATTTCTCTTACGCGTATACTTAATGTATATTATTTCTCAGAGGATCACATGACTTGATAATCTGAAATTAGCTGTAAAAAAATAAAAATAATTGTAAGGGTCAGCCTGTTAATGTTGATGAAAATCCATTTCAAATGAAATGTCATATTTATTTTGGGTACACTCAATATAATAATTTATTATTAATACGGATTCCGAAGCATGATTTAAAATATATTCTTCATATGTTGAAATAATGACAATGAATGTTCTCAAACAACAGAGTAGAGTACTGGACTATAGAAGGTAGTGAGGAAGAGGATCTTCAAAATATGAGTTTAATGATATGAAAAATATTTTGCTATGGTTTCAAATTAGTCAGAATATAAAATCGTGTTGTACATTGACATTGATGCTCATGAAAACATACACTCTTTATTCTTTTAATCTTATAAAATATAAGTGAATCAATACTGAAGTTCGTGATGGTATCCAAAATCAATGACCATTACGAAATATTTAAATTGATTTGCAAGAAAGATGTTTCTCTTCACTGTCCTACAATTTTGAGTTTCATCCCAAAATTGACCCATCAAATAATTATTAAATAAATCCTTACCAAGAGTATTATTCTTCCTGTAGTTTTGTTAATTATGTGTTGATTTCCTTGATATCCATATTTTCTTGATTTACAGTAACCACGCTAACAAGTCATGGAGTATCTGCAAAAGGGGAGAGAGTACACAGTAATTTTCTTATCAAGTCGATACAATACTAGTAATGAAGCAATGAAGCATAATAGAATGAATAATTCATCATTAGCGATCTAATTAATGACCCACCGTTCATTCATCGATGAATGAATGAATCATTCATTGATTGATTATAATCAGATATAAGGTGAAACAAATTGTTGTAAATTTATTATTTCCAATGATTCATTGTTTTACCCAGTTCCCACATGAATCCTACTGGATTGCTTAGCTTGGGAATTACTAAATTGCAGAGGTATCATTGCAATATTTTCTAGAGTTTTGGGGCAGAACAAAGCCCGATCAGTTGTTGAGAATATTCAAGTGTTCAATATTAATTTAAATATAAATATTTGATTGCAATATGGTTGAATGATTCTTAGAACAGAATTCGGAATTTTGGACAATTGCGAGGAGTACCTGAGTTTGGACATGAACTAAAAGTAAATTCGTATGGCTTTTGTTGGTGGGGAGTCCCTTGCGGGAAGGTCCCACCGCCTGAATATATAATTTAAGCCGTCAATGGGCCTTACGACTGTCATACTTCAGCCGGGACCGACAGTTTAACGTGCCCATCCGATAACACGGGAGTGATCTGGTTAAAAAACTTTTGGTATTGAGAGGGTTTGAACCCGGGATCTCCATGCTGCTACGCAAGCACTCTATCCACTAGACCACGGATCACTCCTGGACATGAACTATTCACTGTGGATTAATCTACATTGAAGTCCTGGAGAGTTGAAATTCAGCTGTAATTTGGGTCATTAGATGAAATATATTTAATGAGCATACAAGCATACTCGTGCATGTGCAACTAATTCAATGTGCAGATACAACTTTGTGACAGTGCGAAAAAGCGGCAGGTAGGTTTATGCCTACACTTGACTGGCCAATGACTGAGTTACGCACGTAAACAATTGCACTGCGTTTCGCCAAATGAACAGCAGATAACGAAAGCCAAGACGAATCAGTTGAGCATTCACACTTCGATAATTACAGATAACAACAGAAGATGTCCTACAACACTAACCTACTTTATTGTGTGGTCTGCAGAAGAGTTTAACCGAAATAAAGCTGAAAATCTATTACTCTGAGAATTATCATTTCAATAGATTGTTCATTCTAATAAAAAAATATAATGTAATATAATAGACAATAGTAAAAAAGGAACATCTTCAAATGAGCCCAATCCTGCAAATGCCCAGTAAATTTCTAGGTGATCTTAACGGACAGCCAATAGTGAACAATAAATGAAGATGATTTATAAAGTTTCAATGCTGTAAATTATAGAGTTAAGACTGTTGTTTGGAATTTGCAAATAATATTGCATAGATGAGAATCTGATTAGTGTTTAAATCTATGGCAATTTATAACGTCTAGTATCATCAATGAAGCACACTGAATTCTCATTAAAAGAATTCAAGAATAACTTTAAATAAAAAATTCACTTTGTGCCAAACTATTTTGAATTTTTATTGTTGGACGTAAGAGGTCTATCATTAATTTGATCTTATAGTTTTTGATATAAAACAAGCCAAATAAATGAAATTCAATAAATGGTAGAAAAATTTAATAGATAACTTTAAATTAATTTTCTGCTAGATGGACAGAGGAAAATGGAAAACAAATATCTCTGATATTAACAGAAAATGGTTCTTAATATATTGTTGCAAATGTCATCTATATAAACGCGAAATGGCACTCACTCACTGACTGACTGACTCACTCACTCACTCGCAGAACTAAAAATTTACCGGACCAAAAACGTTCAAATTTGGTAGGTATGTTCAGTTGGCCCTTTAGAGGCGCACTAAGAAATCTTTTGGCAATATTTTAACTCTAAGGATGGTTTTTAATTTTTTTTCTTTTTGTGTAGTTGAGAAGTTGATATTGTGGTGATTATTCATATTGAATGAAAAAAGACTAAGAAATTGTCAAAAAACCACTGATTTATTGATAACCGGTGTAATAACCGAAACCGGTCTTTCTAATTATCAATAAATCAGTGGTTTTTTGACAATTTCTTAGTCTTTTTTCATTCAAAGTGGTTTTTAATGGTTTAAAGTTCGTCTTTTAGCATGTAGGTATATTCTTTTTACTCTCTTAATTATAATTGAAAAGTGTTCATACCATATGTTAATATAGACTAGAGCTATACTCTAGAGAGAGAGTACCTCTCCGAAACAGTTGTTAACTGGTAACTAAATTAATAATTTTGTTAGGTTGGCACCAAGTTGAAGATTGAAATGCATTTATCGCGGAAAAATTGATTGGGCACTGCTACTTCAATCAGAACTATTCCTGGGAATATTATATTACTAGCCGTCAGGCTCGCTTCGCTCGCCATATCCGTTTAGGCTGGACCCCCGACTGGATCGTCCTAACATATGATGAAAAAGCTCAAATGAAAAATGCAGGCGAGCGCTCGGGGGTCCAGGGGGCGGAGCCCCCTGGCTAGACGGATATGGCGAGCGAAGCGAGCCTGACGGCTAGTCTCTTATAAATCTGTATATGAGTACTGTATATGATAATGTGAGCTAAATATTGTACAATATAAACTAGAAATCTATTAACCAATTTATTAACTATATTAACAGTTTTCTGTCATAAAACATTTGAATTACCTGGAAATTAAATTGAATTAAATAATGTCATCTCTTTCCAATCTAAGTACTGTAGATGATAATGTGACCAAATTACTGTACAATATCATCAAGGAATCTATTAGCCAATTTATCAACTATATTAGCAGTTTTCTGTCATTAAACATTTGAATCATTTCACTCAATTATTATTGTGTATCATGTTCAACTGTAAACCAAATTCAGATTGAAAAAATTTCTATTTTATTTGATATAACATGCTTGATCACACAGTCTAATGACAATTAGTAAGAAAAATTGAATTAAATGGAGTGAGACCGAAGAAAATATTTTGTTTGATCTAAGGAGATGATAATCGATTATGTTGGCAGTTGTGGACAGTGTGTGCGTGGTGCGTGGCCTATGTTCCACCAAGTTCGTGGTGAATTATCTAATTACTGTCAGTACGAGTGCACTGCACTAAGCAAATAGTCCAGAACATTGTCCAGACTCGCATCGCTTCACACTCGGCTCTGTCTCCTTCTGACCTCACCCCCCCCCCCAGCCAGGACAACTCCCACACACTCAACTTCTTTATTATGACGCCAATTCATCACACTACAGTTAGAAGTGATTTGGTGGTGCCGCAGAAATGATCTTTGTAAGTAATCATTATTTTTCAATGTTTAAGTTGACTTGTTCAGCACTCTGCTAAGTAATAGCATACACAAATTATTATTACAAGTAGTATCTAAAATATTAATAAAATGATTAAACGGTATTTTTGTGCTACGGTAATAGGCTTGTCTCAGCATGTGAAGTGGTTGAGTTTGCCTTGGTAATTGTTCATTTATTGACATTTGAAAGATGAAGTAGCATTCATAAAATAATATCAAGTAAGTTACTTCATTTTAATAGATCAATGACAAAATTAGAAATCGGAGGTTGTCTATTTGGAATTTTTGGTTTAATCTTAGCACATATTCGAAGTGACAGGGAATTGTATTGTTGCTGTAACAGTATTTTGAAGATCAATCGTAGAAGAAGTTGAGTATAATTTTCATGAAAAGAGTTTTGATTGTATAGGAGATCGATTTTTTCTTTTAGATTTTACTGATCACTTTGACCACTATACGCATCCTAATAAATGAGAGAAATAAGAAGTCGATGAATTTAAAAAACCTAAGCTCTAGTTCTAACTTTATTTGCTTCTTAATGGTGTTGATAAAAAATTAAGTAATCAATCTTTACTCGTTTATTCCATTCGACCGTGCTCCGAGAGAGCTAATATGGCAAGCACTGCGTACACAACTGGTTCCTGAATAATACATCGAAATCCTCAACGACATGTATCATGACATCAAGACTAGAGTCCTCAGCCCTGCTGGTGTTGGGCAGGAATTTGAAGTCAAGGTCGGGGTGCACCAGGGATCCACCCTTAGTCCGCTGTTGTTCAACGTAACCATGAACTACGTTACCAAATATCTTCAGTAGCCAGCCCCTTGGTCACTTCTATATGCAGATAACATAGTTCTTGTAGCAGAAACATTACAGAAGGTTCAAACAGACTTGACAGCGTGGTGCACAGAATTAGAAAGTTGGGGGTTTAGAGTAAGTAATAGAACAGAATATATGTACTGTAACTTCTCAGGAATCAGAATCGTAGCACAATTTCAGCTTGATAGCACCCTTCTAGAACAAGTTGACCACTTTAAATATTTAGGATCTACTCTTACATCTACAGCCTCCATCGACAGAGACATCAAGGATCGTAAAACAGCTGCATGGCTAAAATGGCGATCATTGACGGGAGTGATCTGTGATGCCCCGTCAACAGAAAAGTGGACTCAAATCAATTCTAGTGGATAGCATAACCTATAATTTTTATTCATTCATAACTCTACCTTCATTGTATATACTACATTGTATATTGTAAAATACTTCTAGAAAGTCGCCTTTGTAAAATAATAAATAAATATATATAAATGCCCGTCGAGGTCAAAGGAAACATACACAAGAGAGCAATTAGGCCAGTTTTAATGTAAGGATCTGAATGTTCGGCTACGCGAAAGTCAGATGAACAACAAATCCATGTTACAGAGATGAAGATGATCTGGTGGTCTGAAGGTATAACCCTGAAAGACAAAGTCAGGAATGCACACCTGAGAGAAACATTTAAAGCGGCAAATATAAATAATTTATTGCGCTGGTACGAGTACGTTATGAGACGTAAGGAAGAGCACATAACCAGACTCGAGTTGGAAATTGAATAACCTACTAGATGCCCTGGTAGACCGCCGACAACCTGGATGGGTAGCCTACCATCTCCAAGGATATGAGCTTGACGGATTTAAAGCTTGAATTAATTCAACAACGCTCAGAATGGCGGAAAAGGATTAGGAGGGCCAACCCCAAGAGAAATGGGACATAGGCTCGGGAGAAGAAGAACAGAATCTTTACTTCTTTAAACATTTATTGACACAAATCGCTCCCATCAGGACAATTAGAAACATAATTTGAAGATTAATTAGGTCCTTTCATCCCTCATTATCATCCGCCTCATTGCCCACGCACAAGCCTAGAGCTCATGTGAGCATCACCCTCTGAAAAAAGCAAAAATATATCCGTTCATAGTAAACATTGAATTATTTTCAAATTTCCTTGAATTTTTTTCTCTGTGTAATGACTATTCCACTCTTGCTCTTCATTTTTTAATGATACTCATTGCAAGCTTTCAAGAAAGTTGAAAGTTGAAATTCTAGATTTTTCTTGTTTGGGGTGATATATCAACTGATAATATTATATTATTCACTAAATTTTCATAAACGCTATGCTACTGTCGTTATATAAATGAGCTACCTACTTCAACTTTTCTATAAAAAGAAGACGTTTTTGCCAAAATTTAATAAAACTATTCACTTGCACTAGCTATTAACTTTCAACTCTTGTTTCTTAGGAACTATTTTGAAAAAACATGTACGATTTGTTGCAGGTGGAAACAAAAACGATGTGTTGTAGGCTCGTGATGAAGACCTACTTGGGATTTCTAGTGACAGAGACACTCGTGCAAAGTGCATTTGGAATGATTGAGCAGTTCAGACCAGGAGGGGGTTACCAGTACAACAGCTTCAGTGGACCTGTGTCCGGACCAATCGAGGAGATAGCTGTGCCAAAGTTCCCACCCTGGCACCATAAGAGCTACATTATGACACATGATTTCAAAGTAAGTTGAAAATCTCATTTACAATAACGAATTAAGATTGTACACCACCCTTTTAGAAACTTTGGTGTAATTTTTCAAACCTTTTCGATTTCGATAATATCAAGTTACCAAAATAGAATAATTTTCTAAGGAAAAACTTTTTTATCATTTTTACTTTTTGAGAATTGAGCACCTAAAGTTAAAGTCTCTGGGGTAATCCAATTTAGAAATGATAGCAAATGGATTCATGCAATTTTGAGGATAGATTCTTCAAGGTATTGTTTATCGAATGACATGCATGAATTTTAGAATACCAACTTTAAAGAAATGTATTTCAGTTTTTTTTTTGAAAATAACAAGAATTTGTTTATTTTCTCAAAATGAAATAAATCTCCATATAATTGATAATCTGAGAAATCAAATATGCCATTCTACAAGCAACATCTTGAAGAATGTGTATGCTCAGAATTTCATGAATTTATTCGTTAACAATTCTGAAATATGGTTACCGATACCACAACGATTTCAACTTCGGACGTTCAAATCCCAAAAATGATAAGAAAGAGTTTTTCCTAAGAAATTTTCGCAACTGGATAATATACAAATCGAAATAATCCGATAAATGTCACCAGTTTCCAAAGATTCCGAAAGCATGGTGAGCAACCTTAAATAGTAAAACTGAAACAATAGAAGATTTGACTGGGCTTGAGATGTACATGTACTTATATGAGGGAATCCGCCTTTCCTCTGGTGAGTTTAAATGCATTGTGAACATAACTTAAGGTGTGGCTATTCAAAATATTACATACTTGCTCATTTATTTATATTAATTTCTGAATGTGCTTGGGCTCACTCACTAAACTAAATATCACTTCTAGTTTTTTACTGAACAAGCCTCATGAATAATAATTATTACACACAAGTCTCGCCATTTTTATTTATTATTATTACAAGAAAGCACTGACTGGGAGAGGAAATATAAGAACTATTAATTTCTTTCCCAAATTTAGATAACATTTTAAAAGTTCGAAATAGGGTTATGATTTCACTTTTCTGAGATTTAGTCCATTTTCTATGCTAGAATTATCGCACCTTTCAGCAATGTTCATCTTGTTCAACTTTCATTGCGACAAAACCGTGTTACAGGCGAGACCCGACTACGCGTTCGCCTACGGCGTGGAGGACCCGGACACGGGCAACACACAGAACCACTACGAGACCCGGGCCGGTGATGAGGTGACCGGCAAGTACACGGTCGTCGAGCCGGACGGCATGCTACGAGTTGTCACCTACAGTGCCGACCCTGACAGCGGCTTCCAGGCCACCGTCACATTCGAGAAACCCAACTACAGTTACGCACAACCCTACAAGAGTCTCGCCTCTGAAACCACCACGTCGCCTCCCTCTTACGATTACTACACAAATTATTAATCCTATTCTTAATTGAATAAACCAATTTTAAATGAAATAAAAACACAACATTTTGTCGTTTTCTACACATACAGTGAAACTTGGTTATAACGTATTTCAAAGGACCATACATTTAGGGCCATTTACACATTAAAAGCTTAAACTGAATTCGATCATCTGGTGGCTTAAACTCAAAATGAACCACATTACAACATTGAGTTTTGATATAAATTTGATTCAGTTTAAATTTTTTTTAACTTGCACTGTGCAAACAACACTTAATGACGCTAGGTTATATAATCAGAGCCACACTATAAAAGAGTTTTCTATATAAAATCTTAATTATTTTAGACTGAGGTGAAATTAAAAACCATAGTTTTTAGATTGAAAACATACTTGTAATATAAATAAATAAATGCGTTTATTGACGCTATGGTTCAGGCCGCAATAACCAAGTTACACTGCATATAAGACTGAGAGGAACTGATAGTATTGTCAAAACCATTCTATTAATTATTTTGCTGACAGTAGGCTACTACAGTTTCATGTTGGAGCCAACTCATCAAATATTAATAAAGTGGGATCTACAATACAATCAATTTTCTCGATTGTCTCAATTATGGAAAAGCTCTACAATATATTATACGGTATTCAATAAATTTTGTCAAATATAATCGCATCTGCACCAGAATGCGGGGAAGACGAGACAAGTGCAGAAAAGTTTCGATGTGCTTGGTAACACTATTAGTTCCTTACAAATGTACAAAGAGGTAGACTACAAATAAGTTGTCAGTATTTATAATATTCTACGTCAGCACTGCATTGAAACCGACTGAAAAGGCGTCATTTTTCAATAAAAGTGATACTAATCCATTGTACAATGTTTGTAAACACATGTGTAAATAGTTACCGAAAAAATAAATATAGAGTTAAGGTAGACAGACAATGGTGTCTTTCATTTTTATTTATGTGTTTCAAATCCCAAGATGTAAGTTAGTGCTTTCTTTACCAAGTGATATGTTGAGATATCATCTCTTGGTTTTTTTTAGAAAACAGTTTTCAGCCTGATTTGCGCCTGGGGAACCTGGAACCTCTAACTGAATTTTTCGCCCTTGGCAGTCGCTCACTGAACCCATTTATAGAATGGCAGAATGGACCATTGAATTACCTGAATACCTTCCTCTTCACCAATACCAGCAATGCCGGATGGGTTTCGTTAAGAGTTTAAAATATGTCACTTTTAACATTTATCACATTATTTGCAACTATCGTGATGGCAGTACACGTCAGACAAGGCCTACCAAGTCGTTTAGAAAATATTCCTGAATGGAGGATTAGCCAACATTTGAGTCTCAGGTTGAATGCTGGTGTGTTCAACCTCTTCAAATCCTCCGGCAGTCTATTGAAGATCTGCAAGGCTAATGCAGGAAATGCATCACGGGTCTTTGACAAAGGCGGTATGGTATATCTATGAGACCTCGAATCCTAGTGTCGTGACCATGGAAGTCACTCCTCGTGTTAAACTTTTCAAGATTTGCTCGCACATACACAGAACACACAAGTAAATGTAATGACTGTAAATGGTCATTACACCTGTGAAATGGAAGAGAGGTCGACAATGATCCAGAAATCCACTAAAGGTAAAAAGGCGGATGGCCCTCTTTTGCAGCTTGAAAACATCTTC
The DNA here is from genome assembly GCF_014356525.2 of Nilaparvata lugens. NCBI lineage: Eukaryota > Metazoa > Arthropoda > Insecta > Hemiptera > Delphacidae > Nilaparvata > Nilaparvata lugens. The sequence goes on along the minus strand of NC_052514.1, from coordinate 19,837,367 downwards.
ACATGCAGAAGCATGACCCCACAGCAGCAGTCCAAAGCTCAGGATGCTATGAAAAAGGTACACTACCAGCAAGTAGGGCTGCTGACCAAGTGCGTCAACTTCCTAAGCAAATAGGTGACTCGTGACAACCTCTTACAGATGCCCTCAATATGGCACTCCGAGGTAAGTTTTGGATCAATGGTGAATTCAAGGAGAGTCACACTGTGAGCACTGATGATCTGACTGCGACTCAGTGTACAGTGTTTCCGACACTGCTTATCTGGAAACCCCAGTCATTGACAACGACCTCAAGTATTAAGTCAAGTAAGTGTACAGACCAATCTTTGTGTATTTTCCACATTCAGTAGCAACTAATTTGCTTCCAACCACCCTCCAGCAGCATCAAACAGCAAATCAGCCTCCTGCTGTACAAGGATTGATTTACTTTTTTTACTTCTTCGATCCTCCCAACGGTCCTACAAATCCAACGGTTGACGTAGGAATCACCCAAACTTTAGGCTGAAGATTGCGGGTGTGTGAATGTGAATGAGGAATAGAATGAAATGGATTATTATGGAAAATTATTTGGACTGAATTACAAGTATAGTTGCATTCAAAAGTCGTATTACACTCAGCCATCAGTCGCAGCCTAATGAGCGCGCTGGGGCACCAGTAAAACACCAGGAATAGCAGTTTTTACACTCCCCCTAGCACAGTTGAACTAAAAAGTTATCATTATGGATTACCTTTCCCACTTACCAAACGGTGTTGTTGAGACCCGGACGACAGATTTCATGTCATTGGAAAGCATCACTCTGTTATGGTAAACAAACAAGTTTTTACTTTTATGTAAGATAGCAGTGATACATCTGCTGTGTGCTAACATAACAGAAATTGTGTAGTCGGTAAGTAAGAAAGGCTTTGGCTGATGTACAGAGCTGTCGCGAAACCGCAGCACAAAAAACGTCCCAGAAACGGTAAATATGAAACAATCATTACTGTCGTGCTGGAGATCCAAGTGAGACACCAGCAAGGTCGCCAAATACTGGCAGCCAACTAATAGATTAGTATAATAACAACCAATGCCCCCCGACTCGCTCGGAAACTTAGCGACCCAATGATTGATTGATTGATTGATTGATTGAGTACTTTATTTATGTAGATTACAATATATACTGGCTTATACACTTATATACAATAGCTTACAATACAGCAAAATTATAGATGAATTTACATAATATAGACTAAGAAAATAATTATTGAACTGTATATGATATGAAAAAGCAGTTTGTAATATAATAACTATAGATAATAATCATATTGTTATGCATCTACATAAATTGGCGGAGCTTTGGACATATCAATGTCCATTCTTCGGAAAGAATATTAAAAATATCCTCCCCACTAACTCTCTACCAAAACGTTAATTTCGTTATTTAAACTAAGGATTTATTTATTAATGGAAATATTGTAAAAGTTTTAATCAATATGAATATTAAAGAGAAAAAAAAACAGAAAATTGATAGAGTAAAATAATTATATGGGTAGATAAGATCAAATAATTGATTAATAAAATGAAGTAGGCTGAAAGTAGATCAGGGTTATCAACTTTCAGTAATATACAGCATTATGCAGTGGATAATTGAAATAACATGAGTTTATATATATATATATTATATATATATATATTATATATATATATATATATATATATATATATATATACAATTCGTTCTATAACATGGTTTAAAGGTTTGTTTTTGTGGGATGGGTGGGGGATGGATGTCATGTGATCGTTCTAGGGCCGGACAGTTTCAGTCATTTGTTCCAAAAGATGTTTTTTTAAAGTTAGGATGAAGCTCGCTCGGCTCTCGATGGACCTGATAGAAACAGGAAGTGCATTCCATGCACGACAGGCACTGACTAAGAAGGATTTTGTGAAAATAGTAGTTCGATGATTGGGTATCCTTAAAGTACTTTCTCCGGTTCTAGTATGTGAAGCATCTATCCTCCTACCTTCAGAGACAAATTTGAAATCATCTTTAAAATAGTTCGGATTACCGTATATCAAGATATCTCTAACAAGCTTGACTATTCGAAAAAGCCTCTGATCGGGAAGCTTTAATGTTGAACTAGCAATGTGGGCTGGGGTGATATGATCATGGCGTTGGAGAGAGTAGACGAAACGTAGACAATAATTTTGGCAACGCTGTAGTTTATTATTCAGAGTGACTTGCATATCGTTAAGAACAGAATTACAATACATTAAATGTGGGAAGATGAGAGATTGAACCAATAATAATTTAATGTTTCTAGGGAGGATATCGTGCATTTTCTTCAATGCATGCATGGCTGAGAATACCTTTTTACAAGTTTTGTTCACTTGTTCTGACCAGTCAAGAGTATTATTCATAATAATGCCTAAATTTTTAACTGAGCTACAGTAAGGAATGTCATTACCGTCTACACTAATTTTGTGAATCGATTCACAAATGATTGCCGAGACTGGTAGCTGAATCTGAATGTTATACTAGCCTAAAGAGGGATAGTTCTTAGACTATAATATATTAGAGTTGTTAGCAATAAAAGATCCAACCTTACCACTATAAGATAGAGATGAAATTGTTATTTTAATTCTTGAAAATTCAGCAAACAGTCACGTTGAATTAGTATCACAATCTAATCATACCATTCATATATTATTTATTCAAAATGATTATAAAATAATACTTTTTAAACCTTAAACCGTTCAGAATTTCTACTGCATTCAGCTTTCAAAGGAATAAAAATAAATTAGCAGACGACAACTACAGGAGAACTTTCCAACAAATTCTCAGCTGCTTTGCTTTTCAGTTTGCAATTAATCGATATAATATAATATCGAGTCAATTTATATTTAAATCGACTACTGCGGTTATCGATACTTCCTTAATCGATAGGTTTGTTTTGATAGAATTACTGTCGTCTGCTGTCCGCTGTGTTTTGTGTTTATTTATTTGCTTCTTTGTCATGTACAATTTGTTTCCATAGTATTATTCATCATGTTATCGCGTTTAAAAGTATTGGATTTGTTGAGACAAGATCTTACTAAACTTATCAGATTAAATTCATCCGCATATTCAACAATATCCGAAACAAATCAAACTCAAACCGAATATGAAGGTGCTCGAATGTCAGCTTGGCAAGTCCATTCTTATGGCGGTCTGGAAGAATTACAATTTTCCAAGCACGTTCGAATGCCTATTATAAGACACCAACATGAAGTACTTGTTAGAGTAATTGCTTCATCGGTGAATCCTATTGATGTTCATATGACAAGTAAGTACAGTAGGCTAAATAAAACTTCTATGCAGGCCTATACAAACCTTTCTTTAGGTTACTACCTAGGAATTCCAATTCAATTGCATAATGTTATGAAAGTTTTATTTTTACACTTCACTAATTATAGATTTAGACATCGTTATTATGTAATCTAATTTCTGTACTGTATCTGTAAGCATTGAGTACGTGATACTGCAAGAGCATGTGAAATCTATATGAGAGGTACCTAGCGAGGTAGCTTATATCTAATAATTATTCTAAGATCCCTATAAAGAGCAATACAATTTTTAAGTCTTGCCTAACTGCATAATTTTATTATACCTTACAAAATCGTATCGCTTCTTACGTATTACTACAAGGTATATATGCGGCTACATCTAGCATAAAATTAATTCCATGAAGACGAATGATGTTCAACTCAGAATATAATCTAGGGGTCTATCTATATATATGATAACAAAGACAAACACACACTGGCCTTACTTACTGGTCAATATTCAATGTCCCTGACTACCTTGAAAAAGTTGTGTCAAGTAGTTTGCAGAAACAAATGAACAAAATTTATTGTTGGCAATGTCCAATGTCACACACCAGCCAAGTTGTCAACCTTATCCTATTTCATTTGTAGGTTCCTATTTCAATTTTTTTAGTTGAAGATTTGCTGGAATGTGATACTGCCTACAGTTTGTGAATAATATATTTTCAATTACTTGACACGATCTATCCAGGAAAACCTGGCCTTGTTCAGGACATTGGATATTTTCAACTTGAATTTATATTAAGGTTACTTGATTTACTGATGATATTCGGTGTCAGCAATGCAATATTAATTCTTAAATTATCATCAATGATATATTTTGTTGATACAGATGGTTATGGGAACGTGATGTTAAACGCCCTTCGTCAGTTGGAGACATGCAGCACGGCACAGGACGTGGAACTACCTCTGATTATGGGAAGAGACTTTGCCGGAGAGGTAGTCGCTAAAGGCAACGGAGTCACCAATCTCAAAATTGGCGATCGGGTCTACGGAGTTGTTCCCGTTCACCAGCAGGGTTGTCATGCCCAAAACGTTGTCGTTCACAGTCAGTATGTAAGCAATCTTTATTCCTTTAATGTTGGTAATGATGCCAAAAGTTATATCTATCATGATTAGGAACTTGATTGAAATATTCAGGATTGCCAACATGGAGAGAAGTCGTAATATGTCATACTAAATGTAATATCTAAATATCAAGTTTATCCTTAAACAGGCACGTGAGAGGTAAAAATAGTTAATTATTTACAAGATTCTTTTTGTCATTATGACGTGCCTAAATAATCAATTTCTGACGCGGAGCCTCTATCACCATCCACTTGGTAGCATCACAATTATTATAGTGCTTGCGATGTCACAAAATGACAATGTTTCTTGATGGGAGGAACCCAAAAATATTCACAAGCAATCATAATAGAAGCCAAACCTTTGTGGAATTTTACGCATTTCTGTAGTTTTTAACTTCCTAGACACCCTAATTTAGACAGCTTGGGATAGACCATACCTCTATAGGACTCACTTTCATACTTTCATATACTCGAATGTCATCTTTCATGTCTGGCAATCACAGGACGAAAGACTTTTCCAACCTCAACTCCCTATAGTGAGAGTGACCTGAAACGATTAGAATTCATGGGAAGAGTATGAAGAAAATCTCACTCATTGTGGATGCACCAATAAATTCTAGACCAGCGGTTCCCAACTGGTGGTCCGCGGGGCATGTTGTGGGGGTTCGCGACATAAAAACCGAAACTTCAGGGAAAGTACGGTATAATTTAAATTCAATAGGCCTTCTATTAATAGAAAAGAGATTTTTGAACTTCAAAGAAATACGAAACAATGAACCTTTCTAGCTATTTTTATTCTATTTGAATACCCTATGTATTATTACAGTGAACTGGTGAATACTGCATTATTTTTAAAAATTACTTCCCCATTGTAAACAAAGCATAAATTGATTGTTTAAATCAGCAAAATAGCAGAACATTTACTCAGCTTAGCAATCAGTTTTAGGGAATATTTTCCTAAAAAGAGAGGGGCTCTATTTTCCTACCAGGAGAGGGGCCAGCTGCACCACCACAATACCAGGAGACGGGGAAACCTTGACCTGCTCTACTCCAGACTATCGAAAGCACACGAATGCTACCCCTTACGGATGCTAAAATTTTTTAACTGACTGCCAATTTGTGTTCGTGAGCTGGATTATGGGAAGTTTTGTAGGCTGGTATGTAAAAAACTCATCAACTACCCTCTGTACTCACTGAGAGATGATGAGACCAGTGGACTTGTAGACCATTTTGAGATTGTTTCATGATTTAGTATGGCAGTCCATCTACAGAGCCACACAAAACAACCTATCCGCAGCCATCTTTAGTTATTTGTGTAATGATTGTTTTATATTTTGACGAAGTCTGTCTGGCGACTGCCGGTCATGGACTGAATATACTGAATTACTGAATTCCTGAAACTGACTGATTAACGGAATGACTTGAAATTTGGAACTTAAGGTCCTTACACTATAAGGATCCGACACGAACAATTTCGATCAAATGAAATTCAAGATGGCGGCTAAAATGGCGAAAATGTTGTCAAAAACAGGGGTTTTCGCGATTTTCTCAAAAACGGCTCTAACGATTTTGAACAAATTCATACCAAAAAAGTTATTGATAAGCTCTATCAACAGCCACAAGTCCCATATCTGTAAAAATTTCAGGAGGACCGCCCATCTATGCAAAGTTTGATTCTAGATTCCCAATTATCAGGCTTCAGATACAATTCAAACAAAAAATTTCAAATGGAAAAGATTGAGCATAAAAATCTCTACAATTAATGTCCAGTAACATTTCCATCTAAAATTGAAAATAAGCTCGAAATTCGAGAAAATAAGATTATTGAATTGCAAACCGTTGGCTACTGTTGATTCTATTAAATCATTCACTATGAAGGGATAGCAGACTTCTTATGTCTGCAGCGCTATTGTCCTGTCTGTAGCGCTATTGTCCTGTCAACAGCTGGCTCAGATCTTAGAATAGTAGACTTGAGATGCGCGTGAACACTAGCGTCAGTTGATCAATTTTTTCATAACGGCAAGGAAAGTTTGTGTGAGTGCGCCACACCAGATTTTTTATCTCTTTAACCGTGCATCCTAGCTCAAAAGTGTAGGAGACTTTTATTTTCCAGCGTTCCAAGGCGGTCTTATTCATACATCACATGTTGAAAATTTTGATTTTTCATAATAAATTCGATCATTTTTTCAGTCCTACATTTAAAGTTTCTTCAACCATGCATCCTAGCTCAAAAGTGTAAAGAACTTCTATTTCTCAGCGTTCTCCACCGATCCTATTGCATATATCATCATACTCTAAATCCAATTTGTATGAGAGTATGTGTGTGAATAGGCGGGCCTGTGTGAGTAGTGATGTTAGTGAGTGTAGCGAGTTCTACTGTTCTCCGAACTAATAGTACTTAGTAAGTGACTTGAATGTCTTTCTATGAATTTTGCAGGTGAGGCGAAAACCGGATAATGTGAGCATAGAAGAGGCCGCTTCCGTACTCTACGCCGCACTGACAGCTTGGTCTGCACTGAGGGTGACGGGAGATCTGTGGCTGCTTCCCGCCGAAACCAAAAAGGTTCTGGTCATTGGAGGCTCCGGTGGAGTCGGAACTGCTGCCATACAGATGTTGAAAGCGTGGGGTACTGAGGTAATATCATTCCCACTTCCAGACTTGCTTTTTAGAATTATTTTTCATGGTTAACTCAATGTAATCGGTTTGGTTCTAAGAACTCAGTATCACTTGTACTGTTCTTGGTTCAGTCACAAGAATTACTTATTTCATACTTACCAATGCCGGCCAACATTTATTGTTCGACAATCAAAATTGCCTTCTGATTGGCTGTTGGTGAAAATTAGCCAATCGGAGGACAATGATCAGTGTTGGCCGACAATCGGTAAGTGTGAATACGGCCGTTAGGGTACAAATTGCAGCGTAGAGAGGGGAATAGATTACTGCGCATGCGCTAGCTGCCTCGCAATCTGTTTTGCACTAGCCGACTTAGGTTTTCACAGCCAAATATGTGTTTTCTTATCTAGCTGATCCTATCTCGTGACTACACCATCTATAAAGTAACACCCAGATTGTACAAATTAAATTGGATGTGTTCTTGAGCACTAATGGTAGCTTCAAAAAAGTGAATTCTGCTTCAAATATCTCTGATGATGTAGCAACTGGTTAAGGGAAAGAAAATTGTTTATTTCTGGTACTGTTGTATGAATTTACTTATGAAATCCAGTGATTGAGGGAAATCTACTCACACATTAAACTGTATCCATTAATATAAGTAACGTTGTATGCATGCCTGTTGTGAGGTTCACGAGAAAGGTAGGAGAACAACGTTACCGATCCTCACTGTCTTGTCAATGCCTTCTTGACGGTATCTGATACAGGTTTATTAATGTAATATTAATGTCCATTATCGTCTAAAATAATAAATTATATTCTATTAAGCAAGAAATTTTATTTTTCAATAATTTCGTAGTGAATTTTTGCGTTTAAGATGAAATATTTTGTTAATTAATTTTATTAATTCTACATTGTTAAAAGCAGATCTGGCAACAGAGCAAAGCGAGAGAGAGATAGCGCTATCCGATTTGTTGAATGTAGACAAGGATAGCAATACCATTGCTTATTAGACACTGCCAAATATGACTTCACTATAGTGTCTAGCGTGTGGCAATTTTCCACTGTATATTGAGGTTTTTCAACTTTTGTATCAGACATACTTGTCTTTAAAATAGCAGTATTCATTTGAGAATCTTTACACAAAAAATGGAAGGTAACAATGAAATTTAATTTGGATACAAATACCACCAAAACTTCGGTCAATAATGATTTTGGATTTATATTTTGGTTTTTCTAGGTATTTTTGTATTTGAATCGTTGTATTTTGTAGGTTACTACAACTTGTAGCTCCGATGCAGTGCAGTTGGTCGAAAGCCTCAACGCAGATCACATCATCGATTACAGGAGACCAGATTTCATCCACGAATTGAAGTCACATGGAAAGTAAGTTGCAAGTTCCACTATCATCAAAATTGTGATCTTTAGAATGTTTTATGTTGTTCTTTTGTATTGTATTCATTATTCACATTTGCTTATTGGTGGGGATCATTGACTCACTGCTAGGTGGCATTATTTTTTTGCTGGGGTTGATACCCATGTGAGCTTTAGAGGCTTGTGCTTGGGGTCAGAGACGGATGATTAGAGATGAATGGACCTAAAGTTTTAGGTGTGTTCCGAACCCACAATCGTTGTATGGACTGAATTTGATTCTTCCTTCATCATTGGCGATCAATATTGAAATCTTGACAGTGTATTTTTCAATATTTATTTAATTGCATCCCAAATATTTTTTGAATGTAATTTTTTTAGCAATAAAGATGATTTGATTTAGATACAAACTATCGTATATAAGGTTTAAACTTCATTGGTAAGAAACTTACGTTTAAATAACTTGAATTATCAGGTTAAATAAATAAGATTTCTCTCTTATGAAGCATGACAAAATGCATGCACACTGAGAAGCTGAGGCCATCACGAGTGGGGCTGTATATCCCATTGGTAGCTCAGCCATGTAGGGGGTGTTTGACATCGTTTTGAGTCCCCTGCATAGCCACACCCTCCACACTTAGCTTGTATAATTGGCTGGGTAGACCTAATAGGTTTAATATACAGTATAGTACTCTGCTATACTTCAATTGAATATTTAATACATCTAAATTCTCATTTAATTCAAAAATGTAGTTCAAATATATAAATATAAATATTTTGGACTGAAAATTATGTGAAAGTGAAGACCTAATCTGTATAGGGCTACTTGTAATATAAATATAAAGAAATAAGAATCTCAGTACCCTTTTTTTGAAATATTTTATCACTACATGTTTCGGACATTTATGCCATTTTCAAGTGATTCTTATTTCTTTATATTTATATAAGAATGATATATGTTTTTCATTTTCAATGTACATGTCTATTGTCAATCCTTATTTTTGTTGCTTAGCCTGGACATGAAATAAAATCAATTGAATTGTTTAATTACCTATGTAATTACTTTATTTTTTAAATTTCAGATTCGTCCTGTGATTCAAGAGAAATTCAGCTTTTCTGAACTACCTGCTGCTTATGATAAAGTGAAAACCGGTCATCTTAGAGGCAAAGTCGTTGTCAACATTGAATGAAGTGTCGTCTATTAAATAATAACTCGTTTTTTATTTAGCATTATGTACATTGTTTAATTATTGTTTTGTACTGATAATGTATTACATAAAATTATAGCTTTATTAAGAAGAACGGAAGACTTTATTATTTGATCAAATGAGTACGGTACCTACTCTTGATATTTTGTTCATCAGTGAATTCATATAATCAGAAATCCGGATAGAATAAAGCCAGGAACACACCTGTCATCCAGCGTTCCTATCACATATAATCAGTGATGACAACTGCCTGGAATGGAGCATATCGGTCATGTGAGCTGTTCTACCACCATACCTCCACCCCACAAAACTCCACATCCGACATGAGTAGGATAAGAACGCTGTATGGGCACAAGTATGCTTATAAATACAAGTATTTACAGTATATTCTTCCAGTTTCTAAAATAACTTGCTTTGTTCCATACTTTTGTCTACAGTTGAATATAATAATACCCTACATAATTCTAGAAACTCGAAATTGGAAAATATTAGTTTGAGGATTCTTGCACACCAAGGCGTTTGAAACAATTCTTCCTTCTTTTTAATATATAAAATTCATCATCTATTCATCCTTGGAATCGGTACAATATTATAAAAAACAAGAGACAGGTATGTCTCTAATTTTAGTTAGGGAAAACATTTGCTATATTTGTTAGGGAAAAAGTTGGAAATTTTAATGAAATGTCCAAATGAAGCCAATGTAATTGTTTTTCAATTTCTCCAAAGATTTCACTTGAACAAAGATTAAACTTGGTTTTATTTCATCGTTAATGAAGAATACAATAAGTAGATATTGTCCTGAGTAGTGCAAATATAAGAATATGGTCTCGTACTAGTTATTTAAAACCTCATATAAATTAATTACAATAGTCAAACTAATATAAACTTTACACATAGTTTTTATTATTATGGTTGTTAATTATAACAAACTTCTTTTTCATTATCCACCATCCCATTTTTTGTTGGTAGGGGGTATCCTCCACCACTACTGATAAGTCACGTTAAAAATCACTATAGGCTATAGGCCTATTATTCTAATTTCAGAGTATGCCGAATTAACAAAATGAGTTGATGAAATGATAGAGGTGATCTAACAGAAAAGGTAGTCTAAATATTGATGAAACTCAAATACAATAGCACCAAAAAATCTCTGAGAAAACAGTTTATCAGTGTCTTCCTGTGTGATTATCATGTGAAAATCAGCTTCAATTGAATTGAAACTATGTTTAAAAGGCAGTCGATTGCCATTAACGATCTTGGTGAGTGGATACACCTTCTTTCTGTACGTGGTAATAATTACTAAGAATCCTGATCTTATCCTTATTGGCCATTATGTAAGAGAAAGTTCAACTTATACAGTCCACATATATTTGATAGCCTATGCCTAGTTCATTCTTCTTGTAGGCCTATCGAATTGAACTACACAAATTAGTATAACATTGATTGTTATTAATTTTTCTTCAAGTTCGAAACAATAAAGAATGAATTTGATGGATTAAAGAGACTACAATTCTTCTATGTTCAGTGATCTTTAAATAGGAGAATGTGTAATAGGACTAGATGATAACATTTTCAAAAATTTTTTCACCAGATTGCTTCACATTTTAGCATCAATAGAAATACTTTTAAAACCTTCAATACAATGTGAGTTTTGCAAAGATTGAAAAATAATACTTTTTTCATTCAACTGAGCTAGAGTAAATGCAATTGGCAATTACACTCTCAATTATTACAGTAAAACTTTCATTGCTTATTATTAAAACTTTTATTGCTAATTAGTTATCGTAGTCAATGTCGCCTGAATATAGGTACCTTGTAGAATAGTTGTTGAGTTGCAATGCCATATTTTATGGTAATTGAATATAATCAATTCTTATTTCGACAGAAATCTTTTTTACACCAGTATCACACTTCAGCTATTATTTCAGAATTTATGGAATGCGGATAAAACAATTAGGTACCGTCTTACCTATTGAACTTGATTAGAGATTTTTCCAAAGTTTTCATCAATATAGTTTCGAAAATATAACCATAAATATAATAAAATATTGGTAAATTATAAAAATATTTTTTTAGGATAAACTTGGAAGACCGTGAATAGGTATTCTATGTTGAAAGTATGGTTGTTCAAGATAATATTTTTACACGGTAGCTTTGAATATTAAATAGCAACAGCTAGCCAGAATAACGAGTCGTCATTTCAATCACCATCTTGTAAATTCTGTAAGAGTGATGAAAGTGTAATCGTGTGAAAAATCTATAAGGTAGTGATGAATCCTTCTAAGGAAGTTACTAACTTCTGTAAAAAATTTTCCCAGGTCCATCATAAATAAGTTTGAATGATGTATCAACCTATCGGAAGGAAGTCTTAAAACTATGATAATGTTAAATTTACAGAGGAAATTAATATAACTCAATTTCCTCTGAGATATTGATGCACATCAGCTTTCAGCTGAAGGTGAACATGATTTGTATTTTCACAAATATCCGCTTATCACGAAGTCTTCACAACTTTCATGTTGTGCAACTGAATACAGTATTGAAACCAGTTTAACGGTCAATGTCTAAAATGTCATGTTGTCTGACTTTGGATGTTAATAGAAACTTTTGAAATCTCTGAATAATACAGTACTCTACAAGTTATCAAACTTGTAGCACCTAAGTTTGTAAGAACAGGGTGTCAACCTCAATAATCAAGGATGTTGTTATGCCTCTGTTTCGCACTTGTGTTCGTATTCTTATGTAATGTATATTATTGAGAATAAAAATCAATTCAGAAAACATTTCATTAAAGTGAAGTATTTAACCATTTAAATTTAATTGGAGAATTTGGTATCCATTAAATTTATTAAATTATGTCATCAGGTGGAGAATTCATGTGTGATTCTGGATATATTACATATTTGAAATGAAAATATTTTATAAAATTAAAATAGTTTTTATATTATTGATGAATGTTATTACCTAATTATCATTTAATATCATATAGGCTAATTGTGTGAAGTTAATCATAAGATATAATTGAACGAACGTTGTTGAACCCAACTGCAATTAATTAGCTTCACATATGCATACAAATTGAAGATATCCTAAATAAATATTGGAAAATGAATAGGAAAATTTTAAATTTATGTTCTTGAATCTAATCGTAATCAATTAAATATGAACCTTACACCTCATGTAAAGTCAGTAAAGAGGACGTTTTATATTTCTGTTATTTGTTTTTTAGTAGTACGATTTTTTTTAAATTTCAAGCTTAATTATAAAAAGGGTCTAGATAGATATAATTTTATTACCATCAAATTCATTGAACACAGACAACATCAAGTTTATATAGCTAACAATATAACATGTAACACAAATTAAAGGTGACAATTCATGCCAATAATTAACATTCAAAATCTATGTCAATAACATACCAAGTTGAATATATCAAACAATCAAAATTTGTGATTATACGTGTAGGTTGAATCTGACGTCAAAGTACTTTAAAAATAACAATTGAAAATGAATTTATCACTGAATGTGAAGGGTAAATGTTATAAATTGAATATTGCAAGTGAAACTATCTCTTAATAAGTAGGTACCGTACGGTATATTGTGCAGTCTTTTGATTATGAATTAGCAGAATTCAAGATTGCTGGTTGAACAACTTGAACACTTTAATACACTCAACTACGGGTATTATGTCAGATAATTGAAAAGAAATGCAGCCTTGTCGTAGCCTCTAAATGGTGGTCAAGGATGATTTCCTGAGTTTAAGTGCACCCGTTCAAATAGAGTTGCTCCTACCTCTATGCTGGAGAAAGTACAACACTCCAATACTCAATTATTGTCAGGACTGGTTGAGAGTTGGATGCCCATTATTGAACGGCACAAGTCACGGTCATTGCTCTTTGCTCTTGTTTACAGAAAGCACATGGCATTGTTATGAACTTACAACAGTACTTTACATGTAGTAGTTCCTCATTCTTCAACAGATGTGTCGAATTATATTTATTTTATAAATATACTCTTCTTCAATGGAAGAGTTTATTATTCATTCTCACGAGAGAAGCGCCCCGAATATTGTAACAATAGCATATTGAAACACTTGTGTTGAAATAGTGAGTACGGTATTGAATAAAATATCACATGAAAAAGAATGACCAAAAATTTAGAAGAGTGTACCTGAGTGGTAAAACGTTTTACAAATCATTTAAACTTTGATAGCAATTTTATTCAGCTTGAAGAATCCAGTAGAAAGTATTTCCAGGTCTCGCATTTTGTTCTATATTTTATTTTTCTATCCTATCATCATAGAGTAAGAATACAGATACACCTAAGTTATAAGTTAGCATATCTACGCTTTCTTCATGCTGTCATATGCTATTTTTTAATTTATGAATTGTCTATGTAATATATATTTCTATTCAGTATTAATTATTTCATAACTTTACATTTTAATAGTTTTATTAAGAATAGACGGTGTTTTCTTTTCAGAATATTGATATCTTCATTAGTTGATGAGTATATATACTTTTAAATACCGTAACCTCCTATTGTTTGAGAAACAAAAACAACTACGGTACCGGTATTGGAAGAAGTGATAAATTTATATTTTTGTTCCATTAAATAAATTTGAAAAATTCATGTTTCGTTAATACAATATTATAAATTAACTGATCAATCATTTTTAAAACTGAACTGCTTTGTCATCATAAACATTGTATAAATCTCTACCGGAATTCTTTAAAAACCTTTAGATCTTTTTAAAAATAAAGAACTTGTTCTCCATATAGAAAGTGAAATTTAATGGTGAATTTTCGGTTAACATAGTAGGCTGAACCTAAGTAATTATTTTATTACATTGATCAAAGATTATGGATGGAAAATACATCAATTACAGTATTATAACTGGTTTAATGTTACTGTTTAAATTATTGGGCTCTTATTGAACTTCAAAAGAATATTTTTCTTTACCAAGACAATATTTTTTGTGATCTAATGTCGATTTGAAGCATTGTTTCAACTTGTATACAATCGAGAATTTTGTCGGATCGACAAAAGTATGAAGAGTTTGAATTTTGTATGATCTCTGATTTGTACCAAAGAAAAAAATGTTGTACCGTACCGTACCGCCGTACATATATTTTTTTAGAACAAAAAATATAAAAACTAATTTGATAATTCTTATTTGAATTATAGAACATTTTAATTTTAATTCTTCTTGCCCTCAAATAGCTTCAAAATATCATTTTTGAGGTCCACTTTGAAAAGTTTTCCCTGCTCAGACCCCCAGAACATCAAAACCTTTTTTTTTCCAAAAAAATCACTGCTCGTCCTTATAAAAATGAGTGTCTTGTATACCTACAATAAACGTATCTTGAGAAATTCAAAATAGGCCTGAGTTTCTCTACAAATAGAACTTGCTTTGTAGCCTATCTTCTTCAAAACCATCTTTTATTCCAATGAAATTATTTTTTCCACCTGTTAAAAAGCCGTTTGTTTAGACTTATTTGAACCCTCAACTCCATTCTCCTAAAACTGATAAAAATCCTAACAAATAAATAATCCTGGGATGAATAAAATAATCCTGCAACTGAAAGCTATATTCAATTCAAAATTCGGTAATGAGCAGAGCTGAAACTAGTTTATTTCAGATTGAAATTAAAAATTGGATGATCAATGGAGTTCTAAAATGTGTATTTTATCTTCCCATTTATTCATAAACGTGTGTTTAACCGGTATAGATACGTCCAGCTAAGGAGAAAGTAAGCAGCGATAACCTCCAAAAATGACTGAAGTGAAGTGGTCAAACCAAAATGCACACAGAGGAAATTAAAAGACTGCAAGATCAAGTTTTCACCAAGTCCGGTCCAGCTGCCACATTTCCTTCATTACAGTTTATTAATGAAACCCACGGTGAGAGATCTAATTTTTATGATCAACTGCATATCATATCAATGACAACAATAATGCGATTCTAGGCTGTTTAATAGATGTAATTAGAGAAAGAGGTACACGGTAAACTACTGAATGATCCCGGTTCCGATAGGTGGATACTGGATAGGTACAACCTGTTGTGGAACGATTCAAAACTGGAATGTTTAATAGCAATTAGCTGCCGTTTAGAAGTTTCGGCGTTTCAAGGCTGTTGTCTTCCGCTATTCTTCAGCATTTTTATTCATAAGCCGATTACATAAGGATTGGACGATTTATTTCCGGGCTACAAGTTTTTAGTGGACGACATTCTTGACAAAAACAAGTATTTACACACAAAAGGTTTGTGTGTTGATTGATTTCGAACGTTAACAGGTTGTTCGATGGATTTATTGAGTATGAGATACTCATAAGTATCATGTTGACAACATGATAATGGGCTTAGGCCTACTAATTAATTTAAACCCACTTGTAATCTGGATCTGGATAAGTCTATTGGGGAAAAGAGGATAAGGAGATGGGAAACAAATAAGCACCTCTTATTACTAATAATAATATAGCCTACTATGAGTAGGAGTCACAGAAAAAAAAATTTGGAAGATAGGCCTACACTATTTTCATGATGTTATATACTCAGCAATAATTCAAGTAAACTTTAGCTATAATATATTATATAGCACAAATGAAGTAATAGAGTAATTTGATTTGAGAGAAGTAGGTAGTCTATTTCATACTTATTTTATTTGTGGAAGTGCTTTTCTTATTATACTCATCTTATTTGTGAAGACACTACTGCTTGATGTGCTTTCAACTCCATCCAAATTCATTTTACCCGTTTCCCCATCATAATAGGTCAATGCTTGTTTTAATAAATTATATTCTTGAAAGACCCCAGCAGATCATGCATGATGTTATTTGTAGAATAAGACCGACTCAAAGCCCTGTGCACACCAGTGACCAGTGCGAAACGCGTGACGGCAACGGGACAATTTTCAAACCGTAGGTAGAATGGTTGAAATTGTTTGGCACCGGAGTCTCTTTTCATATGCTTTTTTCGTCCATATTACACTAGTATCATTAAGTACTTAAAAAAATTAACCAGTATCATTACAGTAATTAAAAAACATATTTTAAAAAAGGGCTAATTAAAATAATTTCAGAAAGGAAGCTCTAGAGAACCCCATAGATATTGTAAGTATGATTAAGTGAAAGAAGAAGTAGGCTACCTGAGTATTTCTTTATTTATAGTAGGCAGTGGCACCATTTCACCAAACTGCTAGGGGGGGGGGGCAAAAACCAAGGTATGAGGGGGGAAGGAATACCCCCAAAGGATAGAGGGTCCTTGGTTTTTCCCATAAATGTTACATTCGAAGATGCTATTATATGCTTCATTTTCTCCAGTTTTATATACAAATGTGGTTGAAGTATCAATACAAGCATATACATTATTAGTTAATCATGAAGTATTTATTAGAAATATAGGCCTACAGAGAGGCCCTTAAAGTAGGAATACACTGAAACAGATTTCTTAAAAATCATGGAAAAAGATAAATTTTTCTTTCACAATGACAATTTCAAAAATTTCAATGGGGATCATATTCTAATTGGAAAATAACTTTCAGTTACAAAGTTGAAGAAAAATTTGCTGCTCCCATAATTTTCACCAACTCTGTACATACATTTTTGATTATCTGATTGTGCCCTTTCTTTTGCTTTCACTGTGACATCTTGCAACTTGGTAATTCTCACGTTGAAATTTATGCAATAACTCACTTATTGTGCCCTCATCAATAATTGTACCCATTCTATATTTAAGCTTCAACTATACCGTACTACAAAGAAAAATATATTCTTTATTATACCGTACCCGTAGCCATACTTTCAAGGCAATTTTGCTAAATTGTTGATACTGTAGAAGGAATTATACTACTGCTGTTTAAAAAAAAGTATCAAATCAGTATGCGATTCCAAGGATTCGTGTATTTTCATTATTCATCTGATCTTGGGGGGGGGGGGCTAGGCCCCCCCCTGCCACCCCTAAATGGCGCTCCTGATAGTAGGCCTATGTTTTCTGTTGGTGGAGAGACCTAAGGTTGTTCCACCTCTCGCTATATAAGATACAACTAACACGTAGGTATCCCCAATGTTTTGAGAACATGTTGTACCAAACCTTTTAAGGGTAAATAGCCTAAAAACTTCGAACTTTCACTTTCAACTTCGAAAAATAATATTTCTCAACGCATCAAGTTTAAACGTTTATAAAACCAAAAACACAATAGCCAAATTGGCTACCAGAGGAAAGTTCAGCTTGAATAAGATGAAATTAAAAATTTTCCACAGTTCTCTGGAAGTACTTTTACTTGAATTAGCATATTATATTCATTGACAGAAGATCAATAACCTTTGGATTTTTTACAACTGTCCTGCATATTTGAAGGCGATCAAGTGAAGAGATTATGTTCCAATTTTATCTATTCCTATATTCAACTGTAAAGCAATCCGAAAAAGGACTCGAAAGTTACATTCACCCTTTTAAGGAGACTCACGAAAAACATAGTTCGCCTGAACTAGGATACTCTACAACATAAGCTAATTTCGTGATTAGTTAAAATACACAACGACACTGATTGCAGAGAAAGCTCTCTCTTCGTTTCTCCCTAGCATCAATAGACTACAGAGTATTTTTACGTGTTAAACCGAAAATTATAGGTTCATCCTGTTGACTGTGCAGTGATACTTGTGAAGATCCTCCTCCAGCCATCACGAATCGTCTGACCCCGAATCCGATAGGCCTATTCCCTGCCAAGCATGAACTGTGTTTTTCACAAATCTCCACACTTTTACGAGAATAACAATTGACGTCAAGCTTCTAAAACATTATTCAATTAATCTTCCACATCATGACGCTGCTATTCATCAACAAATAATTGAAGAAGCTTTGTAGGCTACTTTTCATTATACAAGGGTCAAGTGAATAGTGATAATAGAACTTCTTTAAAGAATTTAAGGAAGACCACTTCAAGAGAACTTCTCTAAATACCATTTATGAGTTTGAGAATTGCTTACCGGGGTTCGGAAACCACCTAAAGCTGTAGGTTCACTCATCTCTCATCATCATCATCATCATAATTCATCTTATTACGTAAGCACAAGCCTAAGGCTCATGTGGGCATCAAACTCAGCAAAAAAATCAGTGTATTGTTGACATCAGCTATATAGTTTGATTATTTTACTCGACAGTCTGGGATTTAATCATACTAATAATCAGTAATTCATATCCTGAATTATCAGTGATTTATCATAGAATGTTTTACCTTTTCAAACATGAAAGCCGATTTACTCCATTTTTCAAATGAAATGATTGAATAACATGCACTCCATGGGCATCCAAGCTGGCTATACAATTTAGAATACTAAACCAGATTAAAATTACAGTACTATCCGTACTGATACAGTAAAACACAACTAAATTGTACTTACTTGAGTTAAAAACAATAAAATCGGTAACATCTTAGAATTTATGAAAGCTATAAGCGTTTGCGATACCAATGAATGACGAGTTACTGTACAAAGGTGAGTTGTATCGTATTGATTATCAGGTTTTAGATTTTCAATTGAAATATAAAATATTATCCTGCTCTATAGTTTCACTATCAGTTGCAAAATGAAATTCAGACAACTTCTAAACATTATTGGAAAAATTTAACCAAAAATTATATCATCCTGAAAAAATGTAATACGAAAGGAATAATGATCATTAGAAAGGAATAATGCTTACGACAAAAAGTAATAATAAATTGATGATTGATTCAGTTCATGGGTGGAGATGGAACTCTATAATAAATTCTTGTCTGATAATAGGTCTACCGCACATAATATATTCTTTATTCTTTTATTGATTCAATGATACACAATTATTTTTTAAGAAATAATTTGGAGGAGGATCAACAGGCACAGCCCAAAATTGTTCCTCCCCGAATTTTGATTAATTGAAATAGTCTAGAAAATAGGTTATTATTATTATTAAAAATATTGAAAGTTGAGGAGTTTTCATCAACCGAGACATAGTAAATCTTGGTAAAACTACAAAAGAGTTGAGAAGATGCTTAGTGAAACGATCTTATACCGTACCATAGGAACGTAAAATCATCAAGGAAAAAAACTAGTTATGAATTATGATCCTTGTAGATGCTAGTAGACCATCAAACAATCTTGAAGGAAACAGGAAGATATGGAAATCAGGTGGGAGCTCCGCAAGATCGATACAGAGTTTATTCTATTCTTATTCTGGCAAATAAGAAAATTCTTGAAATTAATCCTGTCCCAATGATCATCCATAAATCAGTTTGAAGATCGAAGATTCTCCAACATAAACCGAGTTGAAGTTCAAAAATTCTCTATCATACATTTTATGATTCAGAGGCCCGGGTTCAAATCCCGGCCCGGGCCAAGATATTTATCTCGGGCCACTCCCGTGTTTCGGATGGACACGTTAAGCCGTCGGTCCCGGCTGCCTAAAAAGCAGTCGTTAGGTCATGTCAGAGGCCCTGAAATTGATCAGTTGCGACCTGAAAACTCTGACACCAGACCTGAGCCAGCCAGGTCACTCGATATTATTATTATTATTATTATTATTATTATACATTTTAAACATTACAAAACCCCTATTAGTGTAAAATCAACTATTTTCCAGATCACAAGTAGATTTTCATTGAGCTCTCCTTCCTGTATCAGCCTCTCTCTCTCTTGTTTTGACATCACTCTCTCACTCACCTACTGTGAGAACACCAGAAGAAAGCAAGTCCTTGACTCTAGCTTCACTCAAGATCATTCTCATCGACTTCTTTCTCCCTCTTCTGCATCTCTCTTCTCTCCCAACTTTTTCTCTCACAACATGCTCCTCAAAATCACCACCAACTTCTCATCAATGGTCACTGGCTATACGACGTCCTCCCTCTCAACATGGCCAGTTTATAAAAGTGATATTCACTTAGTTTTCGCGGTCATTCTTCGACCGTTAGTCGAGCGTTTTACATGCATACTCAGGTGAGTTCAGTCATGTTTTTCAAATAATTGTTAACATTTTTTATAAAAATAACTGTGAATATTTTGAAACAACTACAATAGTGGGAAAAAATTGTGTCAATAATCTTGTTAAAGTTCTTCAACTGTGTATTTCAACAATTGTATTTTTTCGCCAATAATAATAATTTCAAACGTTTTATATAAACTACGGTGAAACTTTAACCAAAAAATAAAAAAAATCACAACAACTAAGGACAATTCCTAGAAGTTTCAACAATTTTGTTGCAATAAATATTGTTTTACTGTTTTACCTGCATGCGTGTTATTGAAGTGAGATAATTTGAAGTTATTGTGATCCTGTTGAGTTGATTAGTCAAAAATCTTTGCTAAAGTGTTGATGATATAGTATAGGCTAAGTGGTTCTAGCAGAGGTAGGCTACTCCACAAATATTAGTTGCTAACTGTTATTTGGTATTAACTATGCAAGAGCATCCTTCTTATTTATCGAGCAAATAATAATTTTAATTGTTTCTCAGCAATAGCTATTGGACTTGACTGAGACGGTTATTATTATGATTTGAGGAGAGTTTTACCAGTAATGGAAAATTTACAGTCTGATTGTCTGAGACAATAAGTTTAATTTTGAAATTCAATATTGTACTCTTTCAGATCAAACTGATCAGTTGCAAAGTAGGCCTACGAATCTTCATCGTGATTATTTTGTTCAAATATTGTCAAACTCTTGCCACTCCTGCTAGCTACTATTCATGTTCGACTAATGATTACCATAATTCTAATGATTACATCTAAAATGATAAGTTTAATATAACCTATTAATAGAGATAATTCCACGACATTGCAAAAAAACATTAAATAAAGTAAACTCTAATTAATCACTCAATGAATGATTATAATCTTATACTTTTATGAATTGATAAGTTTTTGCTTTTTTACTGATGATTACTGAAATAGATAATTGCTAATATTAATAACTGATATGCTTCAATTTAGTTGTTGAAATATTATCGATATTTATTTTAGTTTCATCTACTGTATTGGGCATTGTATTATAGTTATGAATTGAGTTTTTTTCTGAACATTCTCCAATTGAGTTGTATATAGTGATAGGCCTCCATTAGTATGGTTCTGTACTCAGTATTGTATTCGTTTCGGAATTATTGAACTGACTGAAGATGACTTATTAATTGTGATGTTTTGTGATTTAATCCATCTTCTTTCGGATTTCACTGTTGTTTTTGCTGCATTCATGGAAATAAATTCATTTATTTTTTGCAATGTAATTGGGATAGTTGTGACAGAGGTGCCCATAACCCCACCCCCTAAGCCCCTGAGCCCCTGCATGTCTCCCCCTAACCCCTAAATTCAGCTTCTACCCCCTCCCTATATCCGTATACAGAAACAAAAAACACACTGCTGACCTTTTTTCGGGACCCCCAAGATTTGATTTTGAGCCTGACTTTTTGTTTTGAGCCCCCAAGACCCAAGAATTTCAAGGACATACGAAGTAATTGGACATTTTTCGTAATGTATTGTAATCTTCTCTACAATTATGCCGGCTGACACCCAACTTTCTTGAATCAGCTTATAATAACTACTTTATAATAATAATTGATTTAAATTTTCATAAATTAGCTCCAGAGAGTTTACTGAAGATTAAGAATGGTGGGCCTATATACAGCAACCGAAACTGGTATCTCAATTTTTCAATAAGTACCTATAGGTGGCTGTGATGATTTCAAGTTCTATATCATCCAATTTAAGTATAATCTATATTCTTATATTATCAATTAATCATTCAAATCAATTAATTGTAATATATCATTCAATCAATTTGTAGATCCATAAATTCAATAAGGATCTTTCACAACATCAATCTCACTAAAAACAGAAACATCGACAACCTAACTTTAGCACTGCGCTGATCAGGGATTAGAATTGGTTCAACCCAGTTGAATGGAAACCACTTTGACTATTGTAAACAATGTTTTTTATTGTTAATTGTGAACAGGTAGCCGTCCTTGTTGTGGTGGTGAGTTGTCTGCTGGCCTCCGCCGAGGATGGCGGCAAGGACGAAGGACAGGACGACAAGAAAAAGAGACAAACAATGATGATGAGTCCTGCGGCCAGCATGATGATGATGGATCAACTGCACAACTCATTGGCCGAGTACAGGCAGGAAATACCCATAGTGGAGCAGCCGCCCGATCTCAACGCACAGCAGATGACAATGATGAAGCAGATGATGAGCATGATGGGCAAGGAGCAATCCATGATGTCATCGGTTGCCAACAACATGGCTATGCTGCAGCAGGCCAAACACATTGCCATGATGCAGCAAATGGCCAAGTACCACTCCAAAGACTACTCATCTATGCTCTACTCTAAAGACATGGGCATGGGTTATGCCAAAGACTACATGGACTACTCGATGATGGACTACCCCAAACATCGTGACTACCTATCTATGATGGGATATGACAAACATCATTACCAGCACGACTATTCGATGATGGACAATATGATGGAGCATGGCAAACATCACGATTACGAGATGGGCTACATGAAGCATCATGATTACGGCATGGGAGGATATTCGATGAGACCCATGGCGTATGGGTATCCGGGTGATTTTGAGCACTACATGAAGCCTCACCATGAGTACGGCATGGGGTTCCCTTACATGAAGCATCACGGCGACTTCCCAGCGCCTGTCACTCACACTCATATCCACACACACAGCAAAGTAAGTGACAGCAACATTTCAATTATCCAAATATATCTCTTGTAAATGCAAATCACTTCCTTTCTTTCTCCATTATGTACAAAATCTATTCATTTCTTCATTTACTCACAGAACAATACAAGTTTGGAAAAAACAAGCATGGAAATCTATAATTACATTGTTGAATGAATTTTGAATTTATAAATAGGCCTATGAATTGTTTATCTATCCTTGTCTATCTTCCGGTTTTAGTGGAAGAGGGGATTATTATTACTTCAACTTTGGCCACATCTTGTAATTTGTAAATTCTGTGAAGAAAGTCATCCATCCACATTAGAACATCTCAAGCATAAAATATTTGCACTTGTCACTAACATGTAGGCCAACATATATAGTAAAGTAAACTATTATATTGTTGATTGCTAAACAGAATAAAGCAAAGAACTGGCTTATATACGTACGGGAAAGGAAAATTATGCTTGATATATAGATTCTTAACTAAGCGAGGATGGTTATAGGCATATTTTCAATTCTTCAAGATTTCATTATGTCAAGTTATCAGTTTGTCAAATTTTAAAGTAGACCCTTGTGAAGCACGGGTTACCTGCTTGTATATTATAAACAGTACTCACAAGTTTTGTAAGCTCGAATGAAAATTGAAAGAGTGTTTTATAATAGTGTTTCATCACTTTTTGTACGGTATATATAAAAAGCTAAAACTTTTCTCTCAAAAATGCATAGTACGGTAAGGAAATTGATCATATACCTTCTGTATTTGGAAAATCGTAGTAGAATATCATTTCTAAAAGTTGCAATTATGTTACTATACAAAAATAGTGATTCTTGTCTTGCACATATAATAGTAATCTCGTTCTTCCAAATTCTTATCAGACTAAAAAAATTATGCCATGGAATGTTATAAGAGTTAGTAAAAGAGAGCCAGAATTCATTGAAAATTTAAACAAACAAAATAATAATCATAATTGCATAGGACAAAAACGATCAGTAAGTTGACAAAAAACAGCTTAGCAAGTTCAACAAAGCATTAAATTCATATTGGGTTATAAGGTGCAATATACGTTTATATTTGCTTATGAAAAATGTAGCACAACACAAAAGTTATCGCTTTGTATCTCAAATTGATACCCTCAACTCAAAATTGGAATAATTATCACGATTTACAGAGTTGTCAGTGATATTTTTATTTCAAAGTCGATTTTTTATTGGAATGAGATCTAGATTATAAGCAATTTGTGTAGTACCTAATTTGAATTCAATAAACTATTAATAAATAATCTCATGAACATAGCCTATAAAATATATATTATCGTTGATGATTTTACTCTGAAATTCAAATTATAAAAAGTTTATAAAACTTCATTGAATAGGATGAGAATGAAATAAAAGAGAAACACCAAAAATGTGTTCATTTCCATCTCAAATATAACAATTAGAGACAGTAATTTTATTTATTTTGACAAGTTGATAAATGTTTGGATTGTAAGTGTTCTTATAGTATGGTATATTGGCATTCATGCTTTGAGATAAGAGTTGATGAGTTATTCAGACGGGAGAAAGCTATGCCACCTCTATTAATTACAGTACGTTTGTGAAGGCGTTTACTCCATACGCTCTTAAGTACTACGTATGTCTGGCATTACTAAAATTGAGCCGTGAGCGCGATTGCTAAATAGTTTGTTGACAGATGGAGAACAGGGAAAACGTTCATTGAAAGCCTTTTTAGGTGGTTGGAAGAAGGTGGGTCTAACTCAACATGCAATCTGTTAATGGAGAGACAGGTAATAGCATGTGAAAATGAGATCTGAAACAGTTTTCACTCCCAACCAATTTACTTCGAATACATATATACATATACTAGGTACATAGAATATCTATTTTAATTTCCTTGATTCCCACCTTGCACCTTTATTTTCAGACCATAAAAGTGTCATCATTAGTAATAGAAAACTAATATTCGGTTTTAAATCGCGTCCAACACTTATCAATTTCACAGAGTTTTCAAAAATTTATCATTACTGATTACGTTAGAATTCATTTTTCAACATAAATCTTCTAACTTATTTGTATAATTGTGACATCAATAAATGTTTGTGTTCTTGAAAAAATGAATTTTCAACTCCTGCATATAGCCTCTTTATTATTCTCCTTTTGAATATAAAATTATTACACATTATATATTTTCCATGTACAATTCATTTAGCCCTTTTTTTAACGCGGTATTTTATATTATTAAATAGGTACCAAGCTTTCTTTCAGACATCTTTTGTAGCGTCATTATCTTCTCTCTACTTGTTCAATTGTATATTTGTATGGCTATGTATTCATATTCAACAACAATATGATATTGAAATAGAATACACTATTCGTTTTTGGATTTGTGATTTCCACTCTTCATCTTCATAGGTTGTTGGGAACAGTTCTGTATCGGGTGCAATACTAAGTGGGCATCGTGGGAAACTCAGTGTGTTTTTTTCAATAAACAGTAGTCTAGGAACCATATAAATCAAGCCGTGTTTGCTGGCATAAGGAATCTTGTTCCGATTAGGAAGTCAGTTCGGTGAGCCATGATAAAGTTGATCGCAAACCTGTTCCCAGTCAACTCTCTGAGTTTTTCATCACTTTTCCTCCATAATAATTGTTGAGGAAGGCAATCTTTGGCTAGAAAACATTCATGAAACGGAAGTTGAACTTGCATAATAAGTCTATGGGCAGATGCAGATGAAAGTGGCCCTGAATGTATTCATGAGCCAAGTCAAAAAGAATGAATTTGCTTCTAGTACCGTATGCTAGTATGATACAAGAATACTGTAACGGCATGGATGGGTTTTCTCCTTTTTTCTAGAGCGTAATTTATAACAAGTTGTGGTCCCTCTTATGAATGTATGATAATTTTTAACCAGTCTCTATTAAGAATAAAATTACACAGTAACTATTACGAATGATTACAATATTATGAGAGTGTAATCTGGTAATGTACCGTACCTAATCACTACCTGTATTAAGAAAGGTGCTATAATAATGTAGTGGATGATCTCGCAAATTTCTTCTCCAACCAAGGCTTTCATAAGGCCAAAGCAAGCTATAATAATTTTTCCTCAAATTAGGACAGTGCTGATATTTTTTTTGTAAATTCATTGTGGGTTGTTCTTAGGTAAAAGAATTATCATTACTTTTCCATTGATATTTGATTTAATTATTCTTTTGTAGTCTATTATATTGAAATCTTACACAATCGTCATCACTCACTTATTATTTTGTTTTGACTATTAATAATAGTAGGTAATTAGTAACTTATTGGGTGGAAATAATAAACATAATTTGGGAAAAAACTAACTATTTTAATTTCTCTGATGATTATTATAGCTGACTTTTTGATAATTTGAAAAGAAGATGTATACTTAGTTGTATAAACTTACATTGAATTTATCTAAGACAAAAAATGAAGCTCAATATTATTTTTTCAAATTTCAAATGAGCAAATTGAAAATTTCAAAGGTAGGTATCCTACATTATAGGTATCACATTCAGGCTAGGTGAGACCTTCCCTTAAGGGGACTCCATATAACTTAGCAAACTCAGACAACCTTGAAAACTGAATATACATCATTATACAATACATATGTTATACAGTATAAATATGAATCGGTGTTGTATATTATACAGTTACTGAAGGAATGCTGCACTGTAAGGGACTTTACACCAATAAATGTCTCATGAAAAAGAATAATCAAACGATTTACTAGTGGATATAGTGCTTGCCTAGCAGCCTAGAGATCTCCGGTTCAAACCCTCTCATCACCAAACGGTTTTGAACAGTTCACACCCGAGTTGTTTAGTTGTAAACATTTTATTTCTGGGACAAAATTTATGATTTTAAAAAATTCAATATTGAGCAAATTGTCAAATTCAAAAGGTATCCTACATGATATGAATATAGGTATTACATTGAGGCTAGGTGGGACCTCCCCTTAAGGGACTCCACACCAATAAGCTGGAGCAGCTCACATTTCTTCAAAATATTATAGTATCCGATAATTCTCAAAAACCTCGGAAATAATTATAGTCTATCTGTGGATGTAATCAGCTACATTGAAATCGCCGAAATTCACGGAAACCGACTTATTATTGCACAGTATTGTGATCTTGCAGATTCCGATAGCAGTTCCAGTTCCCCAGCCAGTGACAGTCACGGTGGAGAAGAATATACCAGTTCCGGTTCCTCAACCAGTAGCAGTTCCGATCGAGAAACCAGTACCGGTGCCAGTTCCTTATCCGGTGATCAAACACGTTCCCGTACAGGTAACTCACAAATTAATATAATATGCAATCGAAAATGTACAGTACCTTGAATGATATATCATATAGCCACCTATAACTGAATGTCAAGTCAAACGTGTTGGCTACACTGTAAAAGTAGTCTAGAATCATTGCTGCATTGAACACTTTATCATATCGGATGGGCACGTTAAATTGTCGGTCCCGGCTGAAGTATAACTGTTGTAAGGCCCATTGACGGCTTAAATTATATATTCAGGCGAGGTGGAACCTTCCCGCAAGGGACTTCCCACCAATAAAAACCATACGATTTTACTTTTACTGTATAATAATGTCCAATGAAAGCTAGTCTTCTTCTATAAAAAACTAAGGATTTTTGAAATTGCAAATATGGACTGAATAACTAAATAGCAGAGAGAAATTTAAAGCTGTTGGTTAACTGCAATTTCTAATAAATCTTCCATCTTAGTCTAGAATCAGTTGTCAGTTGCAACATGCAATGAATAACCTGAAGCATTTCAACTATCATGGAATTTCCTCTGTTTTCGATTCAAACTGGCTGAACTTACATTTGCAGCATTGTTATTCTCTTTAGGCCGGGGCATCCAGTTAGAACTGGTTGTGATAGTCTGATAATGTCCATTCATCTTTACAGGCTCCCACATACCTATAAAATTCTACAAACATTGCATTTTTTGCAGATGCTCACCCTAAGCTCTTTGCTTGTGAGTAGGAATGAAATGAGTGTGTGGGTGATTGATAAGACGTCCATGCCTACCGGCGTGACTCGAACCACAAACCAGGCAGTGCTAGCAGACTGAAGGGTGTAATGCCCTAGACCGCTCGACCAGCCTGACCGGCTGTTTAAAATTTATTGTCCTATCTAGAGAGAAGGGGTGATCAGTACACATTTCCACATTCCTAAAAAGTCTACAGTACTAAAAAATAAAGTACTGAGATGTTCAAATGTGGTTGTTTCAAGAATAGTGGAAAATAGGTTATTTCACTAGATTCAGACTCCAACAAATATCATAGTAGAATCTACAAATAGTTTGCATGTGGCTGGTTCAGTTGAGAGAAATGGTTTGTACAGTAGAAACTTCCTCAATACCTCTATAAAATTCAATAATAAATTAACATAGACCTAATGAGGTTGATTCAAGATAGATAAAAAATACAAAATTATCTAAGTAATCTAACTTTATAACAATAAATTGTGTATGGTACAAGTACCTAAGGTTCTTTTAGATCGACACTTTTGTATTTTAGTAGGAATAAGTGAAAAAGTAGATGCTTCAAATGTAATTGTTGTAGGTGCATGAAGACATGTTATTTTAGTTCAGAATTTCAAAATACCCATCGAATTCTACAAACTATCAAGTTGAATAACCTACATTGCAATTTGCATTTGTTCAAAACTCGATTGTTTAAAATAGAAAACTCTGTATTTCAGAAAAGACTCCTTTGCAATTTCCAAAAAAGTATATCACTTGTAGATTGCTTTGAAATTGGTTGTTCCAGGTAGAAACCCCATTATTTTAAACATTATTTCAATTACAGACTCGATTGCTTATAAAAACACTTCACTTGAATGGGTTACTTTTTTACAAATTAATAAGAACAATATGAAAACTTGTAGAACCCTTTTTCATTTAAAATATCACAACGACTAGTTTCGACCATAACTTAGGTCATTTACAAGTTGAAATGTGGAAAATAAAATAGAATAGTATCAACTTGTTTATTTATTTTCCACATTTCAACTTGTAAATTACCTAGGTCGAAACTAGTCGTAGTGATATTTTAAATAATAAAGGGTACTAAAAGTTTTCATATTGTTCTTATTAATTCGATTGCTTATGTACAATAATGAAGTATTATAATTTTCATTTTCTAAAATATGATAATATTGTAATGGAAATGGAAAGTGGAGTTGAAGAGTGTGATATTGTACTACAAGCTATAGAAAAATGAGATTGTTCCAGGTAGAAAACTCCAATATTTCAAAACTAATAGATTACCACAGATCAAATCTGTCAAAAATCTACAACAAAATATTGAGTTACCGTATTTGAAATAATATATAATTATTCCACGTGAAATCCCCTGTATTACACTCTCAATACCTCTCAAAAATCCACAAATATTAGTTGGAATTTTCTTGTTTTTCAGGTAGAAAAACGGGTTCACGTTCCCGTCGCAGTTCCGGTGCCGATTCATCTACCGATGAGCCACGGGGGGGCACCCCTTCCCCCGCACACTCTCACCCCCACACTGCAAAGCCCTCACGGCCAAGACGCGACCTTAGCATTGCAACATTCTTCAATTTTGTCAAGTTCTTTTCCTTCTTCGCACCTAGAGACTTCCCCTCATGGATTGCTGCAGCATTCAAGTTTATACTCTAGCGACGGCCCGGCACACTGGTGACATATCTTCTACTAGGTCAGTAAATTACATTATTATTCATTCATTTCTCTATTCAATTATATATTTGAAATATTAATTCACCCACGACTATTTTAACACGTTTATATTTGTCTATTAATTATCCATTATTTTTCATCTTGGTTTGTTCATTCATAAAGGGGTAACCAACCTCCAACGCAGCCAATACCAATGAAACATACTGAAAATTAAAATTCACCTCCCTCCATCAATTAGGTAAAAAAGAAAAGCCCTAAAATGATCAAATTGGATTTATGATAGAATATCAAATTTAATAACAGGAAATTACTCAATAATCAGTATCAATATCGATGAGAGGATTGAAAGAAGATAAGATTTCTTCCAATCATCTTTGACAGTATATGTAACACTAGCAGAGCCTGGTATATGCATAAAAATATGTACGGTACCGTGTTACAATACAATACGACCAGGAATATACCGTAGGTATTTACGATACTATAATTCCAATTACGTTACTCATATCATACTATATAATCCATTGTTCATTTGATAATGTGTTAAGAGAGCAAACATGAGATGTTATTCCTTGTAATCTTATATGTATTTTCAAATAATAAAAAAAAATGATGAACTGGTTGGGACAGTATTGTTGGGATATTTGATCATCTCATCAAATCACCCACGCACAATCCATGATCAAAGCACAAGTTAGAAACTCATGTAGGATTCAATAATAATAAGAGTGAATGCTGCAGTGATTCACACTATATTCATTTCAGGTCTAAGGTCTCTTATGCATATATTGAAGTGATTTACAGTGGAATGGATTTCACTGCGACTTGTGATATGTGACAATCAAGTGTTACTATACAGGAGTTTATTATTCATTGTGATAATAATATGCTTTTTTATCTTGCAGACTTTCACCAGGTGATAACATTCTAGTCCTTCTTGCAAAAAAATCCAGCAGACAATGAAAGCCTGCTGGAGGAGCGCGGGATACTGACATTTTGCAATGCCCACGTGAGTCTAAGACTTGTGCGTCTTGGTTATGCTGCTGGTCGCTTGTTATTCGATCAACAGTATGAAAAGATTCACTCAGCTTCACTGCAAAGATTGAAAGGATAAAAAGATTCACTCAGCAGAAGTGCAAGTGAAAGAGAACATGGAGAGTTTGGGGACAAAGAATTTAACACATAGGCCTGGTTGCATAAAAGCTGATTAAATTTTAATCTTGATTAATTTCACGAGAACCATTCAGAGAAGCCTTCTCTGATTGGTTCTCGTGAAATTAATAGCATTTTAAAGCTTCCAGAAGCGTTGGCGCACAAAATTCGTAGATTGAGAGGAGATCAATGTTGAGAAGTGGAGTAGAGCTGAATAGTCAAATGTATCTAACCAAAGCTCTACAATATTGAAAAGTTGACAAATTTAAATTGTATTATAAACTCATTTAAAAGTTATAGGATCAATAAATTTCATATATAGCAATGTGATTCATCACACTGAGGTTGGCTCATTAAATATAAATATAAAGCAAATTGTCTGTAACGTAATCAAGAATTTATTGTAATATATGATCCACTGAAATGGAATAATAAACAATGCAGAAGAATAAATGGTTAATTCAAGTGTGTGGTCTATTCAAGATTCAAGAGTAATATTGAATAATATTTTAACATGAATTTCATAATATAAGAGTGAGTATTATTTAAGCAATGTAAAAGATTAATAAAAAATTGTTTCAATTCGTACAGTATATCTTTACTCCTCGCTGTTAACAGTAGTGAACATAATATTCATACGTGAAGAAGTATGTTTGGTAGAATAATATTACTCATCCCCAATGAAGAATTCGATTACATTATTTTTCATGATAGAATAACTTGATAAGATATTATGAGTTTTTAGTAAGTTCTACCCAATCTCCAGGTTTCGTCTTTCACTGAACAGATGCACATTTGCCGTATTTGGAATGTGAATTGACGCCTTTTAGTATGATATACACTCGCTATATAATAGGCTACGTTAGTAATAATACTAAAAATCAACGAAGAGGATAAGAAACAGAAATAGGCCTACAAATAATTCAATATTTTATTGATGTTGAAGATAGATATCTATTGGTACCTATTTATCATAAGGAGATCATCTTGGAATATTCATGAAAATTAAAATATTATTTCTTATTTAAAAAAACAGTGAAGTTCATTATTCATATTTCAGTAAGTCGATCATGGACTTGCTATTCAAGAAATATAAAGCGGTATTTTGTTTCAAAAAAGACTAAACTTTGAGAAGAGTAGAAGAATAGAAAATCTCTAACTTACGAATAAGGCAGGAAATAAGATTCAGATTGTGAGTTGTGAGTCATTATACTGAGTAATCGACAATATATGGTGGATAGTAAGCCTTGTTCTCAAATATATTCGAGTTTGTGCTATATTTGCTAATGATTTTAATATGAATGCTTCTGTATTGTGTATGAAAACAGTTTAGTGATATAGAGACACACATTTTAACAGACACAAAGAACACTTAACTCTGTTGTAACTTTTTTAAATAAGGGACTACGATTCAACAAAATTCGAAAAACATGATGTTTCAACTAAATATTGAAAAGTAGCTTAGCATGGATAAGCTACTTAATTTGACATTTGAGCCGCCAGACCTTTCTAAATAGTTTGAATCTTCTCAATGCAGAGCTCTGAGACACACATTATACAGTTAATTTGTCGTCATTAAACTTAATCTCCACTATATGAATTCTTCTACTACTGTCTGTTAATACTGTACTATACGAAGTTTTCTACTACTTTTTTATATTCATAACCCTTTTTTATATCTTTTACTACTGTCTATATTTGCTATCTAATTCCTCTAGAGCTACCTATTTTCCATTACTGTTAATCTTCCTCTAATGTTTATCTTCTATTACTCTCTGCAGTCTTTTACTTCTCACACTGAATACAAAATTTATTCTTATTGCAAAACTGTTGTCATGATTATTGGATAAATAAATGATGAATAATAAAAAAAAACCAACACACAAGCCAATAGTGAAAATTATACATAAATAGTTTGGCAGCTATAGAGTCAAACAATAAAACTAGTTTGTTGTATTTTAGACACAGTGTATTATTATTATTATAAGTGAGTTTTTATATAGTGTTTCTTTACGGAAAACAAAATCAAAAAATTAGTGTTAATTTAGCAAAACTCGTTCTTTGCAAAAAGACCTACTCGTTTCTTTAGAGTATTTTTTTCAAACGAAACTCTACTACACTCATCAAGACTTTCTTTCTTGTCATCAACTTTGGGACATTGGGCATCTACCGTGAAGACTTTGCGCTCGAATCGTTTCATGCTTCGCCTGATGGTTCGGTTGATGCCAAGACACTCCATGCACATCAAAAGGATGTAGTAGACAATTTCGACGAGGCTGATGAGGCTGACCCCGAGGAACATGTCGAGGTAGGTCATCGAGGACTGAACCAACTCCTCGAGGATTTCCGTTTGCCGCCGTATCTTCGGGTAGAGGGTGTCGTCTCGCAGCACCATGGTGTACTGGGTCGTTGAGTTCGGCTGAGGAATGATTTCACGAGAAATGGCTCTGTACTCGGTGTGATTACAGGACGCCAAGCAGTTGCAGTCTTTCCAAGAACTCTCAATATTCACATCTTCCATGATTACGTGAGCACAAGCCTTGGATTCGGCGTTGCCACATATTGGAGTGCCTTCAGTATGTGGTAGAAAGTAGAGAACACACGAGCAATTTTCCAGAATCTTGTCTGTGAAGCATTCCACTAGACAGTTGCGTCGGGTGTAGTATTTAAAAAACTTCAATTGCCTTTCCTTTTCAGAGGTTGACGAAAAGCATTCTCTTTCATCCGGCGGTCTCTGAAATGATTCCTTGTCAATCAGCAGGTAACTCGTGGCATCTACTAGCACCTGCAGCTCATGGTTCATGAATTTTTTGTCATAATACCATCGCATGAAAGGACTCGGTACATCATAAGGATTGTGGATGGAATAGAATCCAAATTCCCGATGGCGCGATTTGTACTCGTCAGGCATATTGCACACTTTATTCTTATCCTTACTGTCAGGCGGATCACAAGTCTTGTGCGTGAATGTGTTGATGGGACTCTTGTTCAGGGCTGGATATGAGTAGATCCTTCCCCTTTCCTTTGATGTCATAGCAATAAAGGGAAATCCTTGCAGTTTCTCTTCTTGATGTGAAAGTGTAGAATTCGGGTCAAGTGAATAGGCTAGTTTGAAGTGGTGATGCACTGTGTTGTTCTTGAACATTTCTGTTGGTGGAATGATGTTGCAGCTAAAACAATAACCGTGGAGAGTCAGAGAATCGTAACACATGATTGGTCCATCAGAAGCTAGACTTGCATCAGAATCGGCTTCACTGTCGACGAGGTCTTGATTTTTGAACGTTTTGCTATTGAATAGCTTCAAAAACATACTGTTTGCCATTGTAAAATATTTATTTTCGAATCTGGATGTGTTCTGGGTATTATAAATTTTCCTATCACTTCTACTAACACCATTATCGGGTAACACAATATCAATAAAACGTCTATAGTTCATTTCATACCAATCGGCATCACCAGACACATTTTTCGGCAAAGAGAACATTTCTTCCAGTCCATAAGCATCGCATACAGTGATTGCAGGCACAGCAAATGATGATATCGAATACGGAATATTTGATGTTTTTATCAACATCTCCGATGTTCTCCAAGCCCACCATTTTCGAATCAATGTTGTCGACGAAAATGATATAAAAATTATCAGGATTAAACCCCAGAATGCTCTTTCAAAGAGATGTCTCCTAGCATCACCCAGGTACTTTATACCGTGCAGTGAAGTATTGAAGATGAAGCTTCTGGAAATAATTTTAATCCCATCTTTTCTTTTTCGTTCGCTCTGCATGGTTTTGATTCAAGAAGTCTACCACTGAAAAATCGTTTATATCTGAAGAATTCTTCCGGTTTACCGTTGAGTTGAGAAACAGTAGGTTAAACAATTACTTTATCACATTCTTGAAAAATCAATTTTTTCCAAAACAACTTGAACTTACAGTTTCGTTGGAAATCGTCACACTTTAGATTGTTAAAAGAACGTCAGAAAAATTGCACAGTTCGACTTCATCTAATTAAATAACAGTAGAAACAAACTTGATGTCAAATATTATTGAAAGTTGCACCTATTATAAAGTACCATCTAACACTGTGGGTAGCAAGGCATCTACATTACGTACTGCCAACGCTCGTATCGAGTACGATGGGTGATTAGGGATTAATAATTAAGAATATGGAAGGATGGGGAAATTATAAAACGTTTCTAGATTGGCGAGTAGTTTTATTGGAGCAAGGGCGTCTATCAATTCTCCAGGCGATGAGTGACCTTATTAACTTTATTACTACTTGAATAATTGATCAAAATTAAGTTGATGAAGAATATTGTTATTGCAGCATGGTTATCATTCTAACATGATAAAGTTATCATGAAATAAAAAGCATGGGCGTTGTAATCGATCCAGCTACTATAAAATATTAAAGGTAACCTTGGACTATGATGGTAAATTAATTTCAAAACCCACTGAACCTCACCTACTCACGTGTCTAGCGCCACATGGCTGCATGTATTTTACAATTTTCTTCTGTATATAAATAAATGTATATTATATAATTTGGAATCAGTCAAAGTGAGAAGAACGTTTCTATTTAGATTTTGATGAATGACCTATGGTGGAAGCTCGATCTAGTACACCTCAAGGTACCGCTCAAAAATTAATATTACGAGGTTTGTACTAAATCGGGGTCTACTATATCAAGGTTGGAAGCTATATGGACGTTTTAAGGGTTTCGAGGTTCAAATTTACTGGCATTATTTTTCATGCTATTGTTTTCACACATTTATAAATTTAAATGAAGTTATGGTTTGATGATATAAACATACCAGTATGAAACAACTTACGCCTATACACGTTATTTCCCAATTTAAAGTTTTCTTTGATCTAGGTATTTTTCGAGTGTTGTTATTTTGGAAGTTTTGGATGAATATTGTTGCATTATAACGTGATAGTCACTATTATTATGTATTATTTTTATTAGAATTCTTATGATTTTTTTAATTTATGAGATTTTATGAACACAATATCTGATAACATGATTTCCTTTATTGGAAATTGAATTTCCTCTGAGATTTATTTAATATGGTGGAAAAGAGACACTATAATAAAATTAGCTCTATATAGCCTATGATTTTTTTACTAAATGAAAACTATAATCACCTTTGAAAGAGCAAATTAAAATTTGAGAAGAAAGTAAAATATTCACTTTTCAGATGAATTTCAAGCTCTATTACTTTTTACTTAATGGAAACTATGATCAACCTTGTAAGAGCAAAGTAAAATTTTGAGAAGAGAGTAAAATATTCACTTTTTAAATGAGTTTCAAAAAAGATGAAAATAAGCTTAAAAACTCCAATTTTAAGCTTATCAAAAGGCTATTATTCCAATAAATTGAAAACATATTATTTTTAAACAGCATTATTTGGTATAATATTATTTAATAACTACCGAAATACATTTTTCTATTGAAGAGTTGAAAAAAGGTTTGAATAAAATTAAATTATATTATTTTACAAACATAATTATATTTGACATCATAAGTTTCTACGTGTTAACAATAATTTACAATTTTTCTAGGCTATTGAACAACATTTTTAATAAAAATTCTACAATATTCATTCAAGAACTAGGAAAATAATTATGACTTCTCATTTAAAGAACAATTTTTTCAAGTACGGTAATGCTGAACCAAAATATTACTCATTCTTAACGTATTGAGTTATTGCCATAGTTGAAATCCCGAGTTACTTGCATAATAATGGAAAATAATCATGACTTCTCATTTAAAGAACAATT
Source organism: Nilaparvata lugens (assembly GCF_014356525.2). Classification (NCBI taxonomy): domain Eukaryota; kingdom Metazoa; phylum Arthropoda; class Insecta; order Hemiptera; family Delphacidae; genus Nilaparvata; species Nilaparvata lugens. Next base: position 19,800,432 of record NC_052514.1, on the reverse strand, counting down.
TTTTCAAGCACGGTAATGCTGAACCAAAATATTACTCGTTCATAAGGTAATGTATTGAGTTATTGCCATAGTTGAAATCCCGAGTTACTTGCATAACGTGACATGCAACCCGAGTTTTCTCAAGTTTTATTTGGTGCAGAACAAACAAAAACATTTCTCAACAGTTGAAACCGGGGTTTTTAATATTTTTAGATTTTTAGTTGTTTATTCAACTTCCTCTACCGATAAATAAAGTTCAAGGTTCACTTAGGTTAAACCACACAAAACTTTAGTTTAATTTTTCATCTTATTTTTAGCTAACAGTTGAATATGCTACTCTTTTTATTGTTACATGCTTTGAATCTCTCGTTTGTAGGTCAGAAGCAATCAAGTCACATATTCAATCGGCTAACATATTAGGTAGGAATATTAAACATATTAGGAATTACCTGATTCTTTGCAAACTCAATTTTCCAACAGAGTATCTTTATCATGAAAGCACTATAAACGCTGACAGCACAATCATCCAAAAGTAAATAAGTACTACCGCGAAAAAAACAAAACATCCTGCTGCTACTGGTTGAGAGAAATAGTTGACATTGCGATTTTTCAAGGGAAAAATCATATGGGGAATTTTGAAGGTTGTTGTAGGCCTTGATGTGGTGGTTCTTATTGGTAAGTCTTTTTTCAATCTCCTTGGTGTTGGCACAAACATACAAGGCACCTCATAACCGGAACCTTTCGACTTGAAAACGGTACCGGCGCCGCCTCTCTTTAACTCTGATAATACGGGCATGACGGCTATCCAGTGTTCATTTCTATCGTCCCAGTCATCACGCTTGTAATGTTTCAGGTTGAATTCTGCATAGGTTTTTTTGCGTGGAGCTCTTTTTTGTTGCATGGATTTCATAATTGGACTACTCATTGGTAAAGACTTTGAACGTTTCCTTTCTTCGGCCACTTTTTTCAAAACAGATTCAGGCCATTCTGTAAACTTAGTGCGCCATCCCATATCCACTAACCACAGGGTTTCCCCACACCTCAAATTGATGCAGTAGTTTTTCTGCATCACTCGTCTTACATCCTTTGCTCCAATACTCCTCCCATCAAAGCCAAGAAATCTAAACATATCACCTTCAATTTCATAATCTCTTCCTTCAATATAGTTTTCATCAACTTGTTCAAGTAACGGCAAAAGTGAAACGAAAAGCCAGAACAGTATCACGACACTCATCAGCAGCAAACTGACCAATGCGGCAAGCCACTTCTCTGAGTAGGCTACCAACACTAACATTGCTGCAGTAACGACCAGCAAAACAACCCAAAAAATCACTGCTCCAGTAGCAAAATTATCGAAATCAAAGTCAACCCAATTTGTCATCATTATTGTTATTGATAACACAAGAAAAACTGCAGATATTAAAACCAATCCAGCCTGAACGGAGAAAGCGAGACAGAATGTTTTTAACCGATACATTGTTGGTGGAACGTAAATTCACGTTTTTGAAAATAAAATTAAATTTATACAATAAATGTAGAGCAGTCACACTTCTTGCTAACTCAATAAGTTATTTTTAATCAATATTAGACCAGTAATCCAGTGTAATCATTCATCAATTTAACATGACTTGTTTTATTTCTGGTTTTGGATGGTGAAAAACAAAATAAATATTATCTTTTTTGGATTATCAATTCACTGCTGACAAGTTATTCAAAATCAAATCAGAATTAAGACATTATTTTTGTGAATCAACTGTCAAAGATTATAAAGGTGCCCTTTCAAGTATTCTGAAATATGTCACAAATCACCGACTAACTTTCTATGGTTCGTGTTTGCCTTGGTTTTCAAAGGTAAAAACGTTCAATCTTCATTACTTCATATAATAATATTTGACAACATCCTCTTTTATTAGGTATTTTTTTAAAGTGTTCATAAATAATAATTAATAAATATTAACACGATAACAAACCTCAAAATATTCTAGTATACAACCAAATCGTTAGTGATGCGTATCCAAATTAATGAACTGAAGAAAACTATTTGATATCAAATGAGTTCCGAAAAACTTGGAATAGTTTAAAACTCATCAAACAAAATAATATCAGTTAATCAAGAAGCAATAAATTTTTATTAAAATTGTTAATCATATGTAAAAAATATGATTTGAGGTTGAGCAACAGAGTGACATTTTTAATTTTTACAAGTGACATTTTATAAAGGTTTTCAGTTTGCGTACTATAAAGTTATCAAAATAGATTTTTCTTATCATTTTTAAAATATGAGCGTCCAAATTTGAATTTTTTATTATTTAAATTTTAATCGTGATTAATTCCACGAGACCAATCAGACAAGCCTTTTATTCAAAAAAGGCCTTTTCTAATTATTTCTCGTGAAATTAATCTCAATTAAAATTTAACCGGCTCTTGTGCAACCAGGCCTTAGAATCCTAAATTTTCCACGCTTTCAAAGTAAAAAGCCGCTGTTTTAACACGCACTAAGGGGTGCGTGGAGCAAAAAAGTTTGAAACCCCTGATTTAAAATTTGATACATTTGAAAATGGAATAACTTGTCCAAAAATTAATATTTCTTGAAAAAGATTCCTACTTAATCAACAGTTCCGTGAAAAATGTATTCTCAAAATTTCAAGAATTAAACTGGTGCAAAATTTGAATTGATGCGCTCATATCTGTAAAGCTACCTAACAAAACTTTCTCTAAAACTTGATAGATCCAAATCGAAAAACTCGTTACTAGTAAAGAGTTTTCAAAACTATGTGCAGAAAATTTTCAAAGTTTTTAATAGTTTTTGAAAAAGTTATTTAGATAAAAAATATATGATAAAAGCCATAATAAAGATAAGCGAGAAGAAAGAATGTGCGGCACAGTAAAGGAAAGGAAACATGAAGAGAGTAATGATTTTAATGAGTTAAAAAAGGAAGATTATTCACAATGTAGGCCTACTTATAGATGGTACAGCATATAATAAGTTGACAAATTGGAGTGATCACACACTACATTTAGCTTGCAGAGAAACATCTATAAGAACTTATCAATACTTGATAAGTATAATAATGATTATAATAGTACTTGATATTTGAAATGTATAGATAATATACAGGATGGCGCATGATATGATCCAACATTTAGTTCATCATTAATTTTGTATGTTGGTAATTATTCTTATGTTTTAGGTTGGCAGACGTGACAGCGTTACATGAAAAGTTGTTTTGTCGTGACCAAATAATTCCTTCCTTCAAAAAGTCGTTCTAACATGGCCGAAAAAGAAAGACTGTCTGTTGAACAACGGATAAAAACTGTGTTGTTTATCAATGGAACAAAAAGTGTAGTGCTTACACAAAGACGATTTCGTGCTCATTTTCAAACTCGCTGGTCACCATCATTTGAAACTATTCGTAGAATTTATGAAAAATTTATAAGTGATGGCTCAGTATTTGAGAGTAAACGTCAAACACCTTCTACTGTCCGTACTCCATAGAATGTTTAAACAGACAGAGTAGCGTTGGTGAGGAGTCCAGACAAGTCGACTAGAAAAGCAACAGCGGACTTTCACATTTCTAGGCGATCTGTCCAGCGAATATTTTAAAAACTGATTTGCATTTGTTTCCGTAAAAAATTACAGTGCTACTCAAATTGACGATTGACAACAAACAACAACAAATGGTTTTCGCAGAATGGGTTGTTAATCAAAACGTAAATTGCTTAACAATGTTTGGGTTTCATATGAGGCACATTTTCACTTAGACGGTGTAGTTAATAGACAAAATGTGCGTTTTTGGACTTACGAAAATCCACTTGTGCTATACGAAAAGGTGCATCATGCTCCACAAATTATGTTATGTGCTACTATCTCGAGCCATGGGCTAATAGGGCCATTCTTTTTTGAACAGACTGTGAACAGTGAACGTTATCTAAACATGCTGCGTGACAATTTTGTTCCTCAGCTTATCGCAAAAGGGTTTCGAGTAGAGAATCAGTGGTTCATGCAGGATGGAGCTGGACCACACGCAGCCAACGTTGTTTTAGACTCTGCATGGAAATTTCAACCAAAATGTCATTTCAAATCGATTTCCGAATCGTTTTTCTTGTGGGCATAACTGGCCCCCAAACATTCTGATTTGAATCCGTGCGACTAATTTCTTTGGGGATTTTTGAATGAGAAGATCTTCGCTGAACATCTCAACCCACTGATGGATCTGTGAGTGCTAATCATTAAGGCATGTAACGAGATAACCGAGGATATGTGTCGCCGAGTCACCAATAACACAGGCGTTCGTGTTGGAGCAGTTATCAGACAAGAAGGTGGCCACATTGAACATGTAATGGGCACAAACTAATCTCCAGGTATACAGTAGACAATTTATATCTCATTTTTCTGAATTGCTTTCAAAATAAACTCTCTATGAAAAACTAAATGTTGGATCATATCGTGCGCTATCCTGTAAATATTTTCCTTTCCATGTAGCAGAGAGATCAGGAACCTCTATAATAGCCTAGGCATTGTGAGTGAAATAAAATGTAAAATAATTCGATGACCTTAGCTGAGAATAGTCCATACTCTAGAAAGTGTAGGCAACAAGACGTTAAGTCCGATATAAAGAGGCGTGGAGCTACCGAAGGAGATGCTCACGATAAATTTAATTGGAGGCTTTTTGTTGATGCGGCCAAATGTCAACTTGGACATGAATGACCATGGGAGTAAGTAAGAAGGCCTAAGTATGATGTTCAATGAATTATATTGAATAAAATTATCGTTGAATAGATAATCAAGAGAGGAACAAATGAAACTACAAAAAATATTCAAATGATCATTAAAATTCTGAACTTAAATAGTAGGCTAATAATAAATCATAATAGTTAATCATAAATTAATAATTTTTTTAAAAATGACTCACATTAAAAACGCAGTTGAAGATACAGGTTCATAATTTTTATCAATTTCTCATGGATAAAATTTGATAATACATATAAGTTTGAAACATTTTCTATCCAGTGAGATGAACTTCTCAAAATCAGGCCAGCAAGTTCATGGTTGAGGCTTGCTATTCGGATTAGCATACAGCCTGCAAAAAAGAAAGATAATCATTATTGTAATGAGAAGGAGGTAATCTTATTGCACGTTATAATTATTACTTGGGATGACAGTGAATTGTTATTCATATACAATTATTAATAAAAAATAAAACTTGTAGAACTAGATACAATGAAAATAGATTTGAATGTTAAGTTCCAAACCTCACAATCATCCGAAAACAGCTTATTCATATTGCTCCAAAGACTATAAATAACCTTCCAAAAGTCTCATCAATCAAAAAGTTACTAATAATTATATCCAATCCAATGTAAAAAATTGAATAATTCAAACATAGTATTTCAATATCAACATAATTTAGACTGGATTATGTATCTGATTCACCGTTTTTTTATGAATTTTTGTTGGGTTAGGGTTCACAGCACTTAAATGAACTACATCCTCAGGTTCGAAGAAAAATTTGGTTTCTCCTTTTGTAATTGCTACTCCTACTTGTAAAAGTTTTACTTTTGCCGGTAGTGAACCTCAATTAACTTCATAAAGTGTAAGAAAGACTTAAATGTTCAAACAATTAATGTTTTATCTAATTTGTATAGTATTTTTGGAATTTGTATTTATATTGCATATTGTTTTTTGTATTTTTCTTTATGGAAATAAATTGTAATTTTGAATTTCAGATAAGTTGCCAACCGTAATTCAATTATTGAAAGAATATCATAGAGATACGCATTCATAGAGAATAGAGATCTTCATATTTTTCACTAATAAACTACCTATAATCACTCTGAACCAGTTTCATAATAAATAAAATAGCTAACGAAGCTTATTTAATCAAATAATTTAATTTTACAAAAGAAATTGACTTACTTGGTTTTCAGATAGAGTAGCCGCGAAGAAATGCCTCTTAGAAATCTGGAATGTAAAAATATTACAAAGTTAATTCGAATTGGGAATAGATTAGGGTCAGATCAATAATTATTTTGAGTGCATGGAGATCCGAGACTACTATATATATGTTATTGTCAAGCGTCTAATATTGGAAAACTAAATACAACTTAACGTTTTAATATGAAACAATTCATAAATATTGTTTACTATAATGTTTTTTTTGTTTTGATCAACATAACAGTCAGGAGAGGTTTATACAAGTATACCATGTTGTCTTTGTAAATGCTAATTGCACTTTCTTGTACTTCACCTACTTAAAAATATGTATGATGTACATTCCTATAGTTTATAGGCTGCTTGTTGATAAAAACGTCACTATTCAATAGAGCACAATCCACGATTGAAATTATAATGGCATTGATAAAACAGCAAAAATCAAACATTAAATAATGGGGATGCTACCCTTCACAATGCTGCCTTTAAAATTACAGGCAATAGAGAACATAAAAAATTAAGTATAAAACCCAAGGAGTATTTAATATCATTGTCTCTGTAATGCTTACAAGAGTTTACAGATCACACTATAGGTTTATGACTGTTGTTTTTCACTTTTTGCTATTTCTATAGGAGGTTTAAGACTGTTTTCTACTACTTTTTATGTTATGTTTGTTTGTATTATATTGACGCTGTTCCTGATGTACCTCTACATGATTATGAATAAAGATTTTTCCAATTCAATTCAACCCAATGTCTTTCTTACACGTAACTCCCTTGAATGTGTGGAAAATTCTAGTAGCATTAAACCAAATCATATACCAATCATAAACCATAAACCACATCATATATACCAAATGAGGATGGATTCTCCATCCTTCTTACTGTTAAAATTTGTACGTTACAGTCTATTATAGCACTTTGACCAGCTAGAAAAATAAAATACCGTACATTAGATGAATTGAGGTGACATTCAGCTTATAGTTTAAATTATTATAAACATAATTTTATCAACATAAAAAAAGAATTGAACAAAGAAGGCTAGGAAATAAGGTATGAGTTCTAGAATTTAATCTAAATTCGAATAGAGTAAAATGCATGAGAAAGTTCAAGTTCAATGAGGAAAAATTATCCACATGAAATCTTAGCTACCGTACTCTATGAGGATTGATTCTAGGATAGCTTATCTAAATGTATAAGAAAGGTCAAATTTAGTGGAAAAATCTTATTTAAATGAAACCATATTATTGAAATCTTATTTACATGAAACCTACTCAATAAGAATAGATTCTGGGCTAAATAATGGAGAAATAGTTTCATCAATGATCACTCACTGGTGCATTGTAATATTTATCAAGGTCATGCACTTTTTCGGGTCTCTCAGCAACTCCCTTCTTCGATTTCTCCTCCAGCTCATGTATCAACCTGTACACAGCTGAGTTGGTCGCATCGAACTTTGGAGGTATGTACTTGCGAAAGTTCACACTGCAAACCAAACATTGATTTTCATCATTAGTATTTCCAATAATATTCTATGGTTCACACAATCAAAAGCTTTGGATAAATCAAGAAATATTGCGGCTGCCTTCTCACCTGAATCTATTATATCTATTAGTCTTTCAACAAGGGATACTATTGCAGTCTTAGTAGATTCCCTTTCTGGAACCCATGCTGTTCATCACATATGAAATTAATTTCTTCCAGTGCATCAATAACCTATTTAAAACTACTCTTTCAAAAATTTTACTTATTACATTTAGAATACTAATGGGTCTATAATTTTCAACTCTTTCAGAATTACCGCTCTTGAAAATTGGCAAAATTTTTCCTTGTTTCAGATCATCAGGGAAAATACCCTGCTCTAGTGAAGTATTAAGGAGATGCAATAAGGGTCCAGTAATTCATTTTCACATTCTTTTAAAATTTTGCTTGAGACCCCATCCAATCCTACTGTTTTTTTGTTATTCAAATTTTTTATTATTCTTGACAACTCATCTCTTGATAATGGATGAAATTTAAATACCTTTTCAATTGGCTCAGCATTTAATGTAGTTGTATTATAAGTATTAGTGTTCAGTGACTTTTGGAGATTATATGCAACCTGTTGATAATATTTATTGAAAAAGTTACAAATGTCTATACTATCATCCATATAATTTCCATGTTCATCGATTATCCTAGGGACATTAGTAACTGTATATTTTTGAGCTGCTCTCCTATTTCTATTAATTACCTCCCAAACAGCAGAGTTAAAATTGGTACTAGTTGTTAATATTTCAGCTGTTTTCTTACACTTAGCTTTCCTCACTTCTTTTGCATAGTTTTTCTTTAGACATTTGTATTTGACCTCACTCGGAACATCCCTCACTAATTTAAATTCCTCATAAGCTTCCCTAACAATATTTCTTTGAGTAAGAATATCTTCAGTTATCCATTCATCTACTTTGTTTAATTTACTTTTTACTTTGACTTTTTTTATCGGACAGCATACACTAATGTGAAATCTTAGAGTATCAATGAATTGCTTATATTTGTAATTTAGGTTACAACTGTTATAAACACTACTCCAATTTTCTTGAAGCAGTTCCTGCTTCAAACAATTTATATTTCCTAGCTCATATTGCTGAATTTCTTTCACAAAAGTTTTTTTTCTGCTTGGATTCTGGCCCTGCAACTTAACATCTAAAATTTGATAGTTATGATCTGATAGATCTGAGCTACCTAACCTGACATTACAACCTTCTATATTTGTGAGGATATTCGACTTTGAAGTGGAACCAGAGCTTATAGATTTTTATAGATGCAACCCACCCAACACTCGATGCAGATATCGGTATGGTGGAATTGAATTATGTATTGAGTAGTTTAAAAGATAGGAAAGCCCCTGGTTCTGATAATGTAACTAATGAATTCTAGAAAGGATCGCAGCTGCATGGATAACATATTTGTTTTACATTCAATAATATTTCAACATGTAGAATTGCGACATAAACCCATCTATGCACTATTTGTGGATTATGAGGCTGCGTTCGACGGTGTACCCCATTTTAGTTTATGGTACAAGCTGGGAAACGTGGGAGTTAGTAGTAAGATTGTAAGATTTCTTAGCGAGCTTTATCGTAGAGCAGAGCTGGTCCATATGAATGCATCCATCCCAGTAGGTAAGGGCGTATTGCAGGGGGACTCGATTAGCCCGCTTCTCTTCTCATTGTATATTTCAGATATTGAGGAATTTTTCAGAGCTAGAGGTCTATCTGGAATATACATAGATGGAGTTACTGATATTCTAATTCTTCTGTATGCGGATGACGTCGTCATCCTAGCAGATTGTCCTTCCGACATGCGAAACAAAATTAAATGCTTAGAAGATTATTGTGAATCTCTGAAATTGAAAGTTAACATTTCTAAAACGAAGATAATCCCTTTTCATAAGGGCAGGTTGAGAAGGAATAGATCATTCTATTATAAGAAGAAGAAATTGAAGTATGCAATACATATAAATATTTGGGTGTTGAATTCAGTTCCTCAGGCCGTTTTAATACACACTGCTCATCTGTATTAACTAAATCTAAGGGGGTCAGTGAAGTAATGTTACAGGTTCTCAGAAAATCTCGCTCGGATACTTGGGATAGCAAGATAAGATTATTTGAATCAGTTGTTCTTCCAACGGCGTTATATGGTACTGAAGTGTGGGGGTTGGCTTGTGCTGAGCAGGTGGAGAGAGTTCAACTTGGATTTTTCAAGAGAATGTTGTTTTTGAGTAGACGTACACCGAGCTGGGCACTACGTTTAGAAACAGGAAGGGTTAAACTGGTTAATTTGATTATGTTTAAAACTTTAACGTGGCTGATAAAAATATTAGGCATGCCAGAAAACAGGTACCCCAAAATTTGTTTTAAGAAGCTCATGCTTTTGTCAGACAGTCAGCTCTATCAAAACAGAAATACTCTCAACTGGGTGAATTTGGTGAAACATCATTTAACTCTTGCTTATGTCAATACTGATTGGAATCAGCGGAGAATTGGTTGACACGGCTTGGTAGGATGAAATGGATATAGTTAGTAGACATGGTGCAATATTGTTCGAGGCAGACAAACAGGAAGCATTCAACTCCATTTCTTTCCCTTTCTACCAGGCTTTAAATCCCAATTTTGCTCTAGGCGACCAGCTTCAAATAGATCAGCGTTTAAATGTATAAGATTAGTCACACAATTACGTATGGCATCGAAATCCGGAATTTATCTTTATTTAGAGAACAGGGGTATATACATAGACAGTATGGAGTATTGTCCACTTTGTAACATGCGAGAAGATGAAACACCCACTCATGTCCTGGTACGTTGCCCGATGTATATTGATTTGAGGCAACAGTTCTTGGCCAAATATGTAAGAAACATAGTCAATCCTGAAGATAAAACTCTAGTTCTTCTCTCAAATATAACAGCAAATAAAATGAGGGATATTTACAATTACATGATTAACGCTATGAATATTCGAAATTTAATTCTGGAAACTACAGGATAATATTGATGTATAAATAAGTATAAGTTTAGAGTGTATGTACAGCGTAAAGCACATTTTAATAAAATTATAGACTTTGTTGTTGATATTGCTCGATGATTGATTAAGAACTAATAATTATTGTTGGTTATTCTTCTTATGTTTTTGTAAAGTTTCTATTTGTAATGTTAAAGGCCTATTATTCTCATATTATATTATAAACTTTGTACCTATAGTATTGTTATTGTGATCACTATGAATAATTTTGTTGTTTATGGGCTCTAATCAGATAGCAACTCTTTTTGTATGTGCATAACATGCTCGTTTACAAATAAAATGATTATTTATTTATTTATTATTTATTTATTTATTTGTGAGGATATTATCAATAATTGTCTGTGAAGTTCGAGTTACTCTTGTATATTCGTGGACCTTAATTTCAAAATTATTCATATTAATAATATCTCTAATATCCTCTGTCATTTTATCCTGCCTGGCAAAATCAGTATTGAAATCTCCTACTACTATAACATTTGTGAAACGAGCGGTTGTAATTTCCAAAAGTGTATGGAGCAGCTCACAAAATTTTTGCCAGTCTCCATTTGGTGACCTATAGATACCTAACACTGCTACCTCGAATCGATCATCAATTTTTAACCTTAGTCCTGTCACCTCTAAATCCATCTCAACAGAAAATCTCTTAACAAAATCCAGTTCATAAGTTTGGGTATGTTTAGCATTGCTAGTGAATATACATACACCACCGCTTCTATGAGCTATTCTACAAAATTCTGATCTCAGTGAATAGCCTGGAATCCTAACTTGATTTATTTCCTTCATTTTTAAGCCATGCTCTGTGAAAATAACAATGTCAGGATCCTCCTGTTTAAGAAATACTTCTAATCTATCAATTTTGTTGCGAAGATACTGAATATTTTGATGATAAATACTAAAAACCTTACCATCTTGTGCTACTCTATCTCTAGCATTTGTAGCTATTTCCTTTCCCTGTTTTGAGCCAATTTACTAAAAAATCGTTATTTGTTTTTTTGACTGTTTTTAAACCAGAGGATTGCAAACGGCTTTCAATCAGCTCTGCCAATCTATTACAAAATATTACTTTGCCAGATCGATTTAGATGCAACCCATGATTAGTGAAGTTATGTCTTTTCAGCCTTTCATTTAGAAAACAAATCCCCAGTTGTTTAGAATTCTTATTTTTTAGGCTGTTGATTGTATTATGGATTGATTTGTTTGTCGAATTGATTGCTTCATTTAATTCTGGCCTATCAAACCTATTAGGAATAGTACTTATTATTAAGTTTGTTTTTTTGCTGAGTGGCACAATTTCCTTGATTTTTTCTGTTACTTGAGGAAGATGATTCAAGTTAGGTTCATTTATATTATTTGAGCCACCCAGTACAATTAGATAGTCATTTTCATCAAAGTCTTTAGTTTGTTCCCTAGCTGACTCTACAACTGCATTAATTGATGCACTTGGCTTGAAAAAACATTGGACATCAAATTTATTTTTTAATCTTTTATCAAGGAGATCACTGCATCACGTCCATGACTGGACGTCAGTAGCAGAACTCTCCCTTTCCTATCTTTATTTCCCTCAGCTATATTTTTGGTTGCTGTCTTCAAAACCTCACTGTACATTTTATTTCGACCATTTTCAGAGCATTTCCCATCATTTAGGTTAGATTCTATTTTTGCATTTGGACGGAGGTTCTCTCATACATTTAGTATTATCAAATTTAGATTTTAGTTTATTTATTTCCTCCGACATTAGACTACATTGATTTTTTAGATTTAGTATTTCTTTTTTATGGTCTTCATCTTGTAATTTTATAATCAGTTCCAAAGATTTAATTTCTTCTACCATCCCTAACCTTTCTTCCTCAGACGTTTTTAGAGTTACTTCTAATTGGTTTTTTAAATTAGTGTGGCTACTTTGTAGTTGAGCAACTTTTTCGGCTAAAGTAGTTTGAAGAACTGGGGTTTTTGGTTTTGGCGTTTTTGAATTTTGGTTTTGGGAACGCGTAAGTACTCCCGCTATGTTTACATTTCTATTATTAACCTTCGGTGTTCTACTTGAGCTCATCTTTCCTATCTAAGAAATTATATTACTTGCAATAATAATAATAATTGATTTATAAATGATAGGATTTTAATTTGGTTATAATTTTAGTCAAGTAAACTATCTATGTTTATTTTTAAATCTCGAAAACCTAACCTCAAACTAACCTCTAAACGGTGTTTGGCTTATTAAAATAGAATTAAGAATTAAAATCTAAAACAAAATGATAAAACGTGATCAAGAAACAATTAATAATGAAATAAACACAAAATTTGTACTTATCTGTGACTATTTATAACACAAATCTTCCAAAACCCAGGAGCGAAATTATGTAGGACTTTCATTCACAACCTCTCAAGGTCATCCTTAATGAGTTGCCAACCGTAATTCAATTATTGAAAGAATATCATAGAGATACGCATTCATAGAGAATAGAGATCTTCATATTTTTCACTAATAAACTATAATCACTCTGAACCAGTTTCATAATAAATAAAATAGCTAACGAAGTTTATTTAATCAAATAATTTAATTTTACAAAAGAAATTGACTTACTTGGTTTTCAGATAGAGTAGCCGCGAAGAAATGCCTCTTAGAAATCTGGAATGTAAAAATATTACAAAGTTAATTCGAATTGGGAATAGATTAGGGTCAGATCAATAATTATTTTGAGTGCAGTACAGCATGGAGATCCGAGACTACTATATATATGTTATTGTCAAGCGTCTAATATTGGAAAACTAAATACAACTTAACGTTTTAATATGAAACAATTCATAAATATTGTTTACTATAATGTTTTTTTTTTGTTTTGATCAACATAACAGTCAGGAGAGGTTTATACAAGTATTCCATGTTGTCTTTGTAAATGCTAATTGCACTTTCTTGTACTTCACCTACTTAAAAAGATGTATGATGTACATTCCTATAGTTTATAGGCTGCTTGTTGATAAGAACGGCACTATTCAAAAGATCACAATCCACGATTGAAATTATAATGGCATTGATAAAACAGCAAAAATCAAACATTAAATAATGGGGCTGCTACCCTCCACAATGCTGCCTTTAGAATTACAGGCAATAGAGAACATAAAAAATTAAGTATAAAACCCAAGGAGTATTTAATATCATTGTCTCTGTAATGCTTACAAGAGTTTACAGATCACACTATAGGTTTATGACTGTTGTTTTTCACTTTTTGCTATTTCTATAGGAGGTTTAAGACTGTTTTCTACTACTTTTTATGTTATGTTTGTTTGTATTATATTGACGCTGTTCCTGATGTACCTCTACATGATTATGAATAAAGATTTTTCCAATTCAATTCAACCCAATGTCTTTCTTACACGTAACTCCCTTGAATGTGTGGAAAATTCTAGTAGCATTAAACCAAATCATATACCAATCATAAACCATAAACCACATCATATATACCAAATGAGGATGGATTCTCCATCCTTCTTACTGTTAAAATTTGTACGTTACAGTCTATTATAGCACTTTGACCAGCTAGAAAAATAAAATACCGTACATTAGATGAATTGAGGTGACATTCAGCTTATAGTTTAAATTATTATAAACATAATTTTATCAACATAAAAAAAGAATTGAACAAAGAAGGCTAGGAAATAAGGTATGAGTTCTAGAATTTAATCTAAATTCGAATAGAGTAAAATGCATGAGAAAGTTCAAGTTTCATGAGGAAAAATTATCCACATGAAATCATAGCTACCGTACTCTATGAGGATTGATTCTAGGATAGCTTATCTAAATGTATAAGAAAGGTCAAATTTAGTGGAAAAATCTTATTTAAATGAAACCATATTATTGAAATCTTATTTACATGAAACCTACTCAATAAGAATAGATTCTGGGCTAAATAATGGAGAAATAGTTTCATCAATGATCACTCACTGGTGCATTGTAATATTTATCAAGGTCATGCACTTTTTCGGGTCTCTCAGCAACTCCCTTCTTCGATTTCTCCTCCAGCTCATGTATCAACCTGTACACAGCTGAGTTGGTCGCATCGAACTTTGGAGGTATGTACTTGCGAAAGTTCACACTGCAAACCAAACATTGATTTTCATCATTAATATTACCATCTTCATTATTTCTATGGAAGTGATCTATTTATTTTCAACTGATTATTGCTTTTGAGGAATGAATTAAAAATACTAACACATCAGATCTTGAATTGATTGGATGATTTATCTGATTATGTCCATAATGATCAATTCAATCCTTTTTCATCGTGTAATGAGTTGAACATGATAATTTTCAGTTACAAAATATTAGAAAAAGTTCTCAGGATCAGTTTTCTGAGACAACAAAGAATTATTCATTGACAACTATAATATAAATATAGACATTCAACCACTAAAATGACGAAAGTTTGAACGTGAATGAAGCTACTGAGAATGGGTTCTTCCACAGAATGAATGGAATGGTTGAATTCCTTGAAGGTTAATCAGATTTCATCCCAGATCAATCATGTTATAACCATGCATTCGAAGAGCTTTCCAGAATATTATTAAAAGTCGATGAATTCACATGACTATCGTTAGTGTTTTCATAAGCCCATAAAAAGGAAGTGATTCTCAATGTGGAATTTGTTGATTGAAAGAGCTTACCGGAATTATATATAACTTAGAATTCAGATAATGGCTTTTGCAAGAGCTCCAAAACAGAATATACACAATTATAATACGAATACGGTAAGTATGATACGGTAAGTATAGTACGGTAGGTATTATAATACGAATAAGTATAATATGAATACGGTGTTGTATATTATACAGTTACTGAAGGAATGCTATACTGTAAGTGTCTTTAATATAAGCGTCTCATGAAAAACAATTATCAAACAGTTTTTAAACCACTTCTTGATGGATGAAGAACACCACACCTTGGAAGTTGAAATCAATCAATTAATGATTTTATTCAATTCAACACAAATATATGTGTATTGACAGTTTTAATTTTATTTAAGTGGAATTCATCCTTAGAATATAATGAAAGGCTAGTATACTCACCCAATAGTAGTTCCCACAAGAACCTCAGATTGTGACACAATGGTTTCAGCGATGAACTCTTCGTTGAAAGCGTCTTTGGGTTGATACCATTTTCTGCCACCGGGCAAAACCATTGGACGAAGTTGAGGGGTCAGAGGGAAGCTTCGTTTTCCTTCTGCTCGACAAATCTCCACATCCTAAAACAATAATATTGCAAAAGATTATTCACAAGTTTTAAAGAAGTGAAGCATTTATTGTATATAAATTTTTAAAATATTTTTTCCTACGCCAGAAATCTTTACAAAAAGTGAAATTTTTACATAATAGTAACATGTTGCTTTGAACTTTGAAGAATTTAACAGAACTGACGAATAAAAGATGAGAAAGATATATATTTAGAATAAAACAAAAAATGAGAATGAATTGAATTTTGGCACTGCCAAAAAGTTTGATTTATTAAACAACAATGATCATGTAATAGTGTAATTTTTCATAGTTTCTATTTAAGATGAAATCGCATCAATAGTTCACTAAAAAAAAAAATATGTCCACGATTCGATTGTAGATTGAGGATTGTTGATTGTAGGCCTGAGCATAATCATGATGTTGAGGTATGAAAGTGATTTATGTAGATAAAACTGTTTTGCAGGAGCATAATAATGTCATTTTGTGTTTATTGAGGCTGAATATTATTATGAAATTACTACTGAAGAACTGGGAAGAATACTGGTAAATTGATAAGATAGATCGGTTTTATATTTTGACGAAACTTGAACTTTTGAACAGAAAAGACAGTTGTTGGAATCAAAATTATCAGTAAAAACGATGGAACTATGATGTATTATCATTTGGCAGGGAGCAAATAATACTCAAGTATAGTAAAAACAATTGAACTATGAGGTATTATCATTTGGCAGGGAGCAAATAATACTCAAGTATAGTAAAAACAATGGAACTATGAGGTATTATCATTTGGCAGGGAGCAAATAATACTCAAGTATAGTAGAAACAATGGAAATATGAGGTATTATCATTTGGCAGGGAGCAAATAATACTCAAGTATAATAATCAGAAGTGATACAGTATTTTACGCAAGCAATAGATCATTCATAATTTATTGGTAACTGATTTTATGAATCATAGGTTGTTGAAGATCACATGAACTGCAATCAATTAGATGGCAGAAAGCCATAGCAGCGGGCCAAATTTCATGTAGGCTATAATTTTAAAAGGTGTCATACATCTCAAAATAAATCTATATTAGACATCAAGACTTCTAGATTCACTCGACAAAATTTCACAAACAGATTGATACGAAGAAAGAAGAAAACTGGTTTGTGGTTCAAAATAGTTTTGCATCTTTTTTCATGGTAAAAAGTTTCTTGGTTCTCAATAAAATGAGAATTCATAAATTTGAGTAGGCTACAAAAAAAAAAAAAACGGAAGTGGGTTATACAAGGACTTCAAGACTAAGAAATAAGGTAACGGAGAATTTATACAGTATTTCATTTTACATTGTATTATGATTGTGAAGTAAACGTTGTGATTAAGATTGATGTTTTTTCGACTAAAATTTTTTGACAGAACGAAATAATTATTTCTAATTGGGCTAGTCGCAAACTGAAAAGCAACGCAATATGACAAGACGTGACGTGAGTTTGCTAAATGAGTAAATATCATAAATGTATGATCATGTTATAATGTTCACACGTGCTAGCTTTATTGAAAATATTTATTTATCTGTGATATAATTACAAATCATATGAATATGATCGGGATAGAACAACAGGCATAGCCCAAAACAGCTATTCTGTTTCCAAATTTTGATAAATAGTAAAATCAACGTTATAACATTATCACATGATTATCAACCCATCCAACTGACTCACGTCACGTCATGTCACGTGGAGGTTCAATTTGCGAAAAGCTTAAATATGAGATCGTAACTTCAAAGTAAAATGTAACACAAATTGCTATTAGACTATAATGTTCTAAATGTAAGATAATTATGGTATAGTCTATATGCTTTTCACATAATAATAATTACTATTTTGTCCAATTCTAATTGAGAAAAAAATTACATAGAAATTAATCTATCTGTAATATTATAGTCATGGCTGACTATTTCAGAAAGTATAGAATGTAATAATAATAGGATAATAGGCTATTATGAATGATTTGAATTTTCGGTGTGTTCAAATTCAGTTTATTGAGTGCTGATTTAGTGGCATAATTTTTGTAGTTTACAGTATTTTGTTTTACAATTTTTGTAGTAATACACATAATTTTTTGTAGTTTTTACTTTCCTTGCCCTATTACCAAAGGTAAGGAAAGTATTGCTTTCCGAAAAAATTAAGGTATCCCAATTTCTAAATTTCTATACGTTTCAAGGTTCCCTGAGTCCAAAAAAGTGGTTTTTGGGTATTGGTCTGTTGGTTGTCTATGTGTGTGTGTGTGTGTGTGTGTGTGTGTGTGTGTGTGTGTGTGTGTGTGTGTGTGTACACGATATATCATCTCCCAATTAACGGAATGACTTGAAATTTGGAACTTAAGGTCCTTTCACTATAAGGATCCGACACGAACAATTTCAATCAAATGCAATTCAAGATGGCGGCTAAAATGGCGAAAATGTTGTCAAAAACAGGGTTTTTCGTGATTTTCTCGGAAACGGCTTCAACGATTTTGATCAAATTCATACCTAAAATAGTCATCGATAAGCTCTATCAACTGCCACAAGTCCTATATCTGTAAAAATTTCAGGAGCTCCGCCCCATCAATGCAAAGTTCGATTTTAGATTCCCAATTATCAGGCTTCAGATACAATTTAAACAAAAAAAAATCAAGTGGAGTAGATTAAGCATGAAAATTTCTACAATTAATGGTCAGTAACATTTTCACCTAAAATTGAAAATAAGCTTTAAATTCGAGAAAATGTGATTATTCAATTGCAAAATATGGTTGATTCTATTAAATCATTCACTATGAAGAGATAGCAGCCCTCATGTGTGTCTCCAGCGTTATTACCCTGTCACCAGCTGGCTCAAATCTTTGAATCAAAGACTTTATCTCTTTATGGTCTTTGCTTTGAATAGTAGACTTGAGATGCGCGGGAACACTAGCGTCAGGTGATCAATTTTCATAACGGCAAGGAAAGTTGTGTGAGTGCGCCACACCAGATTTTTTAATCTTACAGATGGAATTAACATCATTTGCAGCATTTATTTAGGATTTTCGTTGAATAATAATTAATTTTTTAATCTTACTCAACCACTCGATGAAATGAATAAAGTTTTTGTTCCACTTGTTTCTATAACTTGATCATTATGCGATCCCTAACAATAATTTTGAAAATTATATAGAAATATTGTATCATATTGAATAAAGTGGATAGAAATATTGTTTTGGGCTTGCTTAATTTTTATATAGCACTCAGTAATGTAAACTGAATTTATACTGTACTATATTACTTTTTATTTTATTTTCTTTTAATAATAAAATCAAATCAATGTTATTGTTCACATTATTTGTAACATAACTGAAACTAGCTTGCAATAACAAAATTACTCATAGTTTCAGCCATCAACATTTTTATGATAACTAGAGACTGGTGATTGAAAATCAAATTGATAAAAGTATCCATGCATATCATTATACTAGTGTCATTTTGTCAACCTCCGATTGGTCATGAATGAAAGATGAATACGTATTTAAGAATATTTTTTCACCAAGTGTAAGTTCTTTACACTTAGATTATTCTTCAAGATTACCGTAAATTCAACCGTGAATGTTGAGGCATTTTTTATACCAGTAGACCAGCCTACCAAAATCATCTTCATAAAATGCTGCTGTCAAATGAGTTTAAGTGGGCTATGACGTTGTTTTGGAGCTCCATGTTCGTATGGAAGCTCTGCCCTCATCTTTATGACATGAGTTTGGGATTCTCTGGAGAAGCCGTTTGGTTGCACCTGCAGCACTGTGAGTCCGAGTTTTCATGCATCACGACGATTTCGGAAGTCATTTCAACTGACGTCTTTTATTTCCCGAAACCATTCACGCAAAACATCATCACTCATTAAGTTTTCAGCGTAAGGTTGATTTACGTTTCGTTAGATTTATGCTGCTAACTATTTCCTTTTGCTTGAAAAAAAAAACTGATAACTCCACGTAATTAGCACACGTGCATTTCCCTGGTCCCCCACCTAGCCCACTGGCGATTTGAGCATTACACATCGTTTGTGTACGACCACTCTGCGTTTGTGCACGCAAACTGAAAAAATTATTTGAAAATTTGATTTTGGGGGCTGGGGAAACGAGAGCCCCCCACTTGGAATAATTTCGATTTGAGCATTACACATCGTTTGTGCATGAATGTGCACATACATGCAACGTTTGTGCACACTTTTTAAGCGAGGAAATGGGTCGTTGCAGGAGTGAGGTACAGTAGAGTGGTCGAGGGGGGCTGTGGAAATGCTATCCCCCCTAAACAATCGAAACACACTGATTTTCGGCTCGATCGTTTGTGCTTCATTTGTACAAGAATGTGCACATACATGTAACGTTTGTGCACACTTCCTAAGCAAGGAAATGGGTCATCGCAGGATTCATCAAAATCATCCCTTCAAAGAAAAAAATACTGGGGCTGCCCTTGTCAAACAAGCTAGCAAAACAAAAGTCTATTCATAAATTCCTAAACTGGAAACGAGCAAAATAGGAAAATGTGCCCGCTCAACTTTTGTTATTGACTATAGAAATGTATCTGCAGAGACTAGGGTCGATTCTACTGTAATGTTTTTCAACATCTCCTTTATTCTCCAAGTACGCTTCAGAAACATACGTGTCGGAGGCACTTCTGATAATTATATCGATTTGTCACTTCATATATTATGATATGAATAGTATTTTGGCATTTGAGTGGAATAGAGAGTTTTGCAAGATTATAGTTGAATATACTGTAATAGAATGAATTCATATTTAAATGTGTACAAAAATCCATAGTAAAATTTTCTAATTAGAGGATTGGTTAAGACTGAATAGGAGGTACAGATACTGAGAAGATGAATATACTCAAACATCAAGTCGGAGAAGATGAGCCTACTATGACTCAGGATGATTAATGGTTGACACAGGGGAAAAAATATTGGATACAAGTCAAAGCCTACTAAATTCACAAAGCTCTAATCTTCTACAATATTTAGTGATTACATTTAATTGCATAGGCCTATACAAACTGGAATGTAATATTCCACCTTTGTTATGATTTAATTATTCTCGTTAAAGCTCTCGTTTCCCCAGCCCCCCAAATCAAATTTTCAAATAATTTGTTCAGTTTGCGTGCACAAACGCAGAATGGTCGTGCACATTCGTGCACAAACGATGTGTAATGCTCAAATCGCCATTGGTCTAGGTGTAGGGGCCAGGGAAATGTACGTAATTAGCACTTGGCGGAAGACTCAAGCGAGGCGGCAATGTTTGTGAGTCTATAGCTCGCAAAAATTGACGATCAGGCCGCACCGATCACAGGGCGTTTGGTGGGGATGATAAGCTGTTCATCTCTATGAAAGTCGCCCCCTACCGCTTGCCTGTGTATTATGATACGTGATCGGAGGTTGAAAAAAATGACCCTCATAGTTAAAATAACGAGTAAAATGGATTTTTTCACTACTTTTCAGATAATATTGTAAAAATCTCAACAAGAATGTACGGTACAGGAGACTATAAGGATCGGTGAAGAGAGACGAACGGAAAAATCTGGAATCCAAAACTGTTGAAATGATTGTTCATATAACTTATCTTTGCTTAGGATGATAAGCCCTTAGATTGTGTGTGAATATATTGAGGATATTAGGAATAATTACAGCTTGAGACTCATTGCCTTGAGACAGATAAGAGCAGCACAATCATTTTAACCCGGTGTTCGGAACCCACCTACAACTGTTTGTAGGTCCATTTATCTTTCCTCAACATCATTCCCACCACCCAGGCACAAGTCCAAGACTAATGTGTGAATCACCCTCGGAATTCGAAAAAAGTGCATCTACTGTATTGACAGGAACTCATAAAATGAATATATGACGTCTAAAGTTTTTATTCTATGAATTTTATTCCGTAGGCTATGAATATTGGCCCTCTGATGATCTCTAAAAGGTGTGTGTTACAAATTTGATTAAATCTCATTTTTCCCATTCGATTCCTTCATTTTTTCCCACTATATATAGATGTTTTTCAAACGAATGTAGTAGATCTTCAAGATTTCCATTTACCGAAGAATTAATACCGCGTACCAATGCTAATTAATTTCACAATGTCTATATCCATATAATACAGTAGAACTATATTGTTTCTATGAACAATGTGTGTATTAAGCTATTAAAACGGTAAAACCATAAACTTTCCATGATTATAATATTACTGTACCGTACTTTATTCTAGAATAGCTGTTACATTATACACACAGATGGCGAATGATTTTATAGATTGATTAATTTAATAAAGTTGCCAGAAAATCTTCCCAGTGATGAGTACAAATTTCGTAAAGGCTTAACTTATCATGAATACTCGAGAAGTTCAGCAATTCAAGTAAAAGAGCTTCATTATTTTCAAAATTCTTATCAATATATTCCATTGAATACAAGATTGCTATATCGTTTAAGAAGAGAAAAGTGTTTTGAATTACATTACTGTGAAAAAGTATAATTTCAAGTGGAATTCATCACTATTGTTTTCTAAATCTATAATTTCTAAAAATATATTTTCAAACTGTTTTTTTTTTAATTCAAACAGAAGCATTCAATGTCATAGTTTTTAAATAATAAAACGAAAACTACAATTTATACTAAGATTTGATAGATACATGACGAAAACTGACAGAATGCTTGACATCACTGAACCAGCACTTCAAAACCAGGTGAATGATAAAGCAAGTCAAGAATGCTCTTCATCAAAATTATTTCAATAAATTCATGGCACGTAATTATAATATTATAATTTGTGTTCAAATTTTGTATAAAAAATATTTCCAGCGATTTCAAATCACCTCAGTTGTTAGACTGTACGAAATCATAAGTTGATGTATAAATTAATGAGATATCTCAAGATTTTCAGCTTTTAGTCTACATAGATTCTGTTTCAAGACACTTAGCAACTTGTGTCGAGGAAGCTTTATATAAAGCAGTTGGCAATCAAAAGAATAATAAATGTGAATTTATTAAATCACCCAAATGTGAACATGCTTTATTGTATTTTGTTAGAGGAGCATAAGATTACTGGCCAGAAATCACGAATTTACCAGAAACTAAATATTTTAAAACTTGATAAAGTTCCATTTTGAATAAAGTGGAATACTATTGAAAATATCAAGTAAATAACCTCTTGTCCATGAGGGAGTGGTTTTGGCTGCTCTCTGGCTGATTGTTCGACTTGTGGCCGATCCTCCTGATCCTCAATCAACGACTCTTTCTCTGCACCTGCATTCTCCGTGTATTCATCTTCCTCCATGGTTTTCCCTCGACTTTCGGTGTAGTCCTCTTCATACGCCTCTTCCTCCTTGATAGTTACTTCGTTCTCCTCTTCTTCTCCCTCTTGCTCTTTGTACATGGTCTCGAATTCATCGTCGGTTTCCTTCAGGAATTTGTCAACATCTTCATTGTCCACGTCGTCATCCTCTTCATCTCTGTCTATACCAGAGACAGGTGACGACTGCAAGCAACAAATTAAAAAAAAATTATTGCTTATTAAATTAGAATTTGCAGCAGGAAGAATCCAGTTGACATTGAAGATTGAATAATGCAGTAGGATTTTGAAAATGATAGACCAGAAAATTCTACGACAGAAAAAACTATGAGGCTAACGGAGCAGACGGAGCTATGAATGGCATTCATGCCATTTTCAGTGTCTGAATTATTTCACTTGAGAGCTCAAAGAGTATAATAAAGTACTAATAATTTTCAAATCACTTGAAAATGGCATGAATGTCCGAAACTTGTTGTGATAAAATAATTCTCAGTAAGGGTACTGAGATTTGTATTTCAATTCATAGAACTAATAATTTTTGATAACCTAATTAAATAGATGATAAAGAGCTTTGGCGGGACATTTCAGAGCTAGGAATGAATAAGCACACATTATCACTATACTTTAATACCTTAAGAGTATCTTCAATTGTTGGAATTGATAAAAATGTTACTTCATGAATTAAATAGTTTTAAACTTCAAAAATTAAACTTGAAATGAGGTATGAAAAGACAATCATAACATTTGGAAATCATATTATTTCTTTGATTGGTCTAATGGAATTAAATAGTATTAGACTAAAATAGAGAACTTCAATCCGATTAAGGTTCATATCATTAAATCATAACTGGAAGTGAGGAATAGTACAACACAGTTAAACAGTCGAACTATCCAAGTTTTTTTCAATTATGATAATTTTATTTGCTTTTATTGAACTTGTCTTATATTGCAAAATTTTGAGAGAATAAAATTGAAAAAAAAGTTCAGTTTTTTCAATCTTTGCTACTGTTGGTACTTATAATCTAAAAAGTAGATGGAATATAGCAGATTATATCAGAAATATTGGAAAAGTGGGCGATATTTACAGTATTAGTGGGAGAATTGAGGCGAAAATTGATCAAATGTATGCAATCGTGATTACAAGCAATTAAATATTAATGAGAAACAAATTTCTAGTAAAAATATATCAAAAGCTAAAACTTTGTTAATCAAATTTTCTACTTGCCCATTTCTAGTTGATTTTCTAAAATTCAAGATTCTTTTTAATAGTTGAATACAAAGCAATTCAAACTTGAATTGACGGGGTTAACCGAAGGATTATAAGGCAGAGTAAGTGAAAGAAGTTAATTAATTCAAGATTGGATTCAGTTGAAATGATGTTATGAGTTAATTCAACAAAAGATGTTGATAAATCTAGTTTATGCTCACAATAATTTCACCAGGATCTACAGTATCTGATGAGCATTTGCTACACTTTATTTTTTATATTATTTTGATAAAATAATAATTTTCAAAATATTCGACGACTATAGAGAATGAAGCACACTAACATGTTCAGCTTGAGAGATTGAACTAGGTATATGATGAATGAGTGATCATGTAGAATAATAGATTAATTATTGCAGTATTAAAAAGGCATTACCAGGATTTTTCAACTAGCGGTTCTCATATTGAATAATCTATTCTAGAATAGTATCCCCAGTTCACTTGAAATAATACAAATTTTGAATCAGCTCCACAAGAAATAAGTAATTAAAATAGATGGTTTAAAATCTTGGATCTCAAGAACAACATTTTTTATCAACTCTTCAATGAAATTGGTAGTATATGAAATGAAGATTTACATCAATTGATGGATAGTAGAAAGTTACACCACTTAAGATTATGTAGTATTGGAAGTACACAAATTTAAATAATATTTTCCAAATTCATATTATAAAGCTTGCCATTAAATCTCAATCCTCAACTAAAAATGGGCAAGTGGGAGAAGAAGATGCTACCCAAGCGTTTTAGAAATAAAAAAGTCGGATGCAAACGCGCAACATCTTGATTCATACCTCCATTCAAAGTAGAGAAGATATCAATCCCAGCATCTTTGATTTACTAGTTACATCCTGGAAACCTTCGTCTATTAGTGACAATATCTGAATTCAATTTCAGATTTTCAATAGATTTGAAATTTGAATTATGTACAGAACATTTTACAAAAATGATAAGATAGAATATACATTTATAAAGGACCAAGTTATACACAATTAAAGATATTTAAGATATTATTCAGATTCTTGATATTCGAGATATTATTCTCTACTCTGATGACATATATTGAAATTCTGAATAGTTTCATGGAATTCTACCAGTATGATAGAAACAAAATCTGTGACACGAGTTTTGAACAAGAATAAAAAAATCTATAGATTGGAAAGGAGTACATGTAATCTATTTATTTATAGAATGGTATTCTTCCCAATTCTTGACTCAACATTCAAATTGGGATGCATATTCCCGAATATGATTGGAATATCCTACAGTTTTCTAAGTTGGTCTCTAGTAATTCATCCCTACTT